>NC_087349.1:65849027-66152057 GCF_030014295.1 Loxodonta africana | reverse complement strand
TGTGGACATTAAGTGGACTTTTCATTATCAAAAACTGCTATCTGTGATGGGTAGAAAATGTATGAAACCTGTGCCACCCTCTAGGCGTTCAAATAGGGCTTTCTTTATATTTTAAACACATTATTACTACTTAAATAATACCGTAGATGACCATTATAACCACAACTGAAAAAAAAAAGAGAAGTTGAAGAAGGCTACTGGGAGAAGTGGATGATGGACTTGAAATCTAAAAGACAAGATGGCAGTATAGGAAGGACATTCCAGGCAGGGGGAACACCACGTAAAATCACGGTGGCAAGAGAGAATTTGACGGAATCAAGGAATGCTAGTAGCTCTGGAGGACTGAAGTGTGGGGCTAAAAGAGGGGCGTGACTATAGATAAGGTATGAGCCACATTTCTAAAGCCCTATATACCAGTGTGCAAATATTAATGCATTTTCCTGCTAACTGAAAGACAGACTGTTCAAGTCCACCCAGAGGTGCGTCAGAAGAAAGACTTAGTGATCTACCTCCAAAAAATCAGCTGTTGAAAACCCCATGGAACACAGATATATTCTGATACATAGGGAGTCACCATGAGTCAGGCTCAACTCCATAGCAACTGATTTTACACACCACATTAAGAAGCTTAGCTCTTACCCTAAAGACAATAGAAGCCATCAAAGCATTTTAAATGAGGATCCAACTTTCATGCTAGAAAAATCACTCTGGCAGCTGGGAGAAAAACGGTTGAGCATGGATGGACTGAAGGCAGAGGGACCAGTCAATATTCCATTGCAGTCTGCTAATCAAGGCATGATGTGGGCCCACATAGCATGGTGACTAAGGCTTGTTTTGTAGACAGCTGGAGAAATAACTTATGCTTGAACTGCCTGGTTATGTCATTAAGGCCTCTCACCACCCCTTGTTTATTAGAACCTTGCTCGAGCCAACTTTTTAAGCCATGAGGCTTCAGAATAAGAATATCACATACATTGAGGAAATTTTAATTTAACTTTCCTGAGAGCGGGAAACCAACCTCTTGCAAAGTTCAGCACATTCCTCAAAGCTGCCCTCACTTTCCTGCCCAGTTGAGTCAGGCAGCCAAAGGGCTTCGTTGCTAAGACAGTTCAATTCAAGGCCTTCACGCTGCGCTGCCCTCTACCATGCTCTCTGGCTAAACCACTTGATATTGCTTGGAGAATTACAAAGTAAAACTACAGATGTTATTTCTCTACTTATCTTTTTCAGAAATCCTACTTAGAGGCCCCTTTCTATCAACCATTTTATTTCTCTGTCAGTTTTACCAGCCCCAAACTCCCTTTTCATTGAAAGGGAATGTGGACTTTTCAGTAGAACCAGATTTTATGTTCTGGTTTTTTCAGACTTCATTTGCTATTATTCCATTTGTTTGAAAATACATCTAAGGAGAGAGAGGGAAACGAGGGAAAGAGGATGCCTCTGATCTCATAAATGTTGCTTAAGTATGCAGGGCTAGGTGCTATGAGGCAAACAAGTACCAAATCTAAACTCATTTCCTTTTTAAAACATATGACACCATGTATTGAATAATAGCAGTACAGGGCATCTGGATTTCAAAAATGCATTTGGCAAAGTTTCAGGCTAAGAAAAAAAGTGAAGAAATGGGGACCGGATAAGGTTATGTGGTTAACATGATTTATACCTGACAACACTGAAGAGTGTTGATTAATGAATTGCTGCCATTTTGTAGGAAGGGCTCTAGTCTTAACCCCAGCCAGTTCATCAAATTTGTAATCAATTCAAAGGTGATATATGCTCTCAATTTTGCAGATGACCCAGGGCGTCTGGTACAATGCTAGGCACTTAGTAATTGCTCAATAAATGTTTGCTGAATTTAATTGAGAGGTGATTGGTGATACTTTGGATGACAAAGCCACTATTTTAAATGAATGTTTTAGACTGAAAGAAAGTAGAAATACTTACACGGTAACATTGAAAAGGGATAAATAAATTTTGTGCTCTTGGATTCACAAGTGTAGAATTAGGGAAGCCCAATTTAACATATGAAAAAACTTAAGATTTAGTTGACCACAAGCTAAGTATGAATAAAAGGTTGCTTTCTTCTCCCTGCAAATTAATTCAGGCTACATAGCATTGTGTATAAGTCAGAGAAGTAATGGCCTATTCTCCTCTGCACAGTTTAGATAACATCTAGAAACTGTGTTTCACATAAGGCATGACATTTTAACAGAATTGTTGATCAAGACATTGTGTCCAGATTAGGACGGGCATAATGGCTAAAGACTCCTATTTCTAATGTAAGGATACTTGGATTGTTTGCCTGGAATATAAAACAGTTGGGCAGGAGCAGGGGTAACTGAAAGATTGTCATGGATAAGCAGGATTCAAATTATTCTTGGTAGCTCCAGAGGGTTAGCTTAACTAGGACTCTAGAAAGAACTGAGGAAAAAAGCAAATTTTGGCTTTGGCTGTAATGGAAAAAAAACATTGCTGTCTTGCCGATTCCGACTCATAGCGACCCTGTAGGACAGAGTAGGACTGCCCCATAGGGTTTCCAAGGAGCAACTGGTGGATTCAAGCTGCTGACCTTCTGGTTAGCAGCTGAGCTCTTAACCATTGCACCACCAGGGCTCCTGAAAGGACTGAGAAAAAAGCAAATTTTGGCTCTAGATAAGATATAATCCTTTACCAAATAAAATGGTCCAGAAAGGAAATAGTGAGTGTCCCCAAAGTAATATTGAAAAACAGGTAACTTTTAGAGAGAATTATTACATGGTTTGGTTTGTTAGACTTTTTAAAAAGTACTCCATATTTTGAAGTCTCTTCCATCCCTAAGACTGCTTGATTGTGATCATTGTTATATTCTGTCTGAAAGCAAAGAACAAATAATGTTAAGCCACTATCAACCAACTAATCATCATGCAGGTTGATATGATACATAAGATTTAGGAAAGAGTTAATTCGGTTGAATTCCACACATATTTTTGGATTGCCTCTTTTGTACTAGACACTTTGTAGGTACTGGATGTATAACTGAATAAAACATAGTGCTTGAACTAAGAAGCTTATAGTCTTGTGATAATGACCTAAGTAGATAACTTCAATATGTTTTGTATAATAGTGCCTGCACATAGCAAGCACTTGATTAGTTTCCAGTCACTTCTATAACAAATTATCACAAATTTAGTGGTGTAAGACAACACAAATTTATTATCTTAGAATAATGGAGGTCAGAAGTCCAAAGTAGGTCTCACTGAGCAAATATTAAGGTGCATTCCTTCAGGAGGCTCTAGGGGAGAAACCACTTCTTTGCCTTTTCCATCTTCTGGAGGCCACCTGCATTCCTTGGCCCATTCCTTCAACTTCAAAGCCAGCAATGTTGGGCAGAATCCTTCTCACACTGTCATCTCTCTGGTTCTCTCTGTTATGGCTCCCTCTTCCACTTAAAGGACCCTTGTAATTACATTGGGCCCACCCTGAAAATCCAGGATAATCTCTTCATCTCAAGGCAGTCATTAAACCCATTGCCATCAAGTCGATTCCAACTCATGGTAACCCTATTGGACGGAGTAGAACTACCCTGTAGGGTTTCCAAGGCTGTAAATCTTTACAGAAGTAGACTGCCACATCTTTCTCCTGTTGAGCAGCTGATGGGTTCAAACTGCTAACCTTTCAGTTAACTACCCTGCTCTTAACCACCGTGCCCCCAGGGCTCTTTGCAAAAAGATTAGCAATCTTAATTCCATCTGCAACCTTAATTCCTCTTTGCCATGTAACCCAACATATTCATAGGTTCCAGGGAATAGGATGCGGATATCTTTAGAGGCCACTATTCTGCTTACTATAGCACTCAATAAATTCATGTTCATTGAATGAATAATGAATGAATGTAAGGAAAGAGCACTCATAGGGAAGCTCAGAGGAGACCCTTAGCTCAACTTTGTGTCTTACGGAAAGATTCCTAGAAGACTAATTGTGGATGAGTAAATAGTTCAACCAGGAAAAGAGTAGAAAAATTATTAAGCATCATATAGTTCAATGCTCAATTTGCAAATAAAAAATTAAGGCTCAGGGAGGTTAAACAACTTTCTGTGGAACACAGTTCTCCCTACCCTTGGGCTAGTACCCTTTCTACTATATTGGTCAATAATTGGCCTAGTGATGGGGGGAGGGGGTGTACTGTCCCTTTAAGAATTCAAAGACAACCAACAACAGGTAATATGAAACAGAATTCACCTGATCAGACAAAATCATCCCCTTTGGGGATTTGGGAAGCAAGCTATGAGGAAACTCTATCTTCTAAATGTGAAATGATGAGAACACAAACAAGACCACGAGCCTCTGTTTCTTCATCTATAAAATGGGATAATACCAGTTTCTACTTCATAATATTTAGGGGGCAGTGGTGGCTCAGTGGTAGAATTTTTGCTTTCCATGCAGGAGACCTGGCTTTAGTTCCCAGCCAATGCACCTCATGCGTAGCCACTACCCACCTGTCAGTGGAGGCTTGTATGTTGCTACGATGCTGAACAGCTTTCAGCAGAGCTTCCAAACTAAGACGAACTAGGAAGAAAGGCCTGCTATCTATCTACTTTCAAAAAATCAGCTAACAGTCCAATCTAAGATTATTGTCAAGCTTAGAAAGATAGAAGTGCTTAGAACAGTCTCTTCTGCATTTTTTTTTTTAGAGGTAGGTAATTATTATTATTATTGTTACTAGCAGTTTAAAACACATTTATTCTAAATCCACAGTTTAACATACCTACTCCCCGTCTCTGAACTGGATACCAAGATACAGAAATAAACAAGAAAGTTCCCA
The DNA here is from genome assembly GCF_030014295.1 of Loxodonta africana. Taxonomy (NCBI): domain Eukaryota; kingdom Metazoa; phylum Chordata; class Mammalia; order Proboscidea; family Elephantidae; genus Loxodonta; species Loxodonta africana. The sequence continues at coordinate 66,147,256 of NC_087349.1, read as the reverse complement.
TTTCCCATTCAGCGTCATAGATCACAGTCTAAATGCTTGCGATGGCCACATAGGTGGTATCAGTGAGCGATGTGGGCCAGCTGGACCCTGTGGCAGGAGGAGGCCTGTGTCCAGTGCACAAAGAGCAGCTGCTACCAAGTTTCAGCCAATTTTTCCCATATTTAGCCCAATGTTGTCAGGTCTTCATTTTTTTCAAGAAAAACTGCAAATACCAATATTTATACATAAATATCTCAAAAATTTTCACACTGGCAACACCTAATCAAACACATCTGTGGGCCAGATTTGGGTCATAGGATAAAAGTTTGAAACCTCTAGACTAAGGTGAAGAAAGGACTTGACTGATTAATTAGCAGTTCCTAACCTGGGACCCCTGGATGGAATGCAGGGGTCTGTGAACTTGAATGGGAAAAATATAAATCTCTTTATTTTTATTTCTACAACAAATAGTTTATATATACATATTTTGTATCTATGCATCTTTATATTAACAATAGAAAATAAATTCTATACCTTTATTTTTACTAGCTTCTAATAGAAAGTTAGCATCTCATTTATTTATAAATTGTCAGCAACTCACCCCACTAGTATTAAGAATACCTGTAACTTTGTCGCCCGTGGAAATCACAAATATTTTCATATCACATTACAGTGTTGTCATATCTCAAAATATCTTATGTGCTCATTACTACTTCGAAATTTTGGCAATTATCAGGTGAACCCTAAACCTTGTTATTTAATATGTTAATAAAGAAGCTCTATAGGGTCATTATGAGTCAGAATTGACTTGAAGGCAATGGGGGTTTTTTAAAGAAGCACATGTAATAATCATGAATTTTCTTTTGTTCTACTGTTTTGATAACTGAATTTCATCATATTTGGTACCTTCATAATTCTAGGAATTTTATTTTGTGAATTTAAAAAGATTAGTCTGATAACCAATGTCATAAAACAGTATGGGTACTATTTAATGAGAAACTAGCTTGTTCTGTAAACCTTCATCTGAAGTACAATAAAAATAAAAAATAAAAGATTAGTCTGAGAAGGATTCCATAGGTTTCAACAGAGGGCAAAGGGATCCATGGTACCACACACACACACGCATGTACATACATACATTTATACATGAAGGACCCTTGAACCAAATGAGGAAAATGAAGGAGAAAGTTGAGGCAACCACAAGAAAACTTCTATTGCTAATAGAGGAATTTAGCAAAGTTGCAGGGCACAAGGTCAACAAACAAAAATCAGCTGGAGTTTTTATACACCAGCAATGAGAAATCTGAAAGAGAAATTAGGAAAAAAATTCCGTTTACAATAACATCTAAGAGAATAAAATACCGAGGAATAAACCTAACCAGGGATGTGAAGAACTTAGACAGTGAAAACGGTAAAACACTGCTAAAAGAGATTAAAGAAGACTTAAATAAACGGAAACATGTTCCATGTTCATGGATTGGAAAACTGCATATTGTTAAGACGTCAGTACTACCCAACACAATCAACAACAACAAAACAAATAAAATTATACATAAAAAAACAAAAGGCAAGACAAAAAATGACTCCAAAGTTGACACTTACAATTTTGTGTCCCATTTCACTCTAATAAAATATTAGTGTGTGGCCGTGTCACAGTTGTCAGTACTTAGCTGTCACTGAGGCCCGTCCATTAACTCTTTCCGATCTCTCAGGTACTGCAGTTAAAGTCTAATTTCAGCAGCCAGGAGTGACTAAGTCTTGGTGAAAACAAAAGCCTGCTCTTGTTAAACTATATTATTAAAGTGGGCTAGCATAGGAACTGCATTTTGTTCAGTAAATAGGTCATACTGGATCTTAAACTGTATAGGTGGAGATGAAGTTTTTTTTTTTTTTTTGGTTGTTTCAGGTCTTGCTTGTTGAAGAGCTTCTGATTGCTTGCTTGCTGTCCCTTTTAACTACAGGATCTCTCTGCTGGCTGATGATCCTGTGTTACTTTGGAGGCCTGGGAATGTATTTGGCCTGCTCCTGTTCTGGGCTGGCTGCTCGGTTTGCTGGATTTTGCAAATCTGAGCTCAGTTGTGGGTTTATTTAGTTCTAGGAGACGGGTTGGCTTTTCGCATTCCTAAATCTCGTGTGTCTGAGGACCTCCACTTTGGCTTTACAAATGGTCCTATGGTGTAACACTAGCTCCTGAATGGTAACATGAGTTCGGTAATGTTAATAAAACAGAAATAGGGAGTTATCGGAGATTATTAGTACTGGCGTATGAATTAAACCATAGTGCGACGAATCTGTTTCAAGAGTAATCATCTTAGTTTGGACAGAATTGAATTCAAGACCTCAGGCTCACTGGTATTTCCCACATCCACTTCCTCTAAATATGAAGCTTTCCACATATGTATTGCCATGATAAGGAGCCCTCATGGCGTAACGGTTAAGTGCTCGGCTGATAACCAAGAGGTCGGTGAGTCAAACCTACCAGCCGTTTCAGGGGAGAAAAACGTGGCACTCTGCTTCCGTAAAGACTACAGCTTTAGAAACCCTATGGGGTAGTTCTATTTTGTCCTATAGGTTGGAATCAATTCAACAGCAATGGGGTAGGTATTGCCATGAGAGATTGTCCCAGCTAGTCTTCAGATGGTCCTCTCAAAGGAAGTCATTTCTACCAATCTCTGTTTTCAAATTTCCTGATACTTTTCTAGTTATAGGTAGCTAAACACCCCCAAATTTATAAACAAGAGCATACTCATGCCTTTCTATGGCTCCCAAGGGCAGATATTTTTGCTTGTTTTGTTCCCTGTGATATCCCTGGCCTGGCACATGATAGACATTCAAAGAATATTGGTTGATTTAATAAATAAGTGAAGTAATATGGGTAATTACAATGCTTACCTCAAACGTTATTGGAAGAATTATTGGAGATACTTAATTACCTAATGCTGCTATAACAACAACAAAAACAAAAATACCACAAGTGGAGGGCTTAAAAAACAGAAATTTGTTTTCTCACAGTTCAGAAGACTAAGTGTCCAAATTCAGGGTGTGGCTCTAGGGGGAGGTCCTTCTTTATCTACTTGAGTTTCTAGTAGCTGTGGCAATCCTTGGCATTGCTAGGCCTGTAAACACATCTACCATGTACGCCTGTCTTCATAGGGTGTCTTCCCCCTGTGTGTGTCTTGGTGTCTATCTATTCTGCTCTTTTTATAAGTCAGAAGTGATTAGGTTTAGAACTGACCCTATTCTGGTATAACTTCTTCAAAATAACAAAAAAAAAAATCCCTTTCTAAGCAGGATCACATTGCCAGGTACTGGGGCCAAGACTGCAATACATAATTTTTAGGGATACGATTCAATTCACAACAGATACTATATGTAAAAATATATATAAACTCATAAATCTTACTTAAGTGAATAAATTGGATTCACTAGTGCCATATAAACCGTGGTTAATATGATACCCTATCTTCAGGTTATGACCAATGAAAAGTATATAGTTGGTGTTAGGTGCCGTTGAATCAGTTCCAACTCACAGTGACCCCACGTACAAGAGAATGAAGCAGTGCCTGGTCCTGCCTCATTCTCACAATCACTGTTATGCTTGAGCCATTATTGCAGCCACTGTGTCAACCCTTCTCATTGAGGATCTTCCTCTTTTTCATTGACCCTCTACATTACCAAGTATGATGTCCTTCTCCAGAGACTGGTTCCTCCTGACAACATGTCCAAAGTATGTGAGACGAAGCCTCACCATCCTTGCTTCTAAGGAGCATTCTGGCTGAACTTCTTCTAAAACAGATTTGTTTGTTCTTCTGGCAGTCTGTAGTATATTCAATATTCTTCTCCAACACCAAAATTCAAAGGAGTCAATTATTCTTCAGTCTTCTTTATTCATTGTCCAGCTTTCACATGCATATGAGGTGACTGAAAACACCATGGCTTGGGTCAGGTGCACCTTAGTCCTTAAAGTGACAACTTTCCTTTTAACGCTTTGAAGAGGTCTTTTGCAACAGATTTGCCCAATGCAGTGTCATTCGATTTCTTGACTGCTGCTTCCGTGGGCGTTGATTGTAGATCAAATAAAATGAAATCCGTGACAACTTCAATATTTTCTCTGTTTATCATGATGCTGCTCATTGGTCCAGTTGTAAATGAGTCTTCCTCCAATCCTGATGCCCTATTCTTTTTCATATAGCCCAGCTTCTCGGATTATTTGCTCAGCATACAGATTGAATAAGTATAGTGAAAAGATGCAACCCTGACACATCTTTTCTGATTTTAAACCACAAAATATCCCCTCGTTCTGTTTGAATGACTGCCTCTTGGTCTATGTACAGGTTCCTCATGAGCATAATTAAATTTTCTCAGAATTCCCTTTCTTCACAATGTTATCCATAATTTGTTATGATCCACACAGTTGAATGCCTTTGCAGAGTCAGTAAAATACAGGTGAATATCTTTCTGTCATTCTCTGCTTTCAGCCAAGATCCATCTGACGTCAGCAATGATATCCCTGGTTCCATGTCATCTTCTGAATCTGGCTTAAATTTCTGGCAATTCTCTGTCGATGAAATGCTACAACTCTTGAATGATCTTCAGCAAAATTTTACTTGTGCATAATATTAATGATGTTGTTCAATAATTTCTACATTCTGTTGGATGACCTTTCTTTGGAATGGGCACAAATATGGATCTCTTCCAGTCAACAGCAAATTTCTTTGCATAGACAAATGAGCACTTCCAGCACTGCATCTGTTTGTTGAAACATCTCCATTGCTATTCTGTCAATTACTGGAGCCGCGTTTTAATCACCATTGCCTTCAGTGCAGCTTGGACATATTCCTTCAGTACCATCGGTTTGGTTCTTAATCACATGTTATCTCCTGAAATGGTTGGATGTCAACCAATTCTTTTGCTACAATAACTCTGTGTATTCCTTCCATCTTCTTTTGATGCTACCTGCATCATTTAGCATTTTCCCAGTAGAATCTTTCAATATCACAACTTCAGACTTGAATTTTTTTTCTTCAGTTCTTTCAGCTTGAGAATTGTTGAGCGTATCTTCCATTTTGGTGTCCTATTTCCACGTCTTTGCACATTTCCTTCATAATACTTTACTTTGTCTTCTGTCAAGCCACCCTTTGAAATCTTCTGTTCAACTCTTTTACTTCATCTCCCCCAACTGCTTCAGCTACTCTGCTTTCAAGAGTAAGTTTCAGAGTCTCTTCTGACATCCATTTTGGTCTTTTCTTTCTTTCCTGTCTTTTTAATGACCTCTTGCTTTCTTCATGTATGATATCCTTGATGTCATTCTACAGTTTATCTATCTTCAGTCATTGGTGTTCAATGTGTCAAATCTGTTCTTGAGATTGTCTTTAAATTCAGGTGGAATGTACTCAAGGTTGTACTTTGGCTTTCATGGACTTGTTTTAATTTTCTTCAGCTTCAACTTGGACTTGCATATGATCAATTGATGGTCTGTCCCACAGTCAGCCCCTGGCCTTGTTCTAAGTGATAATATTGAGCATCTCTGTCGTCTTTTCCCACAGATGTAGTTAATTTGATTCCTGTGTGTTCCAGCTGGTGAGGTCCACGTGTACAGTCACCATTTATGTTCTCTAAAAAGGTACTGGCAATGAAGAAGCAATTGGTCTTGCAAAATTCTATCATGCAATCTCCAATATCCTTTCTATCACCAAGGCTAGATTTTCCAACGACTGTTCCTTCTTCTTTGTTTCCAACGTTCACATTCCAATCACCAGTAATTATCATTGCATCTTGATTGCGTGTTTGATCAATTTCGGACTGTGGAAGTTGGTAAAAATCTTCAATTTCTTTATCTTTGGCCTTAGTGGTTGGTGCATAAATTTGAATAATAGTCATATTAACTGGTCTTCCTTGTAGGGATATGGATAGTATCCTATCACTGACAGCGTTGTACTTCAGGATAGATCTTGAAATGTTCTTTTTGATGATGGAGGTAACACCATTCTTCTTCCATTTCTCATTCTTGGCATAGTAGATCATTTGATTGTCTGATTCAAAATGGCCAATACAAGCCCATTTCAGCTCACTAATGCCTAAGATACCAATGTTTATACATTCCATTTCATTTCTGATGATTTCCAATTTTCCTAGATTTATATCATACATTCCACGTTCCATTTATTAAAAGGATGTTTGCAGCTGTTTCTTCTCATTTTGAGTCATGCCACATTAGCAAATGAAAGTTCCGAAAGCTTCACTCTATCTACATTATTAAGGTCAACTCTACTTTAAAGAAGCAGCTCTTCCCCAGTCGTATTTTTAGTGCCTTCCAATCTGAGGGGCTCATCTTCTGGCAATATATCAGACAGTGTTCTGCTGTTATTCATAAGGTTTTCACTGGCTAATTTTTGTCAGCAGTAGACTGCCAAGTCCTTCTTAGTCTGGAAGCTCAACTGAAACTTGTCCACTAAGGGTGACCCTGCTGGTATTTGAAAACCAGTGGCATAGCTTCCAGTATCACAGCAGCATGCAAGCCATCACAGTAACAACAGACAGACACATGGGGATGAGAAGTAAAGAAACAAAAAAACGAAACGTGGCAATTACACAATTTTACTCAGAACTAGGCCTTTATAAGACCAAAGACAATTAGAGTAGGTATAAATGTGTTTCTATACTTCTCATTTGCAGCTATTCCATTCTCCTTTAATAAATGCTACCCTATTTCTTTGGGCCTCAACTTTCAGGGGTCCAGGGCCTGCACAAAATCTAGTGCATCTGATATAATTAGTTTTGAACACATTCCCTCCTTTACGGCAGATACTAAACATTTCCTACCATTGCCTCCCTTCCAACAAAATTTATCTTTCTGATGTTCTATTCTACCTTAGCATTACAAAGGTAACCTGAAAAGTTCATGTGTGTGGGTGTACTACCGGTAAGTTACTGCTCAATGTGAAAACCTTCATGGGTGATGCATGCGCCTTTCATTAGAAATAGATATTTCAACCACTCTAGAAGAATGGTGGGAGGATATTGGCTCTTCCAAACCCTTTCATATTGTGCCATCTTGGCAGCTACCTACTTTATCTGTGCATAAATCCAGTACTGGTAACACATGCTAGGGCTTATTTTGTCTCTGCTCTATCCTTTGCACAGGGAGACATTGGGCAAGTTGCCCCATCTTTCTCTGCTTTATGTGTTTCATGCATAAACTGAAGTAGGAGGGGAGGGGAATTGTGTACCAGATAGGCTATTCCTTTTTGCACTTAGAAGAACAATTATTCTGGAGTTACCTGTTATGTGCTTCTTGCGAAATGATGAAGACTAAAGCACAAATCTGTAAGAGATGCTGTGTTTTTCTCACTGTCACTTGGCATCAGACTTAATGATAACAGAGTAATTTAGGGGTCAAAAGCTATATACATATATATCTTACAGGATATTCATACATTTATCTTCCATGTATAAAACTCAGTGCTGACAAGTTGATTCCAATTGTAGCAACATTAGAAAACAGAGCAGAACTACCCCATAGTGTTTGTAAGTCTGTAAATCATCATGGAAGCAGACTGCCACATCTTTCTTCTGCACAGTGGCTGGTGGTTTTGAACTGCCAACCTTTTGTTTGGCAGCCAAGCACTTAACCGCTACACCACCAGGACTCCATATCTTACGTATGTGTGCTATACGTATATCTTACAGGAACCTTCGTGGTGCAGTGGTTAAGTGCTCAGCTGTAAAGGAAAGGTTGGAGGTTTGAACCAACCAGCCACTCCACTGGACAAAGATGTGGCAGTCTGCTTCCATAAAGATTATGGCCTTAGAAACCCTATGTCGCAGTTCTACTCTGTTCTATAATGTCACTATAAGTTAGAATCAACTTGACGGCAATGGGTTTGGTTTTGTTTATATTTTGTTTGGTTTTACATTTATAGTCAATAGATTTTATGAAGACAACAAAAGGATTTGTGAAGAATGACCAAACTTAGATTCTGCAAAGAGAACTATGTAAAATCTTACTGAACTATACAGACTATACAGTGTGTTCTGATAACTGTTTTTATTTCCTCTACTCTCAAGGTCTCATGACACCTGGAGTGATTTTTCAGGCCACTGATTACTGGCCACAAACTCTTCTGTTGCCGGTTTCAGTCTTTCTAACCTGAGCTGTCCAAGTCTTTAGTCTCTCAGGATTACAGTCTTCATGGCATCTGTAGTAGGGAAGGAAGGTCTAAGTTCCCACTTGTTGTGGAAGAATTACTCCCTACTTGAAATTCCTCTCACATAACAAAAATATGATGCTTCCTATGTAACAACATTAAATATGCCTGTTGCAAGAAGAGCTTGGAATGTTATTATTCAATTACATATACCTGCACGTTGGTAGGTAAGGCTGAGTGAGCTGATGCATTGAAGAGACTCTTCCTAAAACTTTGTGGTCTAAAGAAACAGATAAATTGATTTCTCTACTATGTAACAGCCTGATCCCCATGTTGTCATTTGGCTGATGACTTCAGGAACACATGCTAAGGATGGTTCAGCTAGCTTCAGTGTCAGTCCCCTAAAAACAACCGGAATGCTCCTCAGGAGCAAAGACAGCGAGACTTGCCTCGCTCACTTTGTACACATCATCAGGTAAGACCAATCCTAGAAAAAGACATCATGTTTGGTAAATAGAGGATCAGCGAAAAAAGTAAAATCCTCACCGAGATTGACACTATAGACTCAACAAAGAGCATGGAGATGGCTTGGGACCAGGCAATGCTTAGTTCTGTTATACAAAGTCTTTTTGAGTCGAAGCTGACTTGCAGCAACTAACAACAAAGAACAGTAAAAAGGTGAATTTCATTTATAAGCTAAAAATTACACCACAAACTAGTACTTTTATCACTTTATAGTTTAAAAAGGGACCCATAAATCTTGTCTCTTCACTCTATAGGTTTGCCTCTTTTTAAAAAAAAAATCCTCACATAATGACTATTTGTACGCCTTCATGTGTAATAGACAAACTGTTGATCAAACATAAAGACTTCTCACGTCTTTAGCTCTATTGAGGACCAGATAAATGAGTCTGGAAGTTTATTCCTTATATATATGATTCTTTGGTTCAATAAAAACTGTCAAGGATTGATAATAAAGCTCTACATTTTTAACATCTTATTTGTAATCATGTTGATACGCCAACGTCAGGCTGTCCTTTCTGTAGAGGTAACTGAACTTCAGAATACAAACAAAGGAATATGCTCCATTTTTGTTGACACTGGATTTCTTTTCTGAGCAAAAATAAAGCCTTGTTTTTCCTCATAAGTAGCAACTTTCAATTGACCAAAAAAGAAAAATAAAAAGACAGCAATACGTTTTCACAAGCCAAGAGACAGTGGTGACTGTTTGTTTTTATAGTGCGTTGTGAAAGATGTTAAAAAAAAAAAAAAAGCGTTCTGGAGATTGCTAAAAATAAAATACTTTTAAAAGTCTCTGGCTCCTTTTTTAAAAACGACTTGAAGGATGATCAGCATTTATCTCTGAGAGATAAAGAGACCTCATAAAAAGTAAGCTTATCATGAGCATATTGGCCCAAACCCAGAAAATAAAGCTATGCTATTCACATTCATGGAATACACATTTGTTTATGGTTATGACAAGCCAAGATATTCTATTGGATAAAACCGTCACGAGATTTCTCCACCGGGCTGGATCTCCTGGGCAAGAAGACCCACAGCAGCTGAGCAAACACTCTGGAGTTAAATGTATCTAAAGACCACCACAAGGGCTGCTGAAGGAGGGGCGGTCAGCCACCCTGTGGGATCTGCGAGGGGGTGGCTTCTGAAAATTAAATGGTTTCAGTGGCGTTAGAAGCCTGACTGTGCACATCAGTCCTTGGCCTACTGATAGATTCGGAATCTGGGTGCTGAGACCCCCAGGTCAGCAAGGCCCCGTCTGCACAGTGCCTCCCCAGATCAGGTTAAATCTGGGGTCCTCAGCTGTGCCCTTGTCAGACAGCCAACACCACTCAGTGCTGAGTCCCAGAGAACAGCTTCTCTGGCCTCCCCTTCCAGCTCCCCGCTGTCCCACGATAGTTTTGGCCCAAACCATTTCCTGCTACATTTCCTTTCTACATTTGCCATGTAGAAAAGTGTGATGGGGCATGAAAAGTAACATTGTAAGCCAAATAATATACTCTGTTTGAAAAGACTGGCCTGGTATCCTGAAATGAAAAATAATTTAACTCATAATTTCAATTGCCAAGCTATAAACTTGCAAGAAACTCAAAGACCATGGGATGGAGTGATATAGACTACGGTGTAGTACACAACAGAAAAAAAGAGGAGAGGCCTGGGAAGGAAGAATCCCTAAGTAAGAGATGGGGCTCTGGCGTTGGGCCGTGAAGGTGCTTAGCTATAGCCAACTCTTTCCAAGACACGAAAAGCACAAGATGAGGTTAGTTACACACATGATCCCTGATTATATTAAGTCTGTAAAATTTAATTACACGAAATACAGTTTTCAGTTTATATAATTAAGAACACTTAGGCCCCAGTCTCATACCTTGTAGCCTGATAATATACCTGATATAAACAGAAATAGTTGCAAACTAAGCAGATAATTCAATTGGAAAAGCAGTCATTCTCTCCTCAAGTATGTGCCCACAAGTACACTAGCACCCTTTCTCTCTCTCTCTCTGTCACTCACACACACGTGTATATACACACACAGAGCACTTAAGGAAGGACTAAAAAGAGAAAGATGAGTAAGGAAAAAAGTGGAGCAGAATTGGAAATCAAAACAAACTTATATCTGAAATGATGTGATTAATAAAGTAGCCAAAGAATGGTCCTCAAACATCAAAGTCATGCCAGTAAAGGGGCATTTTCCAAAGCTCCACGTGGAATAGGAGAATCATTTCACTGTGCGAATTACAACAATATACACAAAACTAGTCCTCCTTTCTAGTCATAACAAAAATTACTTAAATATATACAGAGTTAAGGAAAGAATTTTGGTTTTGAATATTGAGAATTCAAGGAGAGAGAAGTTATTTCCTCTGAAGCCTGAAAATCTACCCAGAATATATGTATTTTGTGATTTTTACAAGTAAAAATGGGTTTTTTTCCTCCTTTACCTAGACAGCCTGAAATAATTTAATCTTGCAAATTCTTTTAGAAAACAGACTGTAAAAGTTAATGTTATTAAACATGTATTTCATGGAGGATAAAAGAACAGCCAAAATTTCAATTAAGGCTTTTTTCCAAGGAAAGATCCTCTGAGTGGATTTCCAGGATGGCTCAGAAAATAGAGTCGTGTGTGTTCTATGTAGATTAATGTTGTTTGCAAAGTCATAGGCTAGATTTTAAATACATTTTATGATAATAACAAGCCACTTTAAGTACTGTCATTATATGCTGTTAATTAAGCTAAATAAAATCAGGTTCATAAATGGACCCTCAGAATGGAAAACCTGGCAGTCAATTAAGTGATCAAACATAGCATCCGCAGTAACAGAACAAATTACCATGATTCAACCCCTTCTATGATGCCATTGGGAGTATATAACATAACCTATATAGTATTTTCATCAAGATGTTTAACCTGAATGTAATTATAAGAACACAATCAGACAAATCCAGATTATGGAACATTTTGTAAAACAATTGGCTCTGATTCTAAGAAATGTCGAATCCATGAAAGACAAACAGGAGAGAGGACTGCTCTAGATTAAAGGAAACTAAAGAGACAAAAAAAAAAAAAAAAAAGAGAGACATGATAACCATATGTAATACATAATCTTTGATGGGATCCTGGGTTAAAAATAACTGCTATAAAGGATATTTTGGGGACAATTGGAGAAATTTGAATATGAACTATTAGTTGTTATTGAATCAATATTAAATTTCTTGGGGGATTATATAGAATATCATTATTTTAGGAAGTACATGCTGAAGTACTTACGGGTAAAGAGTCATGATGTCTACAATTTGTTTTCAAATGTTTCAGCATTTGTGTGTGTGTGTGTGTGTGCATGTGTGTGTGTAGAAAGAGGCAAAAGTAAATGTTGCAAAATCTTAGTAAATAAATGGTGAATTTCAGTAAAGAGTATATATATGGGTGTTTATTATATTATTCTTTCAAACTTTTCAGTGGGTTTGAAATTATTTAAGGACACTGGGTAATCAAAAGTAATGCAAGAACAGGGATGAAATTTCTCTTTGTGTAAGTGTAATAGGTAATTATGAGGAAGGAATGATCGACTCAGACCATCTCCATTTTGCAGCCCATAATATACTCATGACTCTAGGCACTGAGCATCAATGGCCACTAACATCACAAAGGAAAAAATAGCAGATACCATGTACCTTTGACAGTAGAAAACACCACTACTATAAAGTAGTCTTGCCAAAAAATATTGGACTTGAAACTGACCAAACTTCTAGATCAGTGGTTCTCAAATACTTAAAAAAGAAATAAAATTTTTTTTTTGCTGTAGAGTGAACTCCAACTCAAGGAGACCCCATGTGTATCAGAGTGCTCCATAGGGTTTTCGACGGCTGATTTTTTGGTAGTAGATCACCAAACCTTTCTTCTGAGATGACTCTGGGTGGACTCAAACCTCCAATCTTTTAGTTAGCAGCTGAGCAAATTAACAGTAGCACCTAGGAACTTCTCTCAAACATCAGAGGAATCAGAATCACCTAGAAGGCTTGTTAAAACACAGATTGATGGAAGGCTTGTTAAAACACACCCAAATTTTCCAATTCAGTAGGTCTTGGGTGACATTCAGTAATTTAAATTTCTAACAAGTTCCTTGGTAACGCTGATGCTGTGGTCCAGGACCGCCCTTTGATAAAAACTTCCCTAGATCATCCTGTTAATTTACAGTAACTACAAAAGACACAGGAACATGTTAAACAATACCACAGAATGCGAGTAAAAAATCTAGACTGTGGGTAGCTCTAAAGGAAAAACAACCTGTGTTTTTTAAATAAATAAATGTCAAAAAAAAAAAAAAATGAAAGGGGAACCTATAGGTTAAAAGAAATTTAAAAGATGTATCAATCAATTACAATATGTAAAATTAATTTAGACCTTTATTTCACTGCCTTTTTTTAAAGCACTTTTATATACAACATTTACAAAACAATTAGAAATTTGACCATCGACTGGAAGATGATATTAATGAATTATTGTTAATTATTACTAATTTTTGTTTGAACAGAACAAGGGGTTACTACATGGTTTAAAATCAGGAAAGGTTTGCATCAGGGTTGTATTCTTTCACCATACTTATTCAATCTGTATAGTGAACAAATAATCTGAGAAGCTGGACTATATGGAGAAGAACAGGGCATCAGCATTGGAGAAAGACTCATTAACAATCTGCGTTATGCAGGTGACACAACCTTGTTTGCTGAAAGTGAAGAGGACTTGAAGCACTTATGATGATCAAAGACTACAGCCTTCAATATGGATTATACCTCAACATAAAGAAAACAAAAATTCTCACAACAAGACCAACAAGCAACATCATGATGAATGGAGAAAAGATTGAAGTTATCAAGGATTTCATCTTACTTGGCTCCACAATCAACACCCGTGGAAGCAACAGTCAGGAAATCAAACGACATACTGCGTTGGGCAAATCTGCCGCAAAAGACCTCTTTAAAGTGTTAAAAAAAAAAAAAAAAAAGACGTCACTTTAAGGACTAAAGTGCACCTGACCCAAGCCATGGTATTTTCAATCACTTCATATGCATGTGAAAGCTGAGCAATGAATAAGGAATACCAAAGAAGAATTAATGAATTTGAATTATGGTGTTGGCAAAGAATATTGAGTATATACCATGGACTGCCAGAAGAACAAATAATCTGTCTTGGAAGAAGTACAGCCAGAATGCTCCTTAGAAGCAAGGATTGCAAGACTTCATCTCACATACTTTGGACATGTTATCAGGAGGGACCAGTCCCTGGAGAAGGACATCATGCTTGGTAAAGTTGAGGGTCAGCAAAAAAGAGGAAGACCCTCAACAAGATGAACTGAAACAGTAGTTGCAACAATGGGCTCAAACACAGCAACAATTGTGAGAATGGCAAGGGACTGGGCAGTGTTTCATTTTGTTGTGCGTAAGGTCTCTGTGAGTCAGAACTGAACCGACAACACCTAACAACGACCCATTTTACATTTTTTGATCATCTTCGAATTTGACTTTGTTTTTCCTTACTGCACTTTACTGGGAAAAAAGTAGTATTTAAAAAAAAAGAAAGAAGGAAAAAAATCCAAACCTGTTGCCGCCCAGTTGATTCTGACTCATAGCAAAAAAAAAAAAACCCTATAGGATAGAGTAAAACTGCCCCATAGGGTTTCCAAGGAATGGCTGATGGATCGAACTGCCGATGTTTTGATTAGCAGTCATAGCTCTTAACTACTGTGCCACTGGAGCTCCTTTTTAAAAACAACTCATATTTATTGTGTTTTTAGTGAAAGTTTACACAGTAAATTACATTCCCATTTGACAGTTTCTATACAAACTGTTCAGTGACAGTACACCATCTCCTCAGTTATTGACTATCTCATTGTCCAACATTTCACATTTATGACAATAGTAAAAATCCACTATCCAACTATTTTGCCCATTAATGACATGCATCTGGCAGCAACAAACCCTGAGGTGCTAGACAAGGATAACACTGACTATGATGGTTAAAATTATGTGTCAGCTTGGCTAGGCCATGATTCTCAGTGGTTCAGCATTTATATAATGATGTAATTTGGTAGTTATGTAATGATGTAATTTGACAATTATGTAATGATATAGCCAACCTCTGTTTTGTGATCTGATGTGGTCATCCTTCATTTTCGTGTAACACTGATTTCACATAATGACCTGGTCTTTGGAACCTAGCCATGTCAGTAAGTTAGGAGAGGGTGTAGTTACATTTTTCACAACGTGTCAGCATTCTCTTTAATTGTGTTCTGATTATTCCTTTTCCAGTACTCTAGATCTCTGCCCCCTTATGTTCTCATCTTTGCTTTAGAGTAAATGTTGATCTTTTGGTCTCTTATAGATGGATTTTTAGTAAAGCACAGGAATTCTTATTTTTTAGATATACATATTAAAACAGTTATTGATGAAAAAAGTAAAAAAATTTTTTTAAGAGTATCGCTGTTAGCTGCCTTTGAGTAGCCTCCAACTCTTGGTGACACCATGAAAAATAGAAGGAAACACTACCTGGTCCTGTGCCATTGCCATGGTTGGTTGCAGATCCAACCATTGTGATCCAGTCTCAATAGCATCACTGATTTTTAGTCTCCAGCAAAAATATTTTTTATCCTCATTTGTTTCATCTTCAACATTCTTGTCTGGCTTTTTC
Source organism: Loxodonta africana (assembly GCF_030014295.1). Classification (NCBI taxonomy): domain Eukaryota; kingdom Metazoa; phylum Chordata; class Mammalia; order Proboscidea; family Elephantidae; genus Loxodonta; species Loxodonta africana. The sequence continues at coordinate 66,131,926 of NC_087349.1, read as the reverse complement.
TTATCTTGCTTGTCCCTGCTACTGACTCAGCTCTGGGAAATCTAAGATGGCCATCCAAATAATTTTCATGGTAAAATTCCCATTGCATTTGTGGCAGCTTATGTCTTTCCTGAATCCCGTGTACAGATGAATTGATTTCCTCATTATTTTGGTATTTTGACATGTCAAAATACTAAAACACCAGACACACCCATATCAAGATAGACTGAAAGACAGATGGATGGCATTGAGTGGACTCCAACTCAAGTTAACCCTATGTACAAGAGAATGAAATGTTATGTGGTTCTGTGTCATCCTCATGATCACTGGCATATTTGAATCCATTGTTGTGGCTACTGTGATAATCCATCTCACTGAGGGTCTCCCACACCCTTGTTGGCTCTCTACTTCACCACATATAATGCCCTCCTCTAGTGACTGATCCCTCCTGAGGACATGTTCAAAGGAAGCAAGTCAAAAAATGTTGTGTTGTGATTCATAAGGTTTTCATTGGCTAGTTTGCAGAAGGAGATCATCAGTTCTTTCTTTCTAGTCTGTCTTTGTCTGGAGGCTCCGAAGGAACCTGTTCTCTATGGGTGACCCTGTGGGTATTTGAAATACTAGAGGCAAAGCTTCCAGTATCATAGCAAAATAAGCCACCACAGGTCAACAAACTGACATGAGTGTTGAATAATCACACAGATTCTACTTCAATTGCAAATAAAAATATATATTAATTTTTTGTGTGTCATGGAAATATCATGTAAAGGGTGTATGATTGTGATGATTAAGATTGTGTGTCAGCTTGGGTAGGCCATAATTCTCAGTGTTTTGGCAGTTGTATAATGTTCTGATCACTTCCCTGTTGAAGTCTGATATGTGATCACTCCCATGATGGAATCTGCTGAGTGGTACCAGTGGGGGTGGGGCCTGTGGTGGCTTACTGCCCCCTCAGCCTTCATCTCTCCACCCTCCTCTGCCTAGTTCCTTCCTGCTCGCCTTGTTGGGGATTTTGCTTGTTCTAGATCCTGCAGCTGGCTCCTGTTCACCTGACCTCCAATTCTTGGGACTTAAGGTAGCAGCTTGCCTGCCAAACTTGAAATTTTTCAATCTTTACAGCCTGCTACATCCCTGCTCTCCAGCCTGCCGATCTTGGGTTCGCCAGCCCCTGCTGCTACATGAATTAGGAGAATCCTCTTTACTTTCTTACAAACTTGGGACGTACAGCCTTTAAAAACTGTGTGAGCCATTTCCTTGATATAAATCTCTCTCTCTCTATAGATAGATAAATAGACAGACAGACAGACCAATAGATGATAGACGATAGATAAATAGATAGATAGGTAGGTAGATAGATGATAGATAGATAGATAGATAGATGATTGATAGAGAGAGAGAGAGACACTTTACTGGTTTTGCTTCTCTAGAGAACCTAGCCTAAGACAATGATGTATTATAGTTTAAAGAGTAGAAATAAAATGTAAAGCTTTGCATCCATCACCCATCTTAAGAAATAGAACATTATCAGTATCCATAGATCTCTGTGTGCCCCCATCCAAATTGCATCCCCCTCACTGCCCACTGCTCACTGCCCCCTGGAAGTTAACTACTATCCTAAATTTTGTGTTATTTATTCCTTTCCTGATCTCCATAGTCTTATCACCTAACACTACAGTTTTGTCTATTTTGGTATTTATGTAAATACAATCATACAGTATGCATTCTTTGTATTATTTGATTTTGCTGTTTTTCAATGTTATGTTTTTAAGATTCAGCCATAGAGGTATGTGCAGAAGTAATCCACCAATTTTCACTGCTATGTAATATTCATTTGTACAGACATTGCAAGATTTAATTTTCTATTCTCATGCTAATGAATATTTTACCCCTTCCTTTCCAATTTTAAAGACATCTTATTTGATTACACTTTAACTCCAATACAAAGTTAAGTATAGAAATCACTGTATTTTTTCTGGACTTTAGTGGGGTGCTTCCCATTAATCAAGTTGGCTTTTGGGCTGAAATATATATTTATATCATGTTAAAGAAGTATCTACCTATTACTAGCCCAAAACGTGGGCAGTTTGAACCCACCAGCTGCTCTGCAGGGGAAAGATGCAGCAGTCTGCTTCTGTAAAGATTTACAGCCTTGGAAACCCTATGGGGCAGTTCTACTCTCTCCTACAGGGTTGCTCTGAGTTGGAGTCAATAGATGAGGTAAATTAACCTATCCCTATTGCAGCAAGTATGTTTGTCAAAAAACGTTGAATTTTGTAAGTTGCCTTTTATATTATTATTTATGATCATGCGTTGTTTCTAATTAGCTCTTTCAGTTTAATATCTTTTTAAATATAGAGGTATCATTGATTTATGAAATAAACTCCCCTGCTAATCATACTTTAATCTTAAAATTTGCTGCTAGTGTTTGTTTAGGAGTTTAGCATCAATATGTAAAGGTGAAATTGGTTTATAGGCTTTTCTTTTAATGTCAGATTCTTAGAATCAATGTCATATTCACTTCATAAAAATAATTTAAAATTGTATTTTTTTAATTCTGCCAGCTGTCTGTAAATAACATTGGCATTACCTTCCTCTTAAAGGTTTTATGTAATTTTCCACAGGAATCAAATTGTTCTGGAACTTTACTAACTTTCTTTAGTTATTCTAAGGAGATGACTTCGTTTAGATTTTTCTCTCCTGATGTCAGTTTTGGTATATTATATTTTCCTAGAAAAAGTTTATTTTTTTCATCCGTATATTCAAAGAGGTGGGTGAAGCATTATCTTACGATTCTTTAGTTTTCTCTGTTTCTGCCTTTGTTTTCATATTATTTCTTATTTTATTTATTCTGCCTTCTCTGTTTTTTATTAGCTTATCTAGTGTTTTATCTAATTGACATCTAATTGTTCCTTTTATTAGCTTATCTAGTGTTTTTTTCTATCTAATTGACATCTAACTTTTTAGATTTATTTTTTCTATGTTCTAACTCATTAATTTTTTATTATTAACTTCATCCTTTGCTTTGCTGCATTTTTGTTTTCTTTTTCAGCCAGGTGTTAAGACTTTATGTTTTTCATTCTTTTGATAAAAGTATATGAAACAATTGAATTTTCCTGTGAAGACCACTCTTGCTCTATCTTGTGTGTCCCGATATTTAATATTGGGACACACAATAATGATAATATCTCATTATTGTGTTTTGTAGGAATTACATGATTTTATTTTCCATGTTTGTATTCTTTTGTTGACATAGGAGTTAAGACAGAACTTTCAAAATTCTAGGCCGATGAGATTTTTTTCCTGAATTAGTTTTTAATTTATAATTTGATATAATTGTATCATAATGTTAGTGTGATGGTTAACACTATGTGTCAACTTAGCTAGGCCATGATTTTCAGTGTTATGTAATTATCCTTCATTTTGTGATCTGATGTAAGGGAAGTTTCTTTGGGGGTGTGGCCTGCATCCAATATATGTGGTTGTTCTGGCAAGGCTCTCTCTCTCTGAATCCTGTATCCGACTCGTCATCATCTGACCTCTGGTTCTTGGGATATGAGCCAGTACTCACCACCTGACCTGCAGATTTTGGGATTCAGTAGCTCTCAAAGCCCAGTGAACCAGCAGCCCCATGATTCCTCAGCCCCTGCAACCACGTGACTCAAGAAATGCCTCCAGCCTGACACCTGACCCATGGGTTTGGGACTTGCCAGCCTCCACAACTGTATGAGCCATTTCCTTGAAATAAATCCTTCTTTATATATATATGCTTCCCTTGTTTTGTTTCTCTAGAGAACCCAGCATAAGACATTTGGTACCAAAATTGGTTCTAGAGGAACAAAATCATCGGATGAGTTTCCTGAATTGGTTCTCAAATCTGGCTAGTCTTAAAGACACTGATGACTCTGCCTCCAGTAGTAAAGAGGGCACTGCTAATCCATGGCATGAGGTTGCAATAGAAATATGCAAACATCACCACCAACGAATCAAATATTTGTGAGAGACAAGGGTCTGGGTGATTACGTGTTTGATATTTTTCTACAATTTTGTCAGAATGAGAAGTTTAAGAAAGCTGATTCGTTGCTCCTACTTTTGCTAGATGAAGTGGTGAATGAAAGAGAGGTATGACTTAAAGCTTCAGAATCACAGCTCTAGCACTGCATAAAGATCTCAAAGTTGCCACTTGTCCCCTATTCTTGTAGTAACAGAGTTGATATTGCTGAAAACCAAACCCAGGGTTTTACCATAAAAAACCAAACCTGTTGCTGTCAAGTCAGTTCTGACTCATAGCAACCCTATAAGACAGAGTAGAACTGCCCTGTTGGATTTCCAAGGAGTGGCTGGTGGATTCGTACTGCTGATCTTTTGGCTAACAGCCAAGCTCTTAACCGCTGCACCACTAGGGCTCCCTTATCATAAGAGTGGCTGAATTAAAATGCCAATTGAATTCCCAATTTCGAATGGTGTCTTAAGTTAAAGTGAGGGAATTGATTGGGAAGAAATAGGACCCTGAAACTTGGGATGAGTACATATAGGCAGATAATCAGGAAACTGGGGACATTGAGCCCCTAAATTTAGTTGAATCACTCCTGCAAACAGAACCAGCCCTCTTACTCCCATTTGAAAAGGTTACTCCATCTTTGTCTGCTAAGCCACCCATCATAGCTTCTACCCACATCTGATGAGATTAACCCAGCTCTGCCTGAAGAGTTTTTGTCTGAGATATTGTCTGGGGTGGCATCTGGGGCCTCGTCTAAGGCAGGTGCCTTACAAGACATTGCTGAATGTCCCCGGGACCCACCCCCCACCACCTATTTTTCTTCTAGACCTATAACTAAAGCCCCAGCAAGCACCAAGACGTGAAGTACAAATTATGACCCAGGAGGGGGTACACTACACTCTAAAATAACTGATTGATTTTTCTAATATATACAAACAGAAACTTGAGGAATATGTATACAAATGGCTATTAAGGCTGTGGGATAATGGTGTAAGGAACATAAAATTGTGTCATTTTGAGTTTACCGATATGGGCCTTCTAAGCACAGATACTTTGTTTAATGTTTCCACTCAAGAGGATAAAAAAGATCTAATTGTTTTGTTCACTGAAGTATGGATTAAGTGATGACCTACACTAAATCAAGCTGAAATGCCATACCTGCCTTGGTATACTGTAGAAGAAAATATCCAAAGGCTTAGGGAAATTGACATGGTAGAGTGGATTTATCAGGTTAGGCCCACAGACCCACCTATGGAGTGCCCAGAGGACACACCTTTCACCACAACACTAAAGAACAAATTTGTGAAGGCAGCTCCAACATCCCTGAAGTTGGCTGTGGTTGCTCTTTTATGTAAGTCATATTTGACAATGGGAACTGACCTAACTGATTTGACACCTAACTACAATGGGGCTGATCAGAGACCCCATGGTGATAGGGGCCAAATGGCAGTACTTAGTTGATTAAGACAAGATGCATATAGTTATTGTAACAGACAGCAAACTCAAAGCAGTAATCAGAATAGTCTGACTTGTATGGACTTATGGCATTGGCTACCTAGTCATGGTGTCTTAGGAGCAAAATAAATAGGAAATTTACTAAATATTTGCTTGATCTGTACAAGTATAAGAATTCTAGGTTTAACTTGAATCACTAGAATAGAGAGTCATGGCCTGTCTTAGGCTGGGTTTTCTAGAGAAGCAAAACCAGTGAAGCATATAAGTATATATATAGAGAGAGACTGATATCAAGGAAATGGCTCATGAGGTTGTAGAGTCTGGAACATTCCTAGTCTGTGAGTCAGGTTGGAGGTTTCTCCTGATTCACATAGCTGCAGGAGCTGGTGAGCCCAAGATCAGCAGGTCAGACAACAGGGCTCTGGCTCACAGGCTATGAAGATTACCAAATCCCAAGATTGGCAGGCAAGATGGCAGGTAAGCTGCTAGATCAATCCCAAGAACCTGAGGTCAGACTAACAGGAGCCAGCTGCAGGATCCAGAGTGAACAAAAGCCCATGAACCTTATAAAAAAGTCCGTCTATATTGGATGCAGACCACACCCCCAGGGAAACTCCCCTTCAACTGAATGGCTACTCACAGCAGATTCCATCATGGAGGTGATCACATTACATCAAATATAATCATGGAGGTGATCCCATCATTATATGACTGCCACACTACATCATAACTGCCAAACCACTGAGAATCATGGCCCAGCCGAGTTGACACACAACCTTAACGATTACATGGCCCCTCAATCAATTTCCAGACCTGAGCAAGTTTACAGACTCACAACCCCTTAACTAAAAGGGAGGCTGAGTCCCTTTGAGGAAGGACCTAACTGTGTTGCCAAAAATTTGTACTATTAACCTTTCCCCCATCCTTCTCCAAAGGAATTTGTGGCCTTTTCCAGGAGTGACTGTTCATTGAGGAAAAGGAAATAATCAGATTTCTGGGGGATTACTGGACACTGGCTCTGAAAAGACACTAATTCCAGGAGACCCAAATGTCACTGTGGCCCACAAGTCAGAGTAGGGCATATGAAAGTCAGTTATTAGTAGAGTCTTACCTTATGTCCATCTCACAGTGGGTTCAGTGGGTTCCTGACCCCATCCTGTAATGATTTCCCAGTTCCAGAATGGATAATTGCAGTAGACATACCCAGCAACTGGCATAACCCCTACAATGGATCTCTGACAGGTGGTGTAAGGGATATTATGGTAGGAAAAGCCCAGTGGAAACCATTAGAACTGCCCATACCTAGGAAAATAGTAAACCAAAAGCAATACCACATTCCTGGGAGGGGGAGTTACAGAGATTACTGCTGCCAATAAGGACTTGAAGAATGCAGGGGTAGTGATTCCCACCACATCCCCATTCAACTCACCTATTTGGCTATGTAAAAAACAGATGGATCTTGGAGACAGTGGATTATCATAAACTTAACCAGGTGATGACTCCAATTGCACTGCTGTTCCCAATATGGTTTCATGCTTGAACAAATTAATGTATCTCCTGGTACCTGCTATGCAGCTATTGATCTGGCTGATGCCTTTCTCTCAATTCCAATTTCAAAGGAACACCAGAAGCAGTTTGCCTTCAGCTGGAAAGGCCAACAACACACCTTCACTGTCCTGCATCAGGAGTATATCAACTCTCCAGCCCTATGTCTTAATTTAGTATGCAGAGACCTCGATCACCTTTCCCTTCCACAAGACATCAAACTGGTTCATTGCATCGATGATGTTATGCTGATCAGACCTATTAAGGAAGAAATATCGGTGACTCTAGACTTATTGGTATGACATTTGTGTGCTAGAGGGCAGGAAATTAACCCACCAAAAATTCAGACACCTTTCACCTCAGTGAAATTTCTGTGCGCTCATTGGTGTGGGGCATGTCAAGATAGGCCTTCTAAAGTGAAGGTAAGTTGTTGCATCTGGTCCCTCCTACAACTAAAAAGGAGGCACAACACTTGGTGGGCCTCTTTGAATTTTGAAGGCAACATATCCCTCATTTGGGTGTGCTACTCTAGCCTATTTATCAAATGACTTGAAAGCTTCTAGTTTTGAGTTGGGCCCAGAAAAAGAAAAGGCTTTGCAACAGATTCAGGCCATTCAAGCTGCTTTGCTATGATCTAGCTGACCGGGTGGTGCTTGAAGGGTCAGTGGCAGATAGAGATGCTTCTTGGAATCTTTGACAGGCCCCTGTTGGTGTATCACAGTGTAGACCCTTAGAATTTTGAAGCAAAGCCTTGCCATCCTCTGCAGATAACTACTCTCCTTTTGAGAAACAGCTTTGGGCTTGTTACTGAGCCTTAGTAGAGACTGAATGCTTAACCTTGGGCTATCAAGTCACCATGTAGCCTAAGCAACATGAACTGAATGTTGTCTGACCAACAGAGTCATAAAGTCACACGTGCACAGCAGCACTCCATCATTAAATGGAAGTGTTATATACAAGACCGGATTCGAGGACTTGAATGCGTAAGTAAGTTGCATGAGTAAGTGGCCTAAATACCCATCATCTCCACTTCTGTCACATTACCTTCCCTCTCCCAGTCTGTACCTATGGCTTCATGAGGAATTCCTTATGATCAGTTGATTGAGGAAGAGAAAACTCATGCCAGGTTTACAGGTGGCTCTGCCCAATATGCAGGCACCACTTGGAAGTAGAGAGTGGTAGCACAGCAGCCCCTTTCTGGGACATTCCTGAATGACAGTGGTGGAGGGAAATCCTTCCAATGGGCAGAACTTCAAGCAGGGCACCTGGTCGTTCACTTTGCTTGAAAGGAAAAATGGCCAGATGTGTGGTTGTATACTGATTCATGGGCTGTCACCAATGGTTTGGTTGGATGGTCAGGGACTTGGAAGGAACATGATTGGAAAATTGGTGACAAGGAGGTATAGAGAAAAGGTATGTGGATAGGCCTCTCTGAATGGCCCAAAGAAGTGAAGATATTTGAGTCTCATGTGAATGCTCGCCAGAGGGTGACTTCGGCAGAGGAGGATTTTAACAATCAAGTGGACAGAATGATGTGTTCTGTGGAAACTGGTCATCCTGTTTCCCCAGCCATTCCCATCATTGCCCAGTGGGCTTATGAACAAAGTGGCCATGGTGTCAGGGATGGAGGTTATGCATGGGATCAGCAACATGGACTTCCACTCACCAAGGCTGACTTGGCTACAACCACTTCTGAGGGTCCAGTCTGCCAGCAGCAGAGACCAACACAGAGTCCCAATATGGCACCGTTACTCTACGTGATCAGTCAGCCACCTGGTGGCAGGTTGATTACATTGGACTGCTTGCATCATGGAAAGGGCAGTGTTTTGTTCTCACTGGAATAGACACTTACTCTGGATATAGATTTGCCTTCCCTGCATGCAATATTTCTGCCAAAACTTCCATCCATGGACTTATTGAATGCTTCATCCACTGTCATGGTATCACACACATATTACCTCGGACCTGGGGACTCATTTCATAATAAACGAAGTGCAGAAATGGGTCCATGCTCATGGAATCCACTGGTCTTACTATGTTCCCTGTGATCCTGAAGCTGCTGGCTTGATGGGACAATGGAATGGCCTTCTAAAGACACAATTACAGCACCAGCTAGGTGGTAATACCATGCAGGGTTGGGGCAATGTTCTCCAGGAGGCTGTATATACTCTAAACCAGCATCCAATATATGGTGCAGTTTCTCCCATATCCAGAATTCATGGGTCCAGCAACACAAAGGGTGGAAATGGGAACTGCTCACTATTACCTCTAGTCACCCACTCAAAAAATGTTTGCTTCCCATCCCCACAATCCTATGCTCTACAGTTCTAGAAGTCTTAGTTCCAAAGGAAGGAATGCTCCCACCTTGAGACACAACACTGATTCCACTGAACTGAACATTAAGAATGTCACCCAGACAGTTTGGCCTCCTCATGACTCTGGGTAAATAGGCAAAGAAGGCAATTACCATACCGGCTGGTGTGATTGATCCTGATTACCAAGGGAAAATTGAATTGATATTACATAATGAAGGTAAATAAGAGTATGTCTGGAATATAGGCGAACCCTTAGTGTGCCTTTTAGTACTAACATTCCTTGGGATTAAAATCAATGGAGAACTATAGAAACCCAATTCCAACATGACTACGAATGGCCCAGGCTCTTCAGAAATGAAGGTTTGGGTCACCCAACCAGGCAAAGAACCATGATCAGCTAAATTGCTTGCTGAGGGCATAGAAAACATGGAATGGGTGGTGGAAGAAGGTAGTTCTAAATACCAGTTATGACCACATGACCAATTGCAGAAACGAGTACTGTAATTGTTAAGAGTATTTCATACTTGTTTTATTATACATGTATTTGCACATATATAGAGCAAATATTTTTGTTTTCTTCCCTCCCTTGTCTCATGGCTTATAAAATATAAGATGTAAATGGGCTAGTGCTTTTTTTTGTTGTACACTTGTTAGTTGTATCATGTCAGGTGCAAGTATGACTTTATACTTGTCTTTATTCAGACAGTCAGAGATTGTGTATGGTTTAAGGAGATGTGTACAGGTGCCAAGTTGACAAGCAGTAGACTGTGATGTTTAACGTTGTGTATCAACTTGACTAGGCCATGATTCTATTATGTAATTATTCTCCGTTTTGTGATCTGATATGAGGGGAGCTTCCTTGGGAGTGTAGCCTACATCCAATATATGTGGATGTTCTGGCCAAGCTCTCTCTCTCTCTCTTGATCCAGTACTCAGCTTCTCATCATCTGACCTCTGGTTCTTGTGATGTGAGCTAGCAGCCTCCCTCCTGACCTGCTGATTTTGAAATTCGCCGGTTCCTGCAGTCCCATGAACGAGCAGCTCCATAAGTTGTCAGCCCCTGCAACCATGTGAATCTCCTGAGATCTGACACCTGATCCACAGGTTTGAGACTTGCCAGCCTCCAGAATTGCATGAGCCATTTCCTTGAAATAAATCTTTCTGTATGTTTATATATATACGCTTCACTGGTTTTGCTTCTCTAGAGAACCCAGCCTAGGACAGTTGGCTATATTATTTCTACATTATAGAGTTTATTAAGATTTTTTTTTAATGGCCTAATACATAGTTCCCCCAAGTGTCTGTCAATTTGTCATACTGTGGGGAGTTGTGTGTTGCTGTGATGCTGGAAGCTATGCCACTGGTGTTCAAATACCAGCAGGGTCACCCATCGTGAACAGGTTTCAGCTGAGCTTCCAGACTAAGACAGAGTAGAAGAAGGACCCAGCAGTGCTGTGCTGAAAAGCAAATATGTCACTTTGAGGACTCAGGTGTGCCTAGCCCAAGCCATGGTGTTTTCAATCACTTCGTATGCATGTGAAATCTGGGTAATGAATAAGTAAGACAGAAGAAAAATTGATGCCTTTGAAGTGTGGTGTTGGCGAAGAATATGGAATATACCATAGGCTGCCAAAAGAATGAACAGTTCTATCTTGGAAGAGGTGCAACAAGCATGCTCCTTAGAAGCAAGGATGGCAAGACATCGTCTCACATACTTTGGACATGTTATCAGAAGGGATCAGTCCTTTGAGAAGAACATCATGTTTGGTAAAGTAGAAGGTCAGCAAAAAAGAGGAAGACCCTCAATGAGAAGGATTGGCACGGTAGCTGCAACAGTGGGCTCAAACATAGCAACAAGTGTAAGAATGGCACAGGACCTGGCAGTGCTTGGTTCTACTGTGCATTGGGTCGCTACAAGTCAGCTGACTTGATGGCACCTAACAACAAAAACAATAACAACATATAGTTAATTTCTGGTGTGTATTTAAAAGTAATTGAAAGATGTGTTTTATCTTTTCAGGGGACACATTTAGAGATATATAATCAAAACATAACTTCCCTCATGTTTATTTCAGTACGGTTAAATATGTTTATATATATATTTTTAGCTGTGATGTTCTTACTTATTTTTGGTCCATTTGACTTTTCACTGACTGTAGGACATAAATTAAAATTCCTTACTATTAAAATGTTTCCATCTATTTCTCCTAGTATCTTCTTTATTTCTGCTTTATGAATGTTGAAGAAGTTACATCTTTATTGTGAATGACAATCCTTTGCATTATAAAATTGTTTCTTGTTTCATTTAACACTTTTTGTCTTAAATTCTACTTTGTCTGAGATTAAGATTGTGACACCTACTGTATTATTGCTTGCATTTCTCTGGTAAACCTTTCATTATCCTATTATTTTGAAACTTTCTGAATCACATTGTTTTAGTTGTTTCTCACATTCAGCATAGAATTGAATATTGCTTTACGATTTGATCCAAAAACACTTTATTCTACTCATAAATGACAGATATATTTGATCTTAGTGCTATCATATTATTTTGTTATAGTTTCTGCTTTATAGAAAGTCACTCTGTGGTTCCATTTATTTGATTTATTCATGTGTATCTATACAGTGTGTGAATGTGTGTATTTCTTTTGACATATAAGGAGGTTTGTATATTTGTTCTAGTAGCTACCTTTATTATTATACCATCATGTAATATCTTTAATCTTCTATATATTTGGATTCTGTTATGAGCAATGATGAAATTAGAGTTACTCCTTTACCTTCCCCCGACATTCTCCTTCATCACACAATTTTACTCAATAGTATTAACTTCCATTGTGTTTACTTTAATGCAGTTAAATATGTTTATACTTTTACTACTTAATTTGTCCGCTTTACCTAATATCCTTTAGTTTCCAGGATATCACAGATGATGTAATCAACAAACTTACTTTACATTTGAACTTCTCTACCCCTTTCCAGTGGTCTATGGGCCATTGTTTCTGAATTCAGCAGTGAAAGTGCAGACCGTGATCGTTCTGAGGAAGGCAGGGGGAGATGAAGCACAGAATGCTCCCCCAAATCCTCTTTAGGTTAGGGGTGGCCACGCGGGTTGTTTTACAGGATGAAATGTGAGCAAAAGTAACATGCATCACTTCCAGGCAGAAGTTTTAAAAGCTGGTACATGATTTACTGTGTTTCCTTTTGCTCGATACAGTACTCAGAAAGAACATTCAAAAGAAGGCTACATTTGCTTGTATCCCTCATTAAGAAGACATTGAGACATAGACCCCTGCTGACCCACAACAGACATGTAGTGTGAGCAAGAACTAAGCTTATGTTTGTTTAAGCTGTTGAGATTTGGGGATTGTAATTTAGCAGGATAGGCATAATGTAACCCATTTAATATAAAACTATGGAGTATATTAGGCTTGTTGAAGCTGAAGAAAGTTATAACAAGCCGTGAGAGCCAAAATATGACCTTGACTGTATCTCACTTGAATTTGGAGACCATCTCAAGAATAGATTTGATGCACTGCACACCAATGACCCAAGACCAGACGAGTTGTGGGATGACATCAAGGACATCAGACATGAAGAAAGCAAAATGTCATTAAAAAGACAGAAAACAAAGAAAAGACCAAAATGGACATCAGAAGAGACTCTGAAACTTGCTCTTAAACATAGACTAGCTAAAGCAAATAAATGGAAGAAGTGATGAAATAAAAGAGCTAAACAGAAGATTTCAAAGGGCAGCTCGAGAAGACGAAGTAAAATACTATAATGAAATGTGCAAAGACTTGGAGTTAGAAAGCCAAAAGAGAAGAACACACTTGGCATTTCTCAAGCTGAAAGAAAAGGAGAGAAAACTCAAACCTCAAGTTGCAATATTGAAGAATTCTATATAAAAAAAAAAAACTTTTTTTTAATTCTATATAGAAAATATTAAATGATGCAGGAGGCATCAAAAGAAGATGAAAGGCATACACAATTTCTGTTCCAAAAGAATTGGTTGATGTTCAACCATTTCAGGAGGTAGCATATGATCAAAAACCTATGGTACCAAAGGAAGAAGTCCAAGCTGCACTAAAGGAATTGGTAGAAAAAGAAGACTCCAGAAATTGATCGAATACCATTTGAGATGTTTCAACAAACAGATGCAGCACTGGAAGTCCTCACTTGTCTATATCAAGAAATTTGGAAGACAGCTACCTGGCCAACCGAGTGGTAGAGATCTTATTTGTGCTCATTCCAAAGAAAGGTGATCCAACAGAATGCAGAAATTATTGGACATTTATAACACACAAGTAAAATTTTGCTGAAAATCATTCAAAAGTGGCTACAGAATTACATTGAGAGGGAACTGCTAGAAATTCAAGCCAGATTCAGAAAAGGACATAAAATGAGGAATGTGATTGCTGATGTCAAATGGATCTTGGCTGAAAGTGGAGATAACCAGAAAGATGTTTACCTGTGTTTTATTGACTATGCAAAGGCATTCAGCAGTGTGGATCATAACAAATTATGGATAACATTGTGAAGAATGGGAATTCCATAACACTTAATTATGCTCATGAGAACCTGTACATAGACCAAGAGACAGAACAAGGGGATAAGACATGGTTTAAAATCAGGAAAGGTGTTCGTCAGGATAGTATCTATTTGTCATATGTATTCAATCTGATGCTGAGCAAATAATCAGAGAAGCTTGACTGTTTGAAGAACAATGGGGCATCAGAGTTGGAGGAAGACTCATTAACAACCTGCGTTATGCAGATGACACAATCCTATTTGCTGAAAATGAAGAGTATTTGAAGCAGTTTCTGATGAGGATCAAAGACTACAGCCTTCAGTATGGATTACATCTCAACATAAAGAAAACAAAAATCCTCACAACTAAACCAATAAGCAACATCATGATAAACGGAGAAAAAACCGAGATTGTCTTTTACTTGGATCTACAATCAATGACCATGGACGCAATAGTGAAGAAATCAAGGGACGCATTGCATTGGGCAAATTTGCTGGAAAAGATCTCTTCAAAGTGTTAAAAAGTAAAGACTTTAAGAAATAAGGTGCAAGTGACCCAAGCCATGGTGTTTTCAATCCCCTCATATGCATGCAAAAGCTGAACAATGAATAAAGAAAACAGAAGAAGAATTGATGCTTTTGAATTACGGTGTTGGCGAAGAATATTGAATATACCAGGGACTGCCAGAAGAACGAACAAATCTATACTGGAAGAAGTACAGACAGAGTGCTGTTTAGAAGCAAGGATGGCAAGACTTAGTCTCCCATACTTTGGGCAAGTTTTCAGGAGGGACCAGCCTCAATGAGATAGATTGACACAGTGGCTGCAACAATGGGCCCAAGCGTAACAACAACTGTGAGGAGGCACAGGGCTGGGCAGTTTTTCACTCTGTTGTACATAGGGTCGCTATGAGTCAGAAGTGACTTGATGGCACCTAACAACATAGTAGGCTTCAAGGTAGGTTGATTCAGCAGCTCAATGATGTCATCAAAAACCCAAATTTTTCCATTTTTCACTTTTGAGTTTAGCTTCTTACTGATAACAAGAGACATAACAGTTCTATGACTCATATTCAGACAGGAAAACAGCAAAAGTAAGAATAGGAACCATCTTGTCACTTAGGAGGAGGGACGCTTTCCCTGAAACATTCCTGCAGACTGCCTTTTATACATCATTGCTTAGAACTGTGTCACATACCATTTCTGAACCAGTCACTGGCAAGTGGGGATGGAATTGCCATTGATAACTTAGCCTAATGATCTGGAATGAAATGGATGTGGGTGACAACCGAAATGACTTCTACTAATAGCCAATAATCTCTAGTATGTATATTAGTATGTATATATATTAAGGAACTATTAAAACTTTTTTTAAAATAGTCTAATAGTTGTACAAAATAGATTATAGAATTATCCTAATAAAAAACGTAATCTGGTTTTACTATTCCAGAGTCATTAATTTTTCCTAAATTCTTAAATTTTTTTGTTTGTTTGTTTAGTGCTCACTTAGGCAGCACACCTAAAGTATTTTTTTTTTATAATAACTTTTATTAAGCTTCAAGTGAACGTTTACAAATCCAATCAGTCTGTCACATATAAGTTTACATACATCTCACTCCCTACTCCCACTTACTCTCCCCGTCTTGAGTCAGCCCTTTCAGTCTCTCCTTTCTTGACAATTTTGCCGGCTTCCCTCTCTCTCTATCGTCCCATCCCCCCTCCAGACAAGAGTTGCCAACACAATCTCAAGTGTCCACCTGATATAATTAGCTCACTCTTCATCAGCATCTCTCTCCCACCCGCTGACCAGTCCCTTTCATTTCTGATGAGTTGTCTTCGGGGATGGTTCCTGTCCTGTGTCAACTGAAGGTCTGGGGAGCATGGCCGCCGGGATTCCTCCAGTCTCAGTCAGACCATTAAGTTTGGTCTTCTTATGAGAATTTGGGGTCTGCATCCCACTGATCTCCTGCTCCCTCAGGGGTCCTCTGCTGAGCTCCCTGTCAGGGCAGTCATCAATTGTGGCCGGGCACCAACTAGTTCTTCTGGTCTCAGGATGATGTAGGTCTCTGGTTCATGCGGCCCTTTCTGTCTCTTGGGCTCTTAGTTGTCATGTGGGCTTGGTGTTCTTCATTTTTCTTTGCTCCAGGTGGGTTGAGACCAATTGATGCATCTTAGATGGCCGCTTGTTAGCATTTAAGACCCCAGACGCCACATTTCAAAGTGGGATGCAGAATGATTTCATAATAGAATTATTTTGCCAATTGACTTAGAAGTCCCCGCAAACCATGCTCCCCAGACCCCCGTGCTTGCTCCGCTGACCTTTGAAGCATTCATTTTATCCCGGAAACTTCTTTGCTTTTGGTCCAGTCCAATTGAGCTGACCTTCCATCTATTGAGTGTTGTCTTTCCCTTCACCTAAAGCAGTTCTTATCTACTGATTAATCAATAAAAAAACCCTCTCCCACCCTCCCTCCCTCCCCCCCTCGTAACCACAAAAGTATGTGTTCTTCTCAGGTTTACTGTTTCTCAAGATCTTATAATAGTGGTCTTATACAATATTTGCCCTTTTGCCTCTGACTAATTTCGCTCAGCATAATGCCTTCCAGGTTCCTCCATGTTATGAAATGTTTCAGAGATTCGTCACTGTTCTTTATCGATGCGTAGTATTCCATTGTGTGAATATACCACAATTTATTTAACCATTCATCCGTTGATGGACACCTTGGTTGCTTCCAACTTTTTGCTATTGTAAACAGAGCTGCAATAAACATGGGTGTGCATATATCTGTTTGTATGAAGGCTCTTGTATCTCTAGGGTATATTCCTAGGAGTGGGATTTCTGGGTTGTATGGTAGTTCTATTTCTAACTGTTTAAGATAACGCCAGATAGATTTCCAAAGTGGTTGTACCATTTTACATTCCCACCAGCAGTGTATGAGAGTTCCAATCTCTCCGCAGCCTCTCCAACATTTATTATTTTGTGTTTTTTGGATTAATGCCAGCCTTGCTGGTGTGAGATGGAATCTCATCGTAGTTTTAATTTGCATTTCTCTAATGGCTAATGATCGAGAGCATTTTCTCATGTATCTGTTGGCTGCCTGAATATCTTCTTTAGAGAAATGTGTGTTCATATCCTTTGCCCACTTCTTGATTGGGTTGTTTGTCTTTTTGTGGTTGAGTTTTGACAGAATCATGTAGATTTTAGAGATCAGGTGCTGGTCGGAGATGTCATAGCTGAAAATTCTTTCCCAATCTGTAGGTGGTCTTTTTACTGTTTTGGTGAAGTCTTTAGATGAGCATAGGTGTTTGATTTTTAGGAGCTCCCAGTTATCGGGTTTCTCTTCATCATTTTTGGTAATGTTTTGTATTCTGTTTATACCTTGTATTAGGGCTCCTAGGGTTGTCCCAATTTTTTCTTCCATGATCTTTATCGTTTTAGTCTTTATGTTTAGGTCTTTGATCCACTTGGAGTTAGTTTTTGTGCATGGTGTGAGGTATGGGTCCTGTTTCATTTTTTTGCAAATGGATATCCCGTTATGCCAGCACCATTTGTTAAAAAGGCTGTCTTTTCCCCAGTTAATTGACACAGGTCCTTTGTCAAATATCAGCTGCTCATACGTGGATGGATCTATGTCTGGGTTCTCAATTCTGTTCCATTGGTCTATGTGTCTGTTGTTGTACCAATACCAGGCTGTTTTGACTACTGTGGCTGTATAATAGGTTCTGAAGTCAGGTAAGGTGAGGCCTCCCACTTTCTTCTTCTTTTTCAGTAGTGCTTTGCTTATCCGGGGCTTCTTTCCCTTCCATATGAAATTGGTGATTTGTTTCTCTATCCCCTTAAAATATGACATTGGAATTTGGATCGGAAGTGCGTTAAATGTATAGATGGCTTTTGGTAGAATAGACATTTTTACTATGTTAAGTCTTCCTATCCATGAGCAAGGTATGTTTTTCCACTTAAGTATGTCCTTTTGAATTTCTTGTAGTAGAGCTTTGTAGTTTTCTTTGTATAGGTCTTTTACATCCTTGGTAAGATTTATTCCTAAGTATCTTATCTTCTTGGGGGCTACTGTGAATGGTATTGATTTGGTTATTTCCTCTTCGGTGTTCTTTTTGTTGATGTAGAGGAATCCAAGTGATTTTTGTATGTTTATTTTATAACCTGAGACTCTTCCAAACTCTTCTATTAGTTTCAGTAGTTTTCTGGAGGATTCCTTAGGGTTTTCTGTGTCATCTGCAAATAGTGATAACTTTACTTCTTCCTTGCCAATCCGGATACCTTTTATTTCTTTGTCTAGCCTGATTGCCCTGGCTAAGACTTCCAACACGATGTTGAATAAGAGTGGTGATAAAGGGCATCCTTGTCTGGTTCCCGTTCTCAAGGGAAATGCTTTCAGGTTCTCTCCATTTAGAGTGATATTGGCTGTTGGCTTTGCATAGATGCCCTTTATTATGTTGAGGAATTTTCCTTCAATTCCTATTTTGGTAAGAGTTTTTATCATGAATGGGTGTTGGACTTTGTCAAATGCCTTTTCTGCATCAATTGATAAGATCATGTGGTTTTTGTCTTTTGTTTTATTTATGTGATGGATTACATTAATGGTTTTTCTGATATTAAACCAGCCTTGCATACCTGGTATAAATCCCACTTGATCAGGGTGAATTATTTTTTTGATGTGTCGTTGGATTCTATTGGCTAGAATTTTGTTGAGGATTTTTGCATCAATGTTCATGAGGGATATAGGTCTATAATTTTCTTTTTTTGTAATGTCTTTACCTGGTTTTGGTATCAGGGAGATGGTGGCTTCGTAGAATGAGTTGGGTAGTATTCCGTCATTTTCTATGCTTTGGAATACCTTTAGTAGTAGTGGTGTTAACTCTTCTCTGAAAATTTGGTAGAACTCTGCAGTGAAGCCGTCCGGGCCAGGACTTTTTTTTGTTGGGAGTTTTTTGATTACCGTTTCAATCTCTTTTTTTGTTATGGGTCTATTTAGTTGTTCTACTTCTGAATGTGTTAGTTTAGGTAGGTAGTGTTTTTCCAGGAATTCATCCATTTCTTCTAGGTTTTCAAATTTGTTAGAGTACAATTTTTCATAATAATCTGATACGATTCTTTTAATTTCATTTGGTTCTGTTGTGATGTGGTCCTTCTCATTTCTTATTCGGGTTATTTGTTTCCTTTCCTGTATTTCTTTAGTCAGTCTAGCCAATGGTTTATCAATTTTGTTAATTTTTTCAAAGAACCAGCTTTTGGCTTTGTTAATTCTTTCGATTGTTTTTCTGTTCTCTAATTCATTTAGTTCAGCTCTAATTTTTATTATTTGTTTTCTTCTGGAGCCTGATGGATTCTTTTGTTGCTCACTTTCTATTTGTTCAAGTTGTAGGGACAGTTCTCTGATTTTGGCTCTTTCTTCTTTTTGTATGTGTGCATTTATTGATATAAATTGGCCTCTGAGCACTGCTTTTGCTGTGTCCCAGAGGTTTTGATAGGAAGTATTTTCATTCTCGTTGCTTTCTATGAATTTCCTTATTCCCTCCTTGATGTCTTCTATAACCCAGTCTTTTTTCAGGAGGGTATTGTTCATTTTCCAAGTATTTGATTTCTTTTCCCTCGTTTTTCTGTTATTGATCTCTAGTTTTATTGCCTTGTGGTCTGAGAAGATGCTTTGTAATATTTCGATGTTTTGGACTCTGCAAAGGTTTGTTTTATGACCTAATATGTGGTCTATTCTAGAGAATGTTCCATGTGCGCTGGAAAAAAAAGTATATTTTGCAGCAGTTGGGTGGAGAGTTCTGTATAAGTCAATGAGGTCAAGTTGGTTGATTGTTGTAATTAGATCTTCCGTGTCTCTGTTTAGCTTCTTACTGGATGTCCTGTCCTTCTCCGAAAGTGGTGTGTTGAAGTCTCCTACTATAATTGTGGAGGTATCTATCTCGCTTTTCAGTTCTGTTAAAATTTGATTTACGTATCTTGCAGCCCTGTCATTGGGTGCATAAATATTTAATATGGTTATGTCTTCCTGATCAATTGTCCCTTTTATCATTATATAGTGTCCTTCTTTATCCTTTGTGGTGGATTTAAGTCTAAAGTCTATTTTGTCAGAAATTAATATTGCTACTCCTCTTCTTTTTTGCTTATTGTTTGCTTGATATACTTTTTTCCATCCTTTGAGTTTTAGTTTGTTTGTGTCTCTAAGTCTAAGGTGTGTCTCTTGTAGGCAGCATATAGATGGATCGTGTTTCTTTATCCAGTCTGTGACTCTCTGTCTCTTTATTGGTGCATTTAGTCCATTTACATTCGGGGTAATTATAGATAAATAAGTTTTTAGTGCTGTCATTTTGATGCCTTTTTATGTGTGTTGTTGACAATTTCATTTTTCCACACACTTTTTTGTGCTGAGGCGTTTTTCTTAGTAAATTGTGAGATCCTCATTTTCATAGTGTTTGACTTTATGTTAGTTGAGTCGTTACGTTTTTCTTGGTTTTTGTCTTGAGTTATAGAGTTGTTATGCCTTTTTGTGGTTACCTCATTATATACCCCTATTTTTCTAAGTAAAAACCTAACTTGTATTGTTCTATATCGCCTTGTATCACTCTCCATATGGCAGTTCAATGCCTCCTGTATTTAGTCCCTCTTTTTGATTATTGTGATCTTTTACCTATTGACTTCCATAATTCCCTGTTATGTGTATTTTTTTTTTTTAATTAATCTTAATTTGTTTGTTTTTGTGATTTCCCTATTTGAGTTGATATCAGGACGTTCTGTTTTGTGACCTTGTGTTGTGCTGATATCTGATATTATTGGTTCTGTGACCAAACAATATCCTTTAGTATTTCTTGTAGCTTTGGTTTGGTTTTTGCAAATTCTCTAAACTTGTGTTTGTCTGTAAATATCTTAATTTCGCCTTCATATTTCAGAGAGAGTTTTGCTGGATATATGATCCTTGGTTGGCAGTTTTTCTCCTTCAGTGTTCTGTATATGTCGTCCCATTCCCTTCTTGCCTGCATGGTTTCTGCTGAGTAGTCAGAACATATTCTTATTGATTCTCCCTTGAAAGAAACCTTTCTTTTCTCCCTGGCTGCTTTTAAAATTTTCTGTTTATCTTTGGTTTTGGTGAGTTTGATGATAATATGCCTTGGTGTTTTTTTTTTTGTGTCAATCTTAAATGGGGTTCGATGAGCATCTTGGATAGATATCCTTTCGTCTTTCATGATGTCAGGGAAGTTTTCTGTCAGGAGTTCTTCAACTATTTTCTCTGTGTTTTCTGTCCCCGCTCCCTGTTCTGGGACTCCAATCACCCGCAGGTTATCCTTCTTGATAGAGTCCCACATAATTCTTAGGGTTTCTTCATTTTTTTTAATTCTTTTATCTGATTTTTTTTCAGCTATGTTGGTGTTGATTCCCTGGTCCTCCAGATGTCCCAGTCTGCATTCTAATTGCTCGAGTCTGCTCCTCTGACTTCCTAGTGTGTTGTCTAATTCTGTTATTTTATTGTTAATCTTTTGGATTTCTACATGTTGTCTCTCTATGGATTCTTGCAACTTATTAATTTTTCCAGTATGTTCTTGAATAATCTTTTTGAGTTCTTCAACAGTTTTATCAGTGTGTTCCTTGGCTTTTTCTGCAGATATCCTAATTTCATTTGTGATATCATTAAGCATTCTGTAAATTAGTTTTTTACATTCTGTATCTGATAATTCCAAAATTGTATCTTCATTTGGGAAAGATTTTGATTCTTTTGTTTGAGGGGTTGGAGAAGCTGTCACGGTCTGCTTCTTTAAGTGGTTTGATATGGATTGTTGTCTCCGAGCCATCACTGGGAAACTAGTTTTTCCAGAAAATCCGCTAAAAAAAAACTGCAGTCAGATCCCTATCAGAGTTCTCCCTCTGGCTCAGGCTATTCAGATGTTAATGAAGCCGCCTGGGGAGGGTGGGGGAGGGAACAGAGAGATAGGAGAGTAGCACCTCAGAATATAGCCAGAGTTGCTTGTCTTGCTTGGAATGACTGTTATATCTGAGATTCCCGCGGGCGCGTCGCCTATGTGTGCTGGCTGTGTGGAGATTGCCCCCAGGGGGTCTGGCCCGCTGGAGTCACGGTCAGATCCTCCGCTTCCAGCCCCACGCCCAGCGTCAAGGCTCCCCTACTGGGACGGTGCACTCTCAACTCCAAAATCAGTCGCTGCCTCCCGGGGACTTCTCGTCCCTCCAGCCGCGTGGCTGTGCCGCCCCCGTGAACCAGGTGGGCCCCCTCCCGGGGTTAGTTCAGATGGGTGGAGTAGCTCCCCGTGCTTGTGCCGTGACCAAGTGTCCCGGCTGGAACGCTGTTCTCCCCACTCCAATGCCAGTCGCTGCCTCCCGGGGACTTCTCCTACCGGCTGCGTCCCACGCCGCCCGCGCGACCCGGCTGGTCCCCTTCCCGGGGTTAGTTCAAGGGGTGGAGCAACTCTCCGTGTTTATGGCGTACCTGCGAGCAGTCCAAATCCCTGCGGGACGGTTCCCCGGCTCGGATGCTGCTCTTTCTGCTCCAAGACCAGTCTCTGCCTCCCGGGGACTTCTCCTACCGGCTGCGTCCCACGCCGCCCGTGGAACCGGCTGGTCCCCCTCCCGGGGTTAGTTCGGGGGGGTGGAGCAGGTCTCTGTGCTTGTGCCGTACCTGACTGGTACGCTGGCTCCAGGCTCTGGAAACTATCGCTGCTTCCCTGTATTAGTTCGTTCTCCGTCTCTAAATCCGTGTTTGTTGTTCAGGGTTCGTAGATTGTTATGTATGTGATCGATTCACTTGTTTTTCCGTGTCTTTGTTGTAAGAGGGATCCGAGGTAACGTCTGCCTAGTCCGCCATCTTGGCTCCGCCCTCCTAAAGTATTTTTGATTTGATGATAGTTTCCATATTATGATTTATATATTTCTTGGGCCTTTTGTTTACAAGAATATCTACTTGAGAGAAAGGTAAAAATATGTAAAATCATAACCCAGGACAAGCAGTGCTGTGAGTGTATTTGTGTATTGGTACGTATCTGATAAAGACAACAAATCACATGACCCAAAGTTCACAGCTATCTGACCGACAACTCAGCTAAGGCCAGCTCTTTTGTTTTACTAGGCCAAAATAAATGCTAAAATATTTATTCTGGTCCGGACACCAATCAATAGCCATACCATGTATGTTAACTCCTTGTCAGACACTGCTACTCCTGTTCAATTTATTTACTTGTAATAAATGGTAGATGGTGTAACGATACTGGGTAATTTTCATAAGTTGATGACTTTAGATTTTGTATTGCTTGTAGTTAACTACATATCAACAATCATGAAGATGGCAAAAGACTAGGCAGCATTTTATTCTGTTACATACTGGTCACCAGGAGTCAACGATGACTTGATGGTAACTGAGAACAACAAAAAGTACTTGTTCTGCTATCTAAAGTGCAACATGGGCATTTAAAAATACACTATCTTTTCATCTTGATGATATCTCTTCCTTGAATAAAAGGCAATTTCTAGGGTCTTTCCTAACTTTAATGCACTAAATTTATTAGAATTTAACAAACAATTGGGAGAAATCAAGCACATCCAAACCAGACTGTAAGCTCTTTGAGGAAAAAAATCAAGTCTTGCAAACCACAATATCTGGTACACTGACTGTTCTTCTTGTTGTTAGGTGCCGTTGAGCCAGTTCTGACTCACACCAACCCCATGCACAACAGAACAAAACACTACCTGGTCCTGTGCCATTGTCACAATTGTTGCTATGCTTGAGCCCATTGTTGCAGCCACTGTGTCAATCCATCTCGTTGAGGGTCTTCCTCTTTTTCGCTGACTCTCTACTCTACCAAGCGTAACGTCCTTCTCCAGGGACTGATCCCTCCTGGCAACATGTCCAAAGTATGTGAGATGCAGTCTCACCATCTCTGCTTCCAGGGAGCATTCTGGCTGTACTTGATCCAAGACAGATTTTTCATTCTTTTGGAAGTCCATGGTATATTCAATATTCTTCACCAACACCACAATTCAAAGGTGTCAATTCTTCAGTCTTCCTTATTCATTGTCCAGCTTTCGCATGCATATGAGGCGATTGAGAACACCATGGCTTGGGTCAGGCGCACCTTAGTCCTCAAGGTGACATCTTTGCTCTTTAACACTTTAAAGAGATCTCTTGCAGCCTATTTGCCCAATGCAACGCATCTTTTGATTTTTTGACTGCTGCTTCCATGGATGTTGATTGTGGATCTAAATAAAATGAAATCCTTAACAACCTCAGTCTTATCTCTGTTTATCATGATGTTGCTTATTGGTCCAGTTGTAAAGATTTTTGTTTTCTTTATGTTGAGGTATAATCCATATTGAAGGCTGTGGTCTTTGATCTTCATCAGTAAGTGCTTCGAGTCCTCTTCACTTTCAGCAAGCAACGTTGTGTCATCCGCATATCGCAGGTTGTTAATGAGTCTTCCTCCAATCCTGATGCCTCCTTCTCAGATAGTGTAGCTTCTCAGATTTTTTGGCTCAGCATACAGATTGAATGCAATACAACCCTGACACACACCTTTCCTGACTTTAAACCATCAGTATCCCCTTGTTTTGTTTGAATGACTGCCTCTTAATCCATGTCAGATTCCTCATGAGCATAATTAAGTGTTCCAGAATTCCCATTCTCTGCAATGTTATCCATAATTTGTTATGATCCACACAGTCGAATGTCTTAGCATAGTAAATAAAACACAAGTAAACTTCTTTCTGTTATTCTCTGCTTCCAGCCAGGCTCCATCTAACATCAGCAATGATATCCCTGGTTCCATGTCTTCTTCTAAATCCAGCTTGAATTCCTGTCAACTCCCTGTCTATACACTGCTGCTGCTGCATTTGAATGATCTTCAGCAAAATTTTACTTTCATGTGATATTAATGATATTGCTCAATAATTTACACATTTGGTTGGATCACCTTTCTTGGGAATAGGCATGAATATGGATCTCTTCCAGTTGGCTGGCCAGGTAGTTGTCTTCCAAATTTTATGGGATAGAAGAGTGAGCACTTCCAGTGCTGTATCCATTTGTTGAAACATCTCAATTGGTGTACCGTCAATTCCCAGAGCCTCGTTTTTCGCCAATGCCTTCAGTGTAGGTTGGACTTCTTCCTTCAGTACCATCGGTTCCTGATCATATGTAACCTCCTGAAATGGTTGAACATTGACCAATTCTTTTTGACATAGTGACTCTGTGTATTCCTTCCACCTTCTTTTGATGATTCATGAGTCATTTAATATTTTC
Organism: Loxodonta africana; assembly: GCF_030014295.1. Taxonomy (NCBI): domain Eukaryota; kingdom Metazoa; phylum Chordata; class Mammalia; order Proboscidea; family Elephantidae; genus Loxodonta; species Loxodonta africana. The sequence continues at coordinate 66,106,841 of NC_087349.1, read as the reverse complement.
CCCATAGAATCCTTCAGTATTGTAACTAAAAGCTTGAATTTTTTCTTCAGTTCTTTCAGCTTGAAAAACACTGAGCATGTTCTTCCCTTTTGTTTTTCTACCTCCAGCTCTTTGCACATGTCATTGTAATACTTTACTTTGTCTTCTCAAGCCATCCTTTGAAATCTTCTGTTTAGCTTTTTTATGTCATCATTTATTCCTTTTTCTTTAGCTACTCGATGTTCAAGAGCAAGTTTCAGAGTCCCTTCTGACATCCACTTAGGTCTTTTCTTTCTCTCCTGTCTTCTAAATGACCTCTTGGTTTCGTCATGTCTGATGTCCTTGATGTCATTCCACAACTCATCTTGTCTTCAGTCATTAACGTTCAATGCATCAAATCTATTCTTGACATGGTCTCTAAATTCAGGTGGGATATACTCAAGTTTGAACTTTGGCTCTCATCAACTTGTTCTAATTTTCTTCAATTTAACTTGAACTTGCATATGAGTAATTGGTGGTCTGATCCATACTCAGCCCCTGGCCTTGTTCTGACTGATGATATTGAGCTTCTCCTTCGTCTCTTTCCCTAGATGTAGTTGATTTGATTTCTGTGTATTCCATCTGGCAAGGTCCATGTGTATAGTTGGTGTTTATGTTGGCGAAAAAAGGTATTGGCAAAGAAGAAGTCATTGGTCTTGCAAAATTTTATCATATGATCTCTGGCATCATTTCTATCACTAAGGCCATATTTTCCAACTACTGACCCCTCTTTGTTTCCAACTTTTGCATTCCAATCACCAGTAATTATCAGTGCACCCTGATTGTATGTTCGATCAGTTTCAGACTGCAGAAGTTGGTAAAAATCTTCAGTTTCTTCATCTCTGCCTCAGTGGTTGGTGGGTAAATTTGAACAATAGTTGTATTAACTGGTCTTCCTTGTGGGCATATGGATATTATCCTTTCACTGACAGCGTTGTACTTCAGGATAGATCTTGAAACATTCTTTTTGACAATGAATGCAATGCCATTGCTCTTCAAGTTGTCATTCCCGACATAGTAGACCATATGTTTGTCTAATTCAAAATGACCAATACCAGTCCATTTCAGCTCACTGATGCCTAGGATATTGAAGTTTATGCATTCCATTTCATTTTTGACAATTTCCTATTTTCCTAGATTTATACTTGGTACATTCCACGTTCTGATTATTAATGGATGTTTTTGGCTGTTTCTTCTCAGTTTGAGTCCTGCCACATCAGCAAATGAAGGCCCTGAAAGGCTGACTGCATCTATGTCATTAAGGTCAACTCCACTTTGAGGAGGCGGCTCTTCCCCATTCGTCTTTTGAGTGCCTTCCAACCTGGGGGGCTCATCTTCCAGCACTGTATCAGGCAGTGTTCTACTCCTATTCATAAGGTTTTCACTGGATAATTCTTTTCAGAAGTAGACTGCCGGGTCCTTCTTCCTAGTCTGTCTTAGTTTGGAAGCTCAGTTGAAACCTGTCTGCCATGGGTGACCCTGCTGGTATATGAATACTGGTGGCATAGCTTCCAGCATCACAGCAACACACAAGCCCTCATAGCACGACAAACTGACAGATGCATGAGGGGGTGTGCTTACTAAATGGTAGAAATATACATTTCCCTTCTACACTGACTAACACTCAAGAAATACTTGTTGATAATTTTATGTAATGATAATCAGATTTTTCATAATTCACTACTTTTTATTGAAATAGCAATTCAGACTTGTCATTAAAAAAAATGAGGCAACTACTACCACCAAATTCTTTGTATCCTTACTATGGTATTGCATACATATAGGTATATGCCATTTGTTGACAAGTGGGAATATACTCTACACAGTGTCTTGTACTTTTCTTTTTTCATTTGGTAAAATTTTAGAGATTATTCCCCCTCAGTGCATAAACCCTGGGTGGCGCAAACAGTTAAGCCCTCAACTACAAGCCAAAATGTTGGAAATTCAGTACCACCTAGAGATGCCTCGGAAGACAGTCCTGGCAATCTGTTTCCGGAAGTTCACAGCCTTGAAAACTCTACGGAGCAGTTCTATTCTGCAACACATGGGGTCTCCATGAGTCAGAATCTACTATATGGCAACTAACAACAACAATAAACCTCATTTTTTAAACATCTGCATTGGATCTTTTTGTATGAATGAGCCTTAATTTAACCTACTCATCCCATCCCACCCTACCCCCATTTACGTGGATTGAGGTTATTTCAGTATTTTGTTAATACAAGGTTGCCATGGGCATCTATTTTTGCACACTTATGCAAGTGTAGTGGCAGGAGAAATTTCTAGAAAGGAAATATGTATTTCCACCATTTTACATATCAACAATGTGGAAGAGTCAGATTTATCATAGTTAAAATGTTATCTGAGGATATACCCTCAAATGAAGGACTATAAAAATATTTAATTTATTAGTAGGAAAAGATAAATGTTGTATTAACCCTGTCCTTGCATGAAAACACATCTCTATTTTTTAATTCACCACTTTTTCTGGTGAGTTCAACCAGTTGACATTACCACAGAATGATTTATTCATGATTTCCAGAGCAATTTAATTAATTTTTTGGGTTTACACACATTTCATAGCCTTTCAAATAGGAGAGAAATAGCTGTTAAAAATAACAGAATAAATACCACCAGCAGAAATTTGTAACCAAAAAGAAAGCAGTTAGAAAAATGTTTTCCAATTTTTCTCTGCATGTATTTTAAGACTCATCTCTCATTAACATCACGTTATTGTGTTTTAAAATGTTTCATGGGTCCTTTGTGAAATACTGAAGGTTACTGAATGTATGACTTATTTTTGCAAATCAAATCTTTCTTTAAAATTCAACAAATTTTCAATGAGGTTTAATTAGGCAGAGAAGCTGTTCAGAACCCATTTTAAGATGTGAATGATAATTAGGAAACGTGAAAGAGTATTGTTACATTCTAAACAGTAAACAACTGACAGCTGATGATTTAACAAATTCTAAACGTTATCCCACAGCACAGAAAACTGAAGCTTTTTTTTTTTAAAGGCAAGTGTATTTTAAGTTAATGATTTACTCAGTCCATCTTCTCAAAAGGTAGTTTCACCAAAGACTACATCGACCATTGTAAGGGTCAAAGTTCGTGGAATTTTGAAGCTGGAAGAGACCTTACGTACTCTCCCATCCACCAGCTGATGAAGAAACTACCTTGGTCAATGTCATATTTGGTTACCAGTAGGCTGAACTAAGCCATAGTTCTCCTGGCTCTCTATCTAGGTCACTTTCTACAACATTCTGCTGCATCTCTATTAATATGTAAAAACAAAGATACAACACTAATAAGTTTGCTATGGCACATTTCTTTTTTAATTGACATTTTAAAATCTTTTATATATTTTTTTTTATCACTGTAGTAAGTAATAGGGATACACCAATGAATCAGGAGAAAAATCTTTCTTTCCAACAAGAGTCGATATTCTGTTGGGAAAACCACATACCCGTGATTAGAATATACTGTAGGTCAGGAATGGGAAATACTGCCAGGACTGATTAACCTTTCTGCCATGGACTTGTTAGGTGTGGTGACATGTCTGTCCCATGTTTGTCATCCCTTCCCTAAGATCTACCACACTTTATTTACGATGATAATCCCTTACACTTGTGTTGCCTTTTACAGATTTTAAAACACATATCCATTGCTGTATCTGATCGTCACAATAACTCGGAAGGCAGTTATTATTATCTCCATTTTCCAATTAAGGAACCCATAGTGCAGAGAATGTGACTTGTCCAAAGCCTTACAGCCGGAAAATTGTAGAACAGGGACCAGAATCCCAGGGTTCTGGCCTTTAGTACAACGAGTTGGTCATAGTGTTAAGCAACCTGAATTTCCCAAATTCCAAATATTTATTTTTCTGGGAATTCTGAGGTCACTTTAGAAGGGAGATCCTTCAGTGAAAGTTTGGGTAATACAAATATCCAAATTATAGCCTGCTTTCTTTTTTTCTTGGAAAAGGAAAATAGTAGTGCCCAAAAATTCCATGGAAGTGCTTGTGGCTGTTAGTGAACTGTGGGGATGGCATTTTGTTAGAAGCATGAAACCACAGTCAGCTTTGAGTTCCTCCATTTGTTTGTTCCATCCCTTGTCATGCGGATAAGAAAACTTGAAAACAAAATATCACTGAATTAAATGTGTCAGGAGAAAAGTATACCAAAAAGTTACCTGTGGCTACCTCTGGGTAGTTGGATCACAAGTTAGTTAATTTTATTTTCTTTTTCTGTATTTTCCACATTTCCTACAGTAGTTATATATTACTTTCATAATCAGAAATATATCATCCATCTATGCCTATAAATGTATCTACATCTAGATATAGTTCCCAACCTATTCAAAAGAGAAAGGAATTCAAACTTTCTTATGCTGAATACTTGGGTAGACAGATATTTGTAAACTTCTCCCACAAATGAACATTCTTTCTAAAAAAAAAAATCTCTAAGTAACTTAAAGAAATCATTCATTAATTTATTCTTTCTTTAACAAATATTTATTGAACATCTACTATATGCCAGGCAGTTTTAAAGCACTGAACAGAACAGATAAAAGTTCTTGCCTTCATAAACCTACCATGCTAGAGGAGGAGACAGGCAAAAAAAAAAAAAACTAAGTTATTAGGTTATGTTAAATGGTATTAAGTGATTAGAAAAAAAATAAAGCAGGGAAGGAGGATGGAATGCTTGGAATGGGGGTGGAAGGGCAATTTTAGGATAGAGCATTCAGGGAAGGTTTCAATGAAGAAGTGACCTGAAAGAAGTGAGTCAGTGAGTCATATGGGTTTTGGGAGGAAGAGAAATGCAATTACAGCAGCAAGTGCAAAGCCATGGGGCAAGAGTATGCCTAACATGTTTTAGAAATATCAAGGCAGTGAGGGTGTCTAGAACAGAGTAAGCAACAGGGAAAGGAGTAGGAGGTGCTATCAAAAGAAGACATGAATAATCTGCCTTATGCTTTAGGATCGCTCTGGCCACTGTGGTGAGGATAGATTGAAGGCAAGGAAAGGAAGATGGAGGGAAAACAGATCCAGCAACTGTTGAAATATCTTGGCAAGTGGAGGTAGGGGTGGAGGTAGTGAGAAGTAGGTAAATTCTGGATACATTTTGAAGGTGAAGCCAAAGTATTTCTGATGGAGTCAATGAGAGTTGTAAGAGAAAGTAAGGAGTCAACGGTGGCTCAGAAGTTTATACCTTAGTGACAAAAATTGGGTTTGTCATTTTCTGATATAAGGGAGACTTTAGGAAAAGCAGATTCTAGGTAGACAAAATCAGGAGCTCATTTTTGCACATGCTAAGCTTGAGATACTGCTCATATATCAAAGCAGAAATGTTGATTTGACACCTGGACATATTTGTTGTGAGTTAAGGGGAGTGGTCAGAGCTAGAGATAATAAATTGGGAGTTATAAGCATGCTGATGACATGTAAACCCATGAGACCAGATAGAGCACCAAAGGAGCAAGTGAGGATCGATAAGAACAGAGACCCAAGGAGCAAGCCCTGGGACTCACCTATATTCAGAAATCAGAGAAATGAAGAGAACTAAGAGAGAATGAACCCTGGAAGTCAAGTGAAAAAAAGTGACTCAAGAAACAGGGCATGATACATTGGTGGTAAATCAAATGCAGCTGAGAACGATTGTGCTTAAGCCCAATTATTTCTTAGAAAAATTTGGCCAGTGTTTGATCCTGGGATTAACAACTGATGACACCTATGCCAGAGGAGAAAGGCATTTTAGAGGCCATGGTATGACGGAAAATGAAAGTCAGAAACACGAATCTGTTAACCAGTTCCACCACATATTGGCTCTGTAATCTAGAGAAAGTCATTTCACCACTTCCAGACTTGGTTCCTGTACCTGTAAAATAGAAGCAATATTAGCTACTGCATTCTGTCACCATGAGGAATAATGGAAATACAATCTTTATCGTTGTTGCTAATAATGTCGTTGCTGTTGTTTTGTAGCTGCTGTTGAGACAGCCCCTTACTCATGGCAACCCCACATACAACAGAACCACACGCAACAGAATGAAATGCTGCCCAGTCCTGCGCCATCTCCATGACGGGTGGAGATCAGGTTTGTAAGGTTTTCTTTGGTTTATTTTCAGAAATACATCACCAAGTCTTTCTTCCTAATCCGTATAGCAGCTCCATTGAAACCTGTTGAGCAACACAGTAATACACAAGCCTCCACTGACCGACGGGTGGTGGCTGTGCAAGAGGTGCATTGCCTGGCAATCAAATCCGCAACATGGGAGGTGAGAACTCTACCACTGAACCGCCAGTGCCTCGTTAACAAACAACAGGTGGTCAGTACATGTTAGTTTTCTTTTTTTCTTAAATAGTATAGTTGTTGGAGTCAGTGTAATGGAAAGAAATACAGGTAGACTATAGAATGTATCCTCAACTATATGAAATTGGCCCTTGGTAACCCAATTCCAGGAGTCCCAGAGTGGTGTAAATGGTTAAGCACTCGACTACTAGTTGGAAAGTTTGGTTGTTCGAACCCACCTAGAGGCACCTTGAGAGGCAGGCCTAGTGATCTGCTTCCAAAAGGTCACAGCTTTGAAAACCCTATGGAGCAGTTCTCCTCTGCACACGTGGGGTTGCCAAGAGTTAGAATCTACCCCATGGGAACTAAAAACAATGACAACAACCCAATCTCCCATTTCTCCCTCTTTCTAATCACTCAGGTGCCAAATACGGGTTCCTTGTTAAACTGTTAAATGGCCTTCTCGAACTAGAAACCCCAAATTGAGGAACATTCTATGAAATAACTGGCCTGTGTTCTCCAAATTTTTAACGTTATGAAAGCAAAGAAAGGTTCAAGAACTGTTCCAGATTCAAGCAGAATAAAAAGGCATGACAACTAAATGCAGTATGTGGTCCTGAACTGGATTCTGTACTGATTGGACAGGGGGCAGGGAGCAGGGAATACCATAAAACCTGCTGTTGTTGAGTCTATTCAGACTCATAGTGACCCTATAGGACACAGTAGAACCGCCCCATAGGGTTTCTAAGGCTGTAAATCTTAAGGAAAGAGACTGCCACATATTTCTCCCTGTGGAGTGGCTGGTGGGTTGGAACCGCTGATGTTTCAGTTAGCAGCCAAGCACTTACATAACCACTGCCCCACCAGGGCTCCTCTGGAATGCTATAAAGAACATAATTGAGGCAATAAACAAAACTGGAATATGGAGTATATATTAGAATAGATTATCAAGCATGGACAATGCAGCTAAAATTTAGGACCTTACTTGCCTCCTGATATTTAAGAAAATAGTTCTGACACTCCAATTTCCTGGCCTCTGCAAATCCAGAGCTTCCCAAGATTTCTGCTAATTTCTGATTTTATGATCCTGTTTTCTCTGCTCCTCCATCATTTGGAGCTACCTTGTTTTTGTCTAGAGTTACTCTGCCACTTTCCAGAAGGAATCCCAGCATACTCTTGACTTAGAATTAAGAGTAACTTAAGTAAGGACTTGAAGAGTGGTGGAAACACCTCGCAAGCATTGCCAAGTCCCCCACCATCTCCCTCTCTCACATCTGTGCCTCCCAAAAAGGTGTACTCCCACCTAGGGACCCTGTGGCTATGTGCATACCCTCAGGAGTGGTCAAATGCTCCCCTGCAATTGTGTCTCTTTAGTGGAGCAGCTGGGCCAGGCCAACCTCTCTGCTCCAAGCCCCCTTGGAATTCTGGTGAATAAAGTACTGGTCAATAAAAGTTTCGTTTACAAACCATAATTGTGGTTTGTAAATGAAACATTCGAACAGGCACAATTGTGGCAGGATGTTGGACTGATTCTTGGAAGCCAATAGGTCTTTGAGTAATCAAAACACTCCAAACTCCTGGATCCCTCCCGTCTCTTTCCTCTCACCTCACCTCCTCCTTTAAGACTTGAGTCTGGGGTCACGTCTTCCTAGACTCCTTTTCTGTCTCCCTTTTCCAGGCCGATCATCTTTGTCAATAAGTATTTGTTGAAACCACTCAAGTAAGTGAGGTGGTCCAAAGGGTCTGTGAAATACAGAGCAATAACTAACAGTAATAATAGCAGTGGTTAGAGGTGTAGGCTATAGGGCTCAATTGCCAGAATTCAATCCCACATCCCCTACTTAGTAGTTCTATCATCCAGACATTTGCAAGACTGAGAAAAAGAGAAAGAGAATTGTACTAATTCCTTTGCATATTGTGGTAAATCATTTTTATTTATTTTCACAAAAATAAGGGAGTGTAAGATAAGCAGGGTTCCTGTGTGCTGCAAATGGTTAAGGCATTCGGCTGCTCACAAAGACATTGGAAGTTCAGGCCAACCTAGGAGTGCCTCAGAAGAAAGTCCTGGTTGTTGATCTACATCCAAAAAACTGAAAGCCCTGTGGAGCCCAGCTCTGCTCTGACACTCAGGGTGTCACCGCGAGTCAGAATCGACTGGATCGCAACTGGTTTAAGGTAGGCAGGGGAAGTTCGTAACAAAGGCTAAGTGGTTTTCCAATGAATTTCTGGCCTTGTTTCTCATCCTTAAGCATTCTATACCTTTCTTTCCTCCTTTTTCCAGCTATTGCCATTGACCAAAACGTTTGTACTTCTCTCATCAGACCAGAAAAATGGTCACGAAAGGTCTTTAAGGACCTTTCTTGGAAGGAAGATTATAGCTAATTAAAATCCAAAGGAGGAAAGTAATATTAACCTCCCAGTAGACATCTGTCCTTTCCTCCTAAGCTGTGGAAGCCACATGTCACAACAAGTGTGGTAGCTAGAATTAAAAAAAAAAAAACAACTCGCTTTATGGTCCCCCCAAAACATCCTTGTTCTCATCATTGAAATCTGTGAATATGTTACCTTATATGGCAAAAAGGACTTGCAGATATGATCATGTTAATGATATTGAGAGAGAAAATTATCCTGGATTATCTGGGTGCCCAGTGTAATCACAAAGGAGGCGAGAGAGAGTCAGAGAAATTTAAAGATGCTATGCTGCTGGCTTTGAAGATGAAAGAAGTGGCCATGAATTGTGAAATACAGGTGGCCTCTAAATACTGGAAGAGGGTAGGAAATGAATTCTCCCCTGGAGCCTCCAGAGGGAACACAGCCCTGCCAACACTTTGCTTTTACCCCCATGAAACCCGTTTTGGACTTCTGACATCCAGAATTGTAAGATAATAAATTTGTGTTGCTTTAAGTACTAAATTTATGGTGATTTGTTATAGCAGCAGTAGGAAACTAATACACCAAGTTGCCTATGTTATTTTCCTCTCGTACTTATCACTAGCTGAAACTATATTGGTCAATTTATTTGTGTGTTAGTTGTCTCCTCACTGTTCGGCTGCTTTTCCCAGGAATATTAGCTCCACGTGCAGAGGAGGTATATCCCCAGCCTGAGCCCATTGCCTATCATGCTGCAGAGATTCAGTAAATATTTTCTGAGTAAATGAATTAATAATAATGTTGCTGAGATATTTTGATACTAGTCAATAACACAAGAGATCACAAACACAGTACTCATTCTCCTGTGTTCTTAGGAATCTATTGTGTGCCAGGAACCTTGGGAGGTGCTGAGATCCAAGAGATCTCAATCCAATAACATAAAATAACAGTGCAACGTTGACGATATTTCTGAAAGTTTACTAAAAATGAGATTGCTTTTGAGCAATTAAAATGCAAGTTGTGTTAAATATTTTGGAAATCATGGATATAGTGCTTAAGACCACAGGCTATGAAATCAAGGGATTTATATACCAATTCTGACTCTGCTACTACTTCGCCCCATGGTGACCTGGGCTGAGTCACTTAATTTCTCTGGATCTTATTTCCTCATCAGTAAAATGGGGATAACGAGACCCATGCCACAAGGTTGTTGTGAGAATTAAATGAGAAAAATACATACAAAAGCCTTATTATAATGCCTAGCACAAAATAATAGCCCAATAAATGGTGACTTAGAGTGTGTGATTCATTTTTCAATATTTAGAGGCAATTTTTATGAAACTAGATGGTTTCCCAACCTTCCCTCACCAGGAGCCACTGGAGCTGAGTTATCTTATTTTGAAAGCCTCACTTCCCACATATCCCCACTCCTCTTCCCATTCCCAAATCCATAATTTCTACTCAGTGTTCAAATGATTTGCCAAACCAGATTCTGTCAGCTAGGGTTTCCCTTTGCCTATTTTTCTTCAAGGGATGGACCCCAGCCAGAAAAAAGGTTTTGGAGGTTACTTGGGAGCCTCTCCAACAGCAAAACACAAATGTGGATTTGGGGCACCATAAGAAGGCAGAAATATGAGGACAAAATGATTCTTTCTTTGTGGTCAAGATGAATGAGCTGCATTTGTTAGGGCAATTTTTTTTGTCTACGTTCTTTTCCTTTTTCTTTTTCTTTTTTTTTTTAACACTATCCATCAGCATAAAATCCCTCATTGTTCATTTTCCACTGAACCTTTCTCAGTACAATGCTCACTGTTTTCTTTCCAACACATCACTGCCAGGCTGATTGGAAAGGCAGTCATTCTTTACCTCTCAATGGTTAAATTGTGAAGCCATACATATATACCAGACTTTCTCTTCAACACATAAAAATGCTTTGTCTTACTTCTTTTCCATGTAGCTCAACACACACACACAAAAACGTACATATCATATTCTGAGTTGTCACCAGCTAATGGAGGGACTAATCAAGACTGATCAAGTCCCTTGATGGTTTGGGAGCTTAAATGTTGGCTGATTATAATATGGGAGCAGGTGTATCTCTTCTTCTTTGTTTCTTGAATATAAAGAAATCAAGCAGCAGTGCCAGTCCTGAAGCCAGAGTTGTGGAATGGGAGTTATCATTGGTGATGTCCCCATATGCTAGAGTCTTTCAGAACGCCCGACCTTTCCACTGGGCAAAGGATTCTTCCTATTAAATGAACAGTCCCAGCAAATGTGTCATCTCTCCCCCATTTATTAAGGCAGCTACCCAGGAATCTACAGCAGGATCATTTTCCTTGAGAGGTGGGAAATTCTAGGAGAGCAGTCTGTAAAGCCCTGCTGGAAGAATAGACTCCTTGCAGAGCTGGTATAATATGTGATGGGCAGTGGCTGGGCCTACTGTTAACCAAAACACATCCTCCCCTGGAGCCCACAGTGGCTACTGAGCCAGCCTTTCTGGCTTGCCTGCTGAGACCCACATTGGACCTCTGTAGGTTTTAGGCATGATGTAATTCCTGTGCCCTGAGAATGTAACAAAAGCCTACTTTAAACCCTTCTAAAAAAAGTCAGGCTGTTTAACAATAGGATCTTCCATCTGAGGTGTGTGAATGAATGTCAGCCTCCTTCATTTGGAAACATGTTTGCTGTTGTTGGGTGCCATTGAGTCATCTTCGACTGATAGCAACCTCATGTGAGTAGAACTGCCTCATAGGATTTTCTAAGCTGTAATCAATACGGAAGCAGATCTCCAGGTCAGATCTTTAGGTGTTTCTTCTGTGGAGCTGCTGGTTGGGTTCAAACCACCAACCTTTCCATTAGCGGCCAAGCACTTAACCTTTGTACCACCAAAAACCCGGGTTCCTTATTTAGAAATATAAACCATGGCATATGTTTTGCCAAGTACATAAGTGTGTGTGAACACTGGAATCTGTCCCTATCTTAGGCTGCGAAATTCATCTTAACTGTTTATTGAAGGACTCCTGTGTGTATAGCTCTGTGCATTAAACCAAAAGAAAAACAAACCCGTTGCCATAGAGTCAATTCCGACTCACAGCAACCCTATAGGACTGCCCTATAGGGTTTCCAAGGAGTGGCTGCTGGTTTTGAACTGCCGACCTTTTGGTTAGCAGCTGTAGCTCTTAACCACTATGCTACCAGGGTTTCCATGACCCTTATTACCAAAACCAAACCCAGTGCCGTCGAGTCGATACCGACTCATAGCAACCCTATAGGACAGAGTAGAACTGCCCCATAGAGTTTCCAAGGAGCGCCTGGTGGATTTGAACTGCCAACCCTTTGGTTAGCAGCAGTAGCACTTAACCACTACACCACCAGGGTTTCCGTGACCCTTATTAAAAAATAATAATTTTTTTTTTTTTTAGTAGGTGGTAAATACAGAAATAAGTAATCAAGTCAGAAAGAAAGGTAATTCATGTGTATAGAGTTTATTCTAAGTACCTGCCTTTTTTTTTTTTTTTTTTGGTTATTATTTCTACAGCAACCCTGAGAGGCTGTGTAGCTGCTAGATTTGGGGTGCAGTTGAATGTAATGTTGAAACAAAATGCTGTGACTTAAATGAAGTAGAAAGTTCTTTCTTTCTCATGTAAGAGTACAGAGGTAAGTGGTCCAGGGCTAGCATGTGGCTTCGTTTCAGGGACCCAGACACTTTCTATTTTGTTGCTCAGCCATCCCTAGCATGTTGCTCTATGCGTATGGTGCAAGATGGTTTTCCATTCATCTATGTTCCATCCCTTTGCACACATTATTTCTGCTCAGAATCTATTTGCCACAGATTAGCCTCAATGACCATACCAAGCTGGGAAAACTATGGTTTTAGTATAGGCAACCACTAACACGAGGAAATTTATTTGCATGAGAGAAAATGAAAAAACATATTGTGGGACATAGGCAATTAACGTGATTCCCATTTGAGGGGTTGTGAAGCTGAGATTCATACAGGTTAAATAACCTTAAGGTCCAAAGGCTTTGCTACACTGTCCTGTCTCTCTAACGTTGTGTTATAGTTGTTTTAAGCTTTTGGCTAAGCTATTCCTGGTAGAAGGAAGCCCTGATTAGGCATTTCCACAATAAGTTCTATATCCTTTACGCAAAGGGAAATAAGGCTGTGATGAAAGATTTGTCTAAGGTAGAGAATTTAAGAGGCTCAAGAGCTCTCACTTAGCAAAGGAAAATGAGATTCTGGGTAAATAGAAAGTCTAACGGAAGTATGGGGAGAAACCCCAGCAAAGCAAACAGCCAGGCTGGTAAGGCTGGTGAGCCTGCCTACGAGAAGTCAAGGCACTGCCGCCCCTCTCTCCTTTTAACTCTTTTCCTTGAAGGAGAGGGTATGGTCCCCTCAGTGAGAGTGTGGAAGTCACGACAGAGAATAATCCAGAATATCACTGAAAGGCCTCAGCCAGCCCTTGCAAATCTTCTTTAGTTACTTGATGTGAGGAGTGATTGTCCCTGTTCTCTGTCAGTCTTTAACTATTGGCAAGGCTCGCCTACATCACCATTGAGAGGAAGTGGACTAAGCGATTAGGTAGCAAGAAAGGAGATCTCTGAAGTAGAAACTTGGAGATTATCTTGTAAAGAAATGTCTACTCCTCTTTTGAGATCTTTTAAAAAAAGAACACAAATAATACATTCATGCATTTTTTTAATTGTTCGCATAAATATATGTACCAATCTACATCCTCTGTTTTATGTTATTGGATAAACACTATACGTATTGCTGAATGACTTCCTATTAAAAAAAAAAAAAAGTTTTATCTTAGATCACTTTTTACAAGAGAACACATAGGTCTACTTCCTTCATTTAATTCCTACACAGGCTTCCATAAAAAGGAAGCACCACAACCTGTCACCTATTGTTGATTATTTAGGTTACTTCCAGTACTGCTCTATTACACAGAGCTTTAGTACAAGTAGATTAAAGATATAAAATAGTTTTAAAGTGTAAGAAAATGATGAAGGAAAAACATTAACCTTTTAATATTGAAAATTTCAGATGTACAAAATACAAAATTTGTACCCTTAAAAATACTTAAAATGGCTAACATTTTGTTTTATCTATCTATATATTTTTTACTGCAATAAAATTAAAATTAAAAAAATTAAATAGGCATCTTTTTGGTCTACTAATTCCATATCTCAGAATTAATCTATGGATATGCTATATACAAGAATACAAAGATATAAATATACGGATTTTTTTTTTTACTGTGATTTAGGTGAAATTTACATAGCAAATTAGTTTCTAATTAAACAGTTAATACACAAATTGTTTTGTGACTTTGGTTGCCAACTTGCCATGTGTCACCACTCTCCCTTTCTCCACTCTATTTGTCTGTTGATGGGCACTTAGGTTGTTTCCATCTTTTTGCTATTGTGAATAATGCTGCAATGAACATGGGTGTGCATACATCTACTCATGCAATGGTCTTATTTCTCTAGGATATATTCCTAGGAGTGGAATAGCTGGATTGCATGGTATTTCTATTTCTAGCTTTTGAAGGATGCAACATATTGTGTTCCAAAATGGTTGTACCATTTTGCATTCCCACCAGCAGCGCGTAAGAATTCCAATCTCCCTGCAGCCTCTCCAATATTTGTTATTTTCTGTTTTTTGATTTGTGCAGGTAATGTTGGGGTAAGATGGCATCTCATTGTAGTTTTCATTTGCATTTCTCTAATGGCTAGTGATTGCAAGCATTTCCTCATGTAACTGTTAGCTGCCTGAATGTCTTCTTTGGTGAAGTGTCTGCTCATATTCTTTACCCATTTTTTAATCAGATTATTTGTCTTTTTATTGTAGAGGTGTTGGATTTTTCTGCAGATTTTAGAGATTAGACCTTTGTCAGATTTGTCATGGGAAAAAATTTTTTTCCAAGTCTGTAGGTTCTCTTTTTACTCTTTTGGTGAGTCTTTTGATGAGCATAAGTGTATAATTCTTAGGAGATCCCATTTATCTAGCTTATCTTCTGTTTTTTTTTTTTGTTATTGTTGTTAATTATGGTTTGTATGCTGTTTACACCATATACTAGGGCTCCTAGTATTGACCCTATTTTTTCTTTCTATGATCTTTATAGTTTGGGGTTTTATATTTAGCTCTTTGATCCATTTTGAATTATTTTTTGTGTATGGTATGATGTATGGGTCCTGTTTGTTTTTTTACAGCTGGATGTCCAGTTTTGCCAATATTATTTATTTAAAAAAATCAAAACTGTCTTTTCCTCATTTAATGGACTTTGGACCTTTGTCAAAGATCAAGCAGCCATAGGTAGATGGATTTACATTTGGGTTCTTGATTCTGTTCCACTGGTCAATGTGTCTGTTGTTGTATCGGTACCAGGCTGTTCTGACTACCACAGCCATGTAGTAAGTTCTGAAGTCAGGTAGCGTGAGGCTTCTTACTTTGTTTTTTTTTGTCCCCCCCCCCCCCCGCCCTTCAATAATGCTTTACTTATCCGGGGTCTCTTTCCTTTCCATATAAAGTTAATGACTAGTTTTTCCATCTCTTTAAAGAATGCTGTTAGTATTTGGATCAGGATTGCACTGAATATGTAGATTGCTTTGGGTAGAATTGACATTTTCACAACGTTGAGTGTACCTATCCATGATCATGGTATGGTTTTCCATTTATGGAAGTCTCTTTTGATTTCTTGCAGTAGTGTTTTGTAGTTTTCTTTGTATAGGTGTCTTACATCTCTGGTTAGACTTATTCCTAAGCATTTTATTTTTTTAGGAGCTATTATAAATTATAAATGGTATTGCTTTGCTGCTTTCCTTTTCATAGCTCTCTCTATTGGCATATAGGAATCCAGCTGACTTTCGTATGTGTATCTTGTAAGGTATAATTTTTTGAAAAACAGATTTGTTGTTGTGGTTAGGTGCCATTGAGGGAGTTCCAACTCATAGCAAGCCCATGTACAACAGAAGAAAACACTGCCCAATCATGCATCATCCTCACAATCATTGTTATGCTTGAGCCCATTGTTGCAGCCATTGTGTTGCTCCATCTCATTGAGGGTCTTCCTCCTTTTCACTGATGCTCTACTTTACTAAGCATGATGTCCTTCTGCAGGGATTAGTCCCTGCTGATAACATGCCTATAGCACAAGAAACAAAGTCTCGCTATCCTTGCTTTTAAGGAGCATTCTGGCTGTAATCTTCCAAGGCGGATTTGTTCATTCTTTTAGTAGTCCATGGTATATTCAATATTCTTTGCCAACACTATAACAGCTTTATTATGATATAATTTCCATACCATAAAATTTTCTTATTTTAAGCATACAAGTCAGTAATTTTTAGTAAATTTACAGTTATACAATCATATTCAAAATCCAATTTTAGAACATTTCCATCACTCCAAAAAGACCCTTTATGCCCATTTATTTACAGTCACTCCCTGTTCCTACCCCTAACCCAAGCAATCACTAATTTACTCTTTGTCTCTATAGATTTGCCTTTCTGGATATTTCATATAAATAGCAGTCTTTAGTTATAGTTGGGACATGCCCAACATTCAACAACAACATAATTCATCTTATACAAATGCTCTACTATCAGTTATGAACATGATTTAAAATCGTGCTCAGATTTAGCTTAAATCATCAAGAACACAGCTTTAATAAGGGAAGGATTGAAGGGTGTTAAATGGTATGTAAGAGAAATTGGTATTAACACATTTACAGATACTATATTTCTTCACAATTTAATAAGCAAAATCAGTTGAACTTTGTCACAGAGTAATGCTGTGCTACCGTTAGACATTCATAAGGTGATATAAAATTGATCTGTGTATTTTCAAAGCAGGAGGCATTGGTACTTTGACAGAATCCTATTACGACGACAGTATTCCTATTATGCCAAATGTCTAATGTACACCTAATGATTGTATTATACACAGAAAGCTGTTATGCACTGATTACCAACTGCTGTTTGTAATTTTTTAATGCATTTTTTCTGATGCTGAAAGAACGATGGAAAAGTCACAAGAGAGAGAAAATGGAAAAGAAAGTGATCCATAAACAATGGGGCTTCATATAGCTCCATGTGGCTACATCAAGCTTCACAATGTCTGAGAATTTCTGACAAGTTTTAGGAGCAAAGTAAATTTTGAGGCTTAAGAGCAACAAAGCAAACAGTAACCTTTCTATTTAATATGTACATGGGCTCCAGGGTTCTGCTAACACTTCATACCATCAGTCCTGTGCTGCTTAGGCCCGATGGCAACTGCTGAGCCTGCTAAAAAAAACAAAAATCATCTGTCACCCTAATCAATCAGATATCAATTTTCCTGTGTGGAAACTGCTGGTTTAAATGTTCAGAGCTCTTTTATATGTTTGTTATGATCTCATTATGTTTTCAAATATTTGGGAGTTTTAATAAGAAAGAAAATAAAAGGACCTGGTCTCTGAATAGAGAAGGTGTTATCAATACCAGCAAATTGAGCTACGATGTTAAGAATGCAGAAAGGCATACGGTATTTCCAAATGTGACCAGATCATGAAACTCTGCTACCTCCTTTCCATGTAGCTTTAGAAGGCAGCTATCCTGGAAGAAAAGCAAGAGAGTGGTAAGAATAATCAGGCCATGGGAAGGCAGGAAAGAGTAACGGTGGTGTAATGGTTAAGCACTCAGCTTAACTGAAACCATCAGTGGCTCCACAGGAGAAAAGATCTGGTAGTCTGCGCCTGTAAAAAAATTGCCATCGAGTCAATTCCAACTCATAGTGACCCTATAGGACAAAGTAGAACTGCCCCATAGGGTTTCCAAGGTACAGCTGGTGGATTCAAACTGCCAGCCTTTTGGTTAGCAGCTGAATACAACCACTGCGCCACCAGGGCTCCCTGTAAATATCACAGCCTAGGAAACTCTATGTGGTAGTTCTACTCTGTCTATATGGTTGCTGTAGAGTCACTATGAGTCAGAATCATCTCAAAGGCACAGAACAACAGAAAGGTAAGTACAAATGTTAGAATTAGTTATTTTGATGCCTAATTGTCCTGTTTTAAACTTCTCTGAGGTTTCAAGGCTTCAACCAATACAAATAGGCAACTGTGGCCATTTATGATTTTAATGGGAGGAAGAAAGTTTAAAATTCTATATTGCAATTAATTAATTTCTTCATTAATTCAACAAATAATTCTTGAAGGCTCATGTGGGCATTGTTCCAGCAAATTGTGGTACTAGTGCACAAGAAGAAAAGGCCCCTGAACTATACTAGAGCTTAGTGGGGGCAAATGTAAAATACAAGGAAAGCTTTAAATGAACAAGAGAATTTCTGATAGTGATATGTCCTGTAAGGAAGAAAAAAAAAATGAAGCAAGGTGAGGATAGAGTGACTGGGGATGGAATGATGCTACTTTTTGAGGGGAATCAAGAAATAATGAATGACACCAGAATGATTAGAAGGAAGTAGCCAAACTAAGACCTAGGAGAAAACATTTCTACTAGAGAATATGTTCTTTAAGACGCCTGATGGTGAGAAATAGATTGGCATTGCGAAGAAACAGAAAGAAGGCTCTTGTGACAGAGTTTAGTAAGAGGGGAAAGCCAGGAGATGAGAAAGAAAAATTAGGGCCTCGTAGATAGTAATCTGAGTCAACTAGATGGCAGCTATCCATCTATCTGTCTGTCTGTCTACCCTGGTAGTGCAGTGGGTAAGCGCTTGGTTGCTAACTGAAAAGTTGGCAGTTCGAACCCACAAGCTGCTCTGTGGGAGAAAGATGTGGCAGCCTGTTCCTGTAAAAATTTACAGCCTTGGAAACCCTATGGGACAGTTCTCCAACAAGGTCCCTACGAGCCAGAACTGACTCAGCAGCAACAGGTGGTGGACCTCTCTATCCGCTGTAGTGAACCCAGACCATGGGCTATAGTGAGGAGTGTGAATTTTAGCCTAAGTACAAAGGGAAATCATTGGAGGATTTTAAGCAGTGTAGTCACATGATCCAATTTATGATTTGAAAGGTAATCTTGGTGACTGCGTGGAGAATGGATTAAGACTGAGTTAAAAACGGAAGCATGGAGATGAGGTATGAGGCTAAAGCAATAGTCCAGGTGCGAGACGATGGTGCTTTGGAATGAAATGGTGCTGATGGAAGGAAGTGGAAGAATTAATGGCAATGGAAAGTAAAGATGAGGAATATTTCAAAGCACCTTAAAAGATCTTTTTCTTTAATTTATAGCCCGAATTAAATCTAATACCTTATGGCTTTTTTCATAGCATATCAATTGATTAATATATATTTTTAAAGCAAGCATATATTTTTATAGAAAGAAAGTAAATAATTGGGAATACTAAATCTACAAAGCTATGTGGTCTCTGGGAGTCTCTGCATGGTGCAAACAACAGGCTTGGCTGCTAAATGAAAAGTTGGAGGTTTGAGTCCACCCAGAGTTGCCTTGGAAGAAAGGCCTGGCCATCTACTCCTAAAAAATCAGTCACTGAAAAACCCTATGTAGCACAGTTCTACTCTGACACGCATAGTGTTTCCATGAGTTGGAGTTGACTCCATGGCAACTGGATATGTGATCTCCTGGCTATACAGTTTCACAGTTCAATCCAAAACAGTGACAACTATATAAATGGCATATATAAGTCCTTAGAGAAATATTTGGCAATTAATAGAATGTGCCTAAATAATTCAACTCTGCTTCAAAGCCCTAAATGTCATACTACTCCTTCAAATATGATGGAAGGCAATTCAGTTCAACAGTTGGGAATGTAAAATTAAATAAACCACAGACTTTGCTTATAAGGACTACAGTCTTCGCAGATTATATTTTGTAATAATCATGATGATGATTCAAGGGAGCTTGTATATGGTTAATTCCTAATTTCCTTCTTTATTCCAGGTAAATCCCCTAATAGAAAATTACAGTTTTAGTCACAGAACTGTTATAAGGCAATTCCTAAGCTAGTGTCTGGGGAGCACCTTTCTACGGTTGTTAATAGATATGCTGTTTCATCATCAAATAAGTTTAAGAAATGTGGAGTAAAACAGTGTTCAGCAGATTTGACTTTATTGCAAAACTGCTCAGTCTTTAAAATAAAATGTGTGTTGTGTTGTTGTTGTTAGGTGCCATCAAGTCATTCTCATAGAAAGAAAACAAATAAAAGATAATATTAAATCTTCTAAGCTATGTAATCTCCAAAGCTTATGGTGACCCCATAGAACTGCCCCACAAATTTTCTTACCTGTAATCTTTACAGAAGCAGATCTTTCCTCTGCAAAGCTGGTGGGTTGGTTGAAACCACCAACCTTTCAGTTACAGCCTTTTGGCTAGCAGCCAAGTCCCTAACCGTTGCTCCACTGTGAAACCCCCGAAAAAGTATATAATATACACCCTTACATAGCATTACAACATTTTTTCTCAAGGCATCCCTTTAAACATTCATCCAATGTTTCAAAGGACCCCGTTTGAGAAATGTTACTTTACACTGTCTCTTTCCCTTACCCACCTGCACTACGCCCAACTCTTAGGAACCAAATTCCAGGTTCCTCTACTTCCTGGCCATCCTGTGTCATGGCCCCTCTGTTCTTAAGGCCCTAGGAGCTTGGTTCTCTTTTCTCTTTCATGAGTCACCTTTCTTTAAAAGCTTGGATTTTTAGGACAAGTTTCTGACCTTCACAAGTTATATATAACCTGCTTGCTGGATTGATCAATTCTCATTGCATTATTGGGCTTGAATGAACTCCTTTCTGGAAGCATATGCTGGATCCATCTGTGTAGGACTAGTCTGACTAAGGAAATTACCCATATTCTCCCACACTGACTCATGAAGAACATAACCTCTTAGATAAAGAAAAATCATCTAAGGTGCCACTCCCCAAACTTAATGGTGCGTCAGAGTCATCTGAGGAATGTTACAATAACACAACTTCCCTTGCCCTACCTTAGGCCTAACTGAATCAGAAAAGAAGATTCCAAAGGAATTCTAATGCAGTTAGATCTTAGGCACACTAATTTGACTTTTTGCTGCCTCAAATTTAGGAATAGAGCTAAGTTTAATAATAAAATATCTTACATTTGTTTATTGTTTTACAGATTTAAATTTTTGTTTTTCTTCAAACATCTCCAAAAAATCTCTGAGAGATAGGCAGAATGGATATTATAATTCCTATTTTGTGTATGATATCTATAAAATGACTGGATGTTGCAGATAAATAGCAAACAAGCCAAGGACCCTGACTTCACAGAGCTGAAGGGAAGAGAGACAAGCAGTAACAGTAAGACATGGAAAGAGCTATGATAAGATATAGAAAGAAGCACAGGGTTTAATGAGAGCACAGAGCAGGGGCAGCTCACCTAGTATGGAGTGCTCAGACAGGCTTCAGATTCAAAAGATGAGTAGAAATTATAAGTTAGAGAGGAGGGTGGTCCCTATGGTACCAACAAAATTTAGGAAGGGATCAAGGCAAGATAGTACAAGAAGAATATAAGAAACTGAAATTAGTTCAGCTTGGCTGAAGCAGAGGTTGCAGGAAGGACAGTGGCGAAAAATGAGGTTGAAGTTGTAGGCAGGAACCAGTAACCTATATTAAGGTCTTGGAACTTTATCTAAAGACAATGGGGAGCTACTAAAATATTCTTAACAAGAGAGTGACCTGATGAGATCTGAGTCTCCCAAGGCTCACTTTGGGTGCAGGGTGGAAAATGATGGGGAAGGGAGTGAGGCTGGAGGCAGGGAGAAGAGTTAAAAGACTATCAGAATTCCAGAGCAGAGGTGATCATGCCTGCACTACCACAGCGATATTTACACATAGAAGAGATATTTATATGGTGGAATGGACAGTATTTGAATCTACAGTAACTGAATGACTGCGGAGGGTAAGAAGATAGAAGGGTCAAAGACAACCCCCAGGTTTTGATTTAGGCAACTTGGTAGCTGGTGGTGCCATTCATTAACATAGAGATAAGTACAGAAAGAGATAGTTGGAATAGTGTCTAATATGGACATATTAAATTTCTATTTTTGAATATGAATGCCCAGAAGTCGGATACATAAATAAGTATTGTTAGTCTGAAACTCAGGAAGAGAGATCGGGAAGGAGGTAAAGAGTTGATGGTCAGACATTGAAGCCATGAGAGTAGATGAGATAAGAAGATGGGGAAATTGAGACCCAGAGAGGGTAAAAATGTCACAAAGATAGTATTATTGGAACTGAGGTCATAACCCAGGGCTTCTGACTCTTGTGTATAATGGGTTTTGCTTTTGTTTTTATTGTGGTAAGTATATACATACATACACACACTGACACACACATATCGATAGATAGAAATAGATATAGTTACATAGCAAAAACCAAAAACAAACCAATTTTGACACATAGTGACCCTATAGGACAGAGTAGAACTGCCCCATAGGGTTTCCAAGGAGCGGTTGGTGGATTTGAACTGCCAACACTTGTGGTTAGCAGCTGAGCCCTTAACCACTGCATCAACAGGGCTCCATAGATATGTGTGTATATATGTTGTCGTTGGAAACCCTGGTGGCATAGTGGTTAAATGCTATGGCTGCTAAGAGGTCTGCAGTTCAAATCCACCAGACACTCCTTGGAAACTCTATGAGGCAGTTCTCATTCTGTCCTATAGTGTTGCTATGAGTTGGAATCGATTCAACAGCAATGGGTTTGGCTTTTTTGGGTTCTTATATGTTGTTGTTATTGTTGCTAGGGGCCATTGGGTTAGTTCTGACTAAAAGGGATCCTGTGTACAACAGAATGAAAACTGCCTGGTCCTGTGCCATCCTCACAATCATTGCTATGTCTGAGTTCATTGTTGCAGCCACTGCGTCAATCCATCTCATTGAGGGTCTTCTTCTCTTTCACTGACCCCCCACTTCACCAAGCATGATGTCCTTCTCCAGGGACTGGTCCCTCCCGATAACATTTCCAAAGTATGTGAGACTAATTCTCGCCGTCCTTGCTTCTAAGGGGCATTCTGGCTGTAATTCTTCTGGCTGTCTATGGTATATTCAATATTCTTTGCCAACACCATAATTCAAATGCATCAATTCTTCTTCTGCCTTCTTTATTCGTTGTCCAGATTTTGAATGCACATGAGGCAATTGAAAATACCATGGCTTGGGTCAGGCCCACCTTAGTCCTCAAAGTGACATCTTTGCTTTTTAACACTTTAAAGAGGTCTTTTGCAGCAGATTTGTCCAATGCAATACACTGTTTGATTGCTTGACTGCTGCTTCCATGGGTGTTGACTGTGGATTCAAGTAAAATGAAATCCTTAACAACATTAATTTTTTCTAGATTTATCATGATGTTGCTTATTGGTCCAGTTGTGAGGATTTTTGTTTTCTTTATGTTGAGGTGCGGTCCATAACGAAGGCTGTGGTCTTTGATCGTCATCAGCAAGTGCTTAAAGTCCTTCGTTTTCAGCAAGAAATGTTGTGTCATCAGCATATTGCAGGTTATTAATACGTCTTCCTCCAATTCTGATGCCGTGTTTTTCTTCATGTAGTCCGGATTCTCAGATTATTTGCTCAGCATACAAATTGAATAAGAATGGTGAAAGGATACAACCCTGAAGCACACCTTTCCTGCTTTTAAACCACACGGTATTCTCTTGTTCTGTTTGAACGACTACTGCCTAGTCTATGTACAGGTTCCTGATGGGCACAATTAAGTGTTCTGGAATTTGCGTTCTTGAAAATGCTATCCATAATTTGCTACAATCCACAGAGTTGAAAGCCATTGCATAATCAATAAAACACAGATAAACATCCTTCTGGTATCCTTTGCTTTCAGTCAAGATCTATCTGACATCAGCAATGATACACTTCATTCCATGTCCTCTTCTGAATCTAGCGGAAATTTCTGACAGTTGCCTGTTGTTGTACTGCTACAATTGTTTTAGAATTATCTTCAGCACAATTTGATTTGTGTGTGATATTAATGATATTGTTCAATAATTTCTGCATTCTAATGGATCACCTGTCTTTGGAATGGGCACAAAAATGGATCTCTTCCAGTCATTTCACTAGACAGATGTCTTCCAAATTTCTTGGCATAGATGAGTGAGTGCTTCCAGCACTGCACCTGTTTGTTGAAACATCTCAGTTGGTAACCCATCAGTTGCTGGAGCTTTGGTTTTCACCAATGCCTTCAGTGCAGCTTGGACTTCTTCCTTTAGGACCGTCAGTTCTTGATCATATGCTACCTCCTGAAATGGCTGGAAGTCAACCAATTCTTTTTGTTACGGGGATTCTGCATATTCCTTCCATCTCCTTTTGATGCTTCCTGTGTTGTACACTATTTTACCCATAGAATCCTTCAAAACTGCAACTTGAGGTTTGAATTTTTTTCTTCAGTTGTTTCAGCTTCAGAAATGCTGAATGTGTTCTTCCCTTTTGATTTTCTAACTCCAAATGTTTGCACATTTCATTGTAATATACTTTGTCTTCTTGAGCTGCCCTTTGAAATCTCCTGTTCAGCTCCTTTATTTCATCATTTCTTCCATTTGCTTTAGCTACTCTACATTCAAGAGCAAGTTTCATAGTCTCTTCTGACATCCATTTGGTCTTTTCTTTCTTTCCTGTCTTTTTAATGACCTTTAACTTTCTTCATGTATGAGGTCTTGATGTCATCCTACAACTCTTCTTGTCTTCAGTCATTAGTGTTTAATGTGTCAAATCAACTCTTGAGATGGTCTCTAAATGTAGGTGGGATATACTCAAGGTTGTATCTTAGATCTTGTGGACTTGTTTTAATATGCTTCAGCTTCAACTTGAGTTTGCATATAAGCAATTGAGAGTCTGTTCCACAGTCGGCCCTTGGCCTTGTTTTGGGTGATATTGAGATTTTCCATCATCTTTTTCCATAGATACAGTCAACTAATTCCTGTGTGTTCTCTCTGATGAAGTTCTACTTGTATAGTTGTCATTTATGTTGTTGTAAAAAGGTATTTGCAACAAGTAAAGTCATTGGTCTTGCAAAATTCTATCATTTGATCTCCGGCCTTGCTTCTATCACAAAGGCCATATTTCCCGACCACAGTTCCTTCTTCTTTGTTTCAACTTTTGCATTCCAATCACCAATCTTGGTTGCATTTTTTATCCATTTCAGTCTGCAGAAGTTGGTAAAAATCTTCAATTTCCTCATCTTTGGCATTAGTGGTTGGTGTGTAAACATGAATAATAGTCATATTAACTGGTCTTCCTTGTAGGTGTGGGGGTATTATCCAATCATTGACAGCATTGTACTTCAGGATAGATCTTGAAATGTTCTTTTTGATGATGAATGGGACACCATTCCTCTTCAATTTGTCATTCCTAGCATAGTATATCATGTTATTGTCCCATTCAAAATGGCCAATACCAGTCCATTTCAGTTCACTAATGCCTAAGATGTTGGTCATTACCCGTTCCACTTCTTTTTTGACAACTTCCAATTTTCCTAGCTTCATACTTGGTACATTCCATGTTTCAATTATTAAGGGATGTTTGCAGCTGTTTCTTCTCATTTTGAGTCATGCCACATCAGCAAATGGAGGTCCCGAAAGTTTACTCCATCCTAGTCGACTCTACTTTGAGAAGGGAGCTCTTTTCAATCATATTCTGAGTACTTTCCAACCTGAGGGGCTCCTCATCTGGCACTAAATCAGACAATATTCTGTTGCTATTCATAAGGTTTTCATTGCCCAATTTTTTCAGAAGTAGACTACCAGGTTCTTCTTCTAGTCTGTCTTAGTCTGGAAGATCCACTGAACTGTGTGCACCATGGGTGACACTGCTGGTATTTCAAATACCAGTTGCATAGCTTCCGGCATCGCAGCAACAAGCAAGCCACCACAGTATGACAAATAGTACATATTTATATATATATATATGAATACATGTATGTATATATAAAAACAGTTGCTATTTCAACTTTTTTCATATGTACAATCCAGTGACATTAATTACATTCTTCATGTTGTACAAAAAAAAAAAAAAAAAAAATCATTGCCGTTGAGTCGATCCCAACTCATAGCAACCCTATAGCACAGAGTAGCTCTGCCTCACAGGGTTTCCAAGGAGTGGCTGGTGGATTTGAATTGCTGACCTTTTGGTTAGCAGTCAATCTCTTAACCATTGCACCACCAGGGCTCCTCGTGTTGTACAACCATCTGTAAATTTTTCCATCGCCCTTACCAGAAGTTCAGTGCCTCCTAATTATTGCAGTGACTTTGCCTAAAGATCAGAAGGGAAAGCAATACTACTATACAGCACAGTAGTTGGAAGCCCTGATTCTGGAAGCAAACAGAGGGCAGTTTGCATCTAAATTTGGCCATGTATAAACCAAGAGTTAGAAGGCGAGTGGCCTGGTCTCTATTTGCCTTACATTCTTAAGCTACAGTATGAAAATAACTAAAATACTAGCCTCAAGGAGAGATTAAATAAGAAAGCCTCATGGAGAGATTAAATAAGAAAGCATACTTGAAGCATCTAGCTCAGTATCTGCTATATAAAACAAAAAACCCATTGCCATCAAGTTAATTCTGACTCATAGCAACCCTAATAAATGGTAATGCTTATCATCACATCATTCAATAAATAGCAGGAATAGTTCCTTTGAAGATCATTACGTATAGATTATGTTAAAGGGTATTTCAATTCTAACCAACTCGTCAATTTTAATTTTCATTTAAAATATTTAATTTTAGTATAGTCAAATTTGAATTTACACAAATCAACAATATTCCTTTAAACAATAGTTGCACTACTGGAGATCAGCTGGCCAAACGTCACAAACTAGATGTGCCTAGAGATGATAATTTGTGTTCTAGTTTGGAGACTGAGAAGGACACAAGAACCACTAACAAAGTCACTCTTATTTCCATTAGGGGTTATTGGTATTACATATAACAAAAAATAACAAAAACAGTAACTTTCTCCATAAAGAGTAGAGTTCCATATCTGGAAAGAAAAGTACCTACTACGTGGGTAGTACTGTTTAATCTATTTGGGGAAAGAAAGGTCCCTTACAGAAAGAACATGATAAATATGCTAAGTTTATACAATATGTGCTTGGTGATAAATATTCTAAGCATGTGCTTCAATAATTCTCTCATCAGAGCAGCCTTGTTACCCCCACCATCAGCAGATACTGATAATTAATCAACTGAAATGAATCTTTACAGAATAAACAAATCTGTTATACATGAATGATGATTATGTCTCTTTCAGTTGTGAAGGCTTTTTATAACTTATTCATGACAACGTTATGAATACTTTTCCCTTGGGAAACAAAGTCTTTTTTTGGTGAGACCTCTATTTAGACTGTTTTTGGAGATCAGTGGCACTTTACCTGCATCCAGGGGATGTAGGTTATTTTAAGGAGCATATGAGGGTATTGGGTCTCCTTCCATTTCATCCCAGAAGGAAGGAAATGGGTCTCTTACTCTGCCTGGTGCAGACTTATGGTCTTAATAGCAGAGTATGGATAGTTTTCCCAGACTGCATTCATGTAAGTGGACATGATAACTATTGTATCCAGAAGGGAGCAGACAGCTTTACTGATAAATCTTTACATAGCTTACTTTGCAGCTTATCCACACAGACATGTACCTCTCCAGCCATGGAGTGTGGAAAGGAAGTAGAATATGCTACACAAAAACAGGCCTACTCCCTACAGCTACCTGTCTCAGGGGCCTGAGGACCAGCCGTGCAACCTCTCCCACAGTGTACCCTAGGGGAGGGGCATGCCCTCCAACTAAGTACCTGTGGACAGGTGACATCCCCCCACCTGGCCCCTGTGTCACCTCCCTGCCCCCACTGTAACCAGAGGCTTTTGCCATTCTGAATACACTTGCACAGCCCTTCCAGTCCAGGAACATTGGTGACAGTTTCCACACCACCCAACTGGTGACCAATGACCCAGGTGCCCTTGCCTCAACCACCTAGAAATCAACAGAGTGCACACACAACACCCAATCCAGTGAGAACAGCCCCTGCATCTACTGCCAGGTGACTGACTGGACAGATACATCACCTAACCAGGAACGCCAGCTACATCTCAGCAGCCACACAAGACCAGCAAACAGAGGCCTGTGCTCACAAATTCAGTCAGAGCCCCACCCACCTGGAGACAGAATCTAAGCATTTCAGTACAGCCAGATTAACAACCAGAGTAGCATACATGTCCAGCCTACTTAGATATATCAAAACAAAGCAAAATACAACAAATAAATAAATATAATATCTTGGTGCCTCAGAAACAACAGATTACATCAAATCACATAGGATGGCTCCAGCAAGTAACCAAAATAAAGAACTAGAAAACCTCCCAGAGGAAGAAATGGCAATGGATAAAGAATAATGATAAAGAATTCAAAAGACTAACATACAGGGTTCTCCAAGAGATCAAAAAAGACATCAAGGA
This sequence comes from Loxodonta africana, assembly GCF_030014295.1. NCBI lineage: Eukaryota > Metazoa > Chordata > Mammalia > Proboscidea > Elephantidae > Loxodonta > Loxodonta africana. The sequence continues at coordinate 66,078,736 of NC_087349.1, read as the reverse complement.
TAACAGACAAAACTGAGGGAAACAGAAAAAATCAAGGAAAATACAGACAAAGCAACAGAAGAATTCAGGAAAACAATACAAGAACAAAATGACAAAAGAAATAGACAATCAGAAACATACAAAAAACAGTAACTAGATATCCAAAAGATTAACAGTAAAATTTCAGAAATAGAAAATCAATGGAAGGATATACAATGGAAGACAGAATCGGTGAATTTGAAGACAAATCCCTTACACCAATTTGTCTGAGGAAAAATCAGAAAAAAAATGATGAAAGCCTAAGACTTATGTGAGATGCTATCAAGGGAAAAATTTGTGTGTGATTAGAGTTCTAGGATACGAGGAGGCAATGGAAAATGCAGAGAGAATTGTCAAAGATTTGTTTGCAGAAAACTTCCCTAATATCACAAAAGGTAAGAAGATATCCATCCAAGAATCTTAACAAACTCCATACAGGATAGACCCCCAGGGAAAATCACCAAGACATATAATAATCAAAATGCCAAAACCAAAGACAAAGAAAGAATGCTGAAAGCAGGGAAAAACTAAAAGTCACCTACAAAGGAGAACCAATAGGACTAAACTCTGATTAGTCAGCAGAGACTTTGAAAGAAGAAGGCAATGGAATGACATATATAAAACCTTGAAAGAAAAAAATTGCCAACCAAGAATTATATATCCAGCAAAACTGTCTCTTAAATACAATGATGAAATTAGCACATTTTGGATAAACAGAAATTAAGGGAATTTGTAAAAACCAGACCAAGCTTACAAAAAATATTAAAGGAAGTCTTTTGGACACAGAACCAACATCATCAGACAACAACCTGAGATTAGGACACAGGACATCATCAGCCTCATATCAACCCAGGTAAAGAATTTTCAAAAATAAAACCAAAAGACTGAAAACAGGGAACAGAGATCTTAATCTATAAATGACTACAACGTCAAAACAAAAGAGAGGGAATAAACAATGTGGTTATAGAACTTTCACATACAGAGGAAGTCAAGGTGATATCAAGAAATAAAAGAATGGTTTAAACTTAGGAAGATAAAGGCGAATTTCAAAGTAACCACAAAGAAAGTTAACATACTACCCAACAATAAATATAAAAAATAAATAAAGATTCAGTAAACACAAAATCAACAACTAAAGAAATGGGGAAAAAAAATAATCCACAAACCAAAAGAACTCAGCACAGAAAATTAAGCTGAACAAAGAAACCAACAAAACCACAAAAAAGTACAACAAAATGACAGCAGTAAATACCTACCAATAATCACACTGAATGTAACTGGCTTAAATTTACCAGTAAAGAGATAGAGAGTGGCAGAATGGATTAAAAAAAGCCATTACCCATCAATATGCTGTCTACAGGAGACACACCTTGGACACAAGGACATAAACAAACTAAAATTCAAAGGATAAGAAAAAAAAAACAAGCAAACAATAACCAAAAAAGAGCAGAAGTGGCAATATTAACCTCTGATAAAGTAAGCTTTAAGGCAAAATCCACCATAAAAGATAAGGAAGGACATTATGTAATGATTGAAGGGTCAATCCACCTGGAGGACATAACCATAATAAATATCTATGCACGCAATGAAAGGGCTCCAAAATACATAAAACAAACTTTAACAGCATTGAAAAGAGAAATAGTTCCACAATAATAGTAGGAGACTGTCTTAGTCATCTAGAGCTACTGTAACAGAGGAAGAAATGGGTGGCTTCAACAAAGAGAAATTTATTTTCTCATACTCTAGTAGGCTAGAGGTCCAAATTCAGGGCATCATCTCCAGGGGAAGGCTTTCTCTCTCTGTCAGCTCTGGAGGAAGGTGCTTGCCATCAATCTTCCCTTCATCTGGGAGCATCTCAGCACAGGAACCTCAGGTCCAAAGGATGCTCTCTGCTCCTGGCACTGCTTTCTTGGTGGTATGAAGTCCCCCTGTTTCTCTGCTCTCTTCTCTCTTTTATACCTCAAGAGATTGCCTCAAGACACAATCGAAACTTTAGATTGAGTCCTACCTCACTAACACAGTTGCTGCCCATCCTTCCTCAATTACATTACACAATAGCAGGAATCATGGCCCAGCCAAATTGATACACACATTTTTTTTGGAAGGACATAACTCAATCCATGACAGAGACTTCAACACACTACTTTCGGTGAAGGACAGAACATCTAGAAAGAATTCAACAAAGATACAGAAGATTTAAATGCTGCAAACAGCCATCTCAACCTCATAGACATATACAAAACACTCCACCCAACAGCAGAAAAGCATATTTTTTTCCAATATGCATGAAAAATTCTCCAAACTAGACCACATTTTAGGCCACAAAGCAAGCCTTATCAAAATCCAAAACTTTGGAATAATACAAAGCATTTCCTCTGATCATAACAACATAAAAGTAGAAATCAATAAGAGGAATAGCAAGGCAAAAAATCAAATAAACGGAAACTGAGTAACACCTTGCTTAAAAACCATTGGGTAATAGTACAAATCAAAGATGGAATCAAAAAATTCCTAGACTCAATGAGCATGAAAATACATCTTACCAAAACCTTTGGGACACATCAAAAGCAGTGCTTAGAGGTCAATTTATAGCAATAAATGCACATATCAAAAAAGAAAGAAGGAACAAAATTAAAACATTAACCCTATAACTTAAACAAATAGAAAGAGAGCAGCAGAATAAGCCCAGAGTCACAGGAAGAAAGGAAATAATAAAGATTAGAGCAGAAATAAATGAATATAGAACAGAAAAACAATAGAAAGAATCAACAAGACCAAAAGTTGATTCTTTGAAAGGATCAACAAAATCAACATGCCATTTGCCAAATTGACAAAAGAAAAGCAGGAGGGGAAACAAATAACCTGAATAGTGAGATGAGTGACATTACAACAAAAATCGACTGAAATAAAAAGGATCATAACAGAATACTATCAAAAATTGTACTCCAACAAATTTGAGATCCTACAGGAAGTGGACAAATTCCCAGAAACATAGTACTTACTTAAACTAAAGCAAACTGAGATAGAAAACCTGAACAGACTCATAACAAAAGAAGGGATAGAAGAGGTAATTAAAAAAAAAAAAAAAACTCCCAACAAATAAAATCTTTAGCCAGGTTGGCTTCACTGGAGATTTCTACCAAACATTCAGAGAGGAGCTCACACAAACACTAAAGACATTTCAGAGTATAGAAAAGGAAGGAATACTCCTGAATTCATTCTATGAAACCAAAATGACCCTGATACCAAAGGCAGGCAGAGTCACCACAGAAAAAAAAAAAATAACAGACCTATATTCCACATGAATACAGGTGTAAAAATTCTCAACAAAATTCTAGCCAATAGAACTCAACAGCTTACCAAAAAAACTAATGTATCATGACCAAGTAGAATTCATACTAGGTATGCAAGAATGGTTCAACATTAGAAAATCAATCAGTGTAATCTGCCATATAAATAAAAGAAAAGAATTACATGATTATCTCAATCGACACATAAAAAGCATTTGATAAAATTCTACACTCATTCCTGATACAAATTCTCAGCAAAACAGGAATAGAATGGAAATTCCTCACCATAATAAAGGGTATTTATAAAAAAAAACCAACAGCCAACATTATTCTCAGTGGATAGAAATTGAAATCATTCCCTTGAGAATTGGAACCAGACAAGGATGCCCCCCTTTATCACCACTCTTATTCCACATTGTACTGGAAGTCATAGCTAGAGCAATAAGGCAAGAAAAGGAAATAGATTCAAATTGATAAGGAGAAGTCAACCTATCTCTATTAGATGATATGATCTACATATAGAAAATCCCAAAGATTCCACAAGAAAGCTATTGAAACTTAATAGAAGCATTCAGCAAAGTAGCAGGATACAAGATCAACATACAAAAATTAGTTTGATTCCTCTACACCAACAAAGAGAACTTCAAAAAGAAAAATCAGGAAAATAATATTTACATTAGCTCCCCAAAGAAAAAATACATAGGAATAAATCTAATCAGGGATATAAATGATCTACACAAAAAAACTAAAAAACACTACTGCAAGAAACCAAAAGAGACCTACATAAGTGGAAAAATATACCATGCACTTGGATACAAAGGCTTAACATTGTAAAAATGTCAATACTACCCAAACCAATCTACAGACATAAAGCAATCCTGATCCAAATTTCAACAGCTTTTTTAATGAGATGGAAAAACTAATCCCAACCTCACACGGAAAGAGGCCCCAGATAGTAAAGCACTACTGAAGAAGAACAAAGTAGAAGGCCTCACACTACCTGATCTTAGATCTTACTATACAGCCATGGTAGACAAAATAGCCTGATGCTGGTACAACGACAGACACATAGACCAATCAAACAGAATTGAAAACCCATGTGTAAATCCATCCACCTATGGACAATTGATCTTTGATAAAGGGCCAAAGTCCATTAAATGGGGAAAAACAATCTAACAAATAGTATTAGCAAAGCTGCATGTCCATCTGTAAAAAAAATTTAACAGAACCCATACCTTATACCTCATACTATAAACAAAAACTGGATGTATGGATCAAAGACCTAAATATAAAACCTAAAATGATCAAGATCATGGAAGAAAAAAATAGGACAACTCTAAACCAAAAGCAAACCCACTGCCATCAAGTCAATTGTGACTCATAGCAACCCTATAGGACAGAGTAGAACTGCCCCACAGGGTTTCCAAGGAGTGCCTGGTGGATTCGAACTGCCAACCTTTTGGTTAGCAGCCTAACTCTTAACCACTATGCCACCAGGGTTTCTGGACAACCCTAGGGGCCCTAATATATGGCATAAATAGAATAAATAGAATACCAAACATAAATGAAAATGCACAAACAGCAGAAATGAACTACATTAATGGGACCTCCTAAAAATTAAACACCTACGTTTATCAAAAGACTTCTCCAAAACAGTAAAAAGAGAATCTACAAACTAGGAAAAAATTTTGGCTATGACATATCCAACATGGGCTTAATTTCTAAAATTTATAGAAAACTTTAGCACCTCAACAACAACAATCCAATTAAAAAATGCGCAAAGGGCCTAGATGAGTAAAGCACCATTGAAGAAGAAGAATAAAGTAGGAGGACTCACACTACCTGACCTCAGAACCTACTATACAGCTACGGTAGTCAAAACAGCCTGGTACTGGTACAACGACAGACATCTTGACCAATGGAACAGAATCGGTCACCTGATCTCTGACAAAGGCCCAAAGTCCATCAAATGGGGAAAAGAGAGTCTTTTTAACAAATGATGCTAGCAAAACCGGGTGTAAAAAAAATGAAACAGGACACATACCTCACACCATGCCCAACAACTAATTCAAAATGGATTAAACACCTAAATACAAAACCAAAAATTATAAAGATCACCAAAGAAAAAATTAAGTCAACTCTAGAGGCCCTAATATATGGCATTAACAGGATACAAACCATAACTAACAATACACAAACACCAGAAGATAAGCTGGATAACTGGGACCTTCTAAAAATTAAACACTTAAACGTTCATCAAAAGACTTCACCAAAAGAGTAAAAAGAGAACCTACAGACTAGGAAAAATTTTTGGCTATGACAAATCCGACAAAGTTCTAATCTCTAAAATCTACAGGAAAATCCAACACTTCTACAACAAATAGACAAATAATCCAATTAAAAAATGGGCAAAGGATACGGACAGACACTTCACCAAAGAAGACATTCAGGCGGCTAACAGACATGTGAGAAAATGCTCGAGATCAATAGCCATTGCCCATTGCCATCATGTCAATTTCAACTCATAACAACCCTACAGGACAGAGTAGAACTGCCCCATAGGGTTTCCAAGAAACAGCTGGTGGATTTGAACTGCTGAACTTTTGGTTAGCAGTCTGAACCCCTAGCCACTGTGCCACCAGGGCCCCATCACTAGCCATTAGATGGTGGGGCACTAGCCATTAGAGAAATGCAAATCAAAACTACAATGAGATACCATCTCACCCCGACACTACTGGCATGAATCAGAAAATAACAAATGTTGGAGAGGTTGCAGGGAGATAGGACCTCTTATGCACTGCTGATGGAAATGCAAAATGGTACAACTATTTTGGAAAATAATATGTCTCTCCCTTCAAAAGCTAGAAGTAGAAACACCATACGATCCAGCTATTCCACTCCTAGGAATATATCCTAGAGAAATAAGAGAAGTCACACGAATAGACATAGGATAAACAAACTATGGTAAATACACACAATGAAGTGCTACGCGAAGGTAAAGAATAAAGATGAATCTGTGAAACACCTTACAACACAGATGAATCTGGAGGGCATTATGCTGAGTGAGATAAATCAGTCACAAAAGGACAAATACTGTATGAGATTACTATTATAAAAACTCATGAAAAGGTTTGCACATCGAAAGAAACAATCTTTGATGGTTACGAGTGAGGGGAGGGGTGAGGAGAGAAAAACTCTGACTAAACCATAGATAAGTGGTAACTTTGGGGAAGGGTAAGACAGTATACAATGCTGGGGAAGTCAACACAACTTGACCAAGGCAAGGTCATGGAAACGCCATAGACACATCCAAACTCCTTGAGGGGCCAAATTACTGGGCTGAGGGCTGGGGACCACGGTCTCAATGGACATCTAGCTCAACTGGCATAATGAAGTTTATAAAGAAAATTTTCGACATCCTACTTTGGTGAGTAGCACCTGGGGTCTTAAAAGCTTATGAGCGGCCATCTAAGATACTACACTGGTCCCACTCCATCTGGACCAAGCAAAGACACAGTGAAAGATTAGTCCAAAGGACTAATGGACCACAATTACCACAGCCTCCAGCAGAATGAGTCCACCACAACTAGATGGTGCCTGGCTACCATCACCAACTGCTCTGACAGCGATCACAATGAAGGGTCCTGGACAGAAAAAAAGCTGGAGAGAAATGTAGAACAAAATTCTAACTCACAAAAAAAAAAAAAAAACTTACTGGTCTTACAGAGACTAGAGAAACCTAGAGAATATGGCCCCTGCACACCCTTTTAACTCATTACTGAAGTCACTCCTTAGGTTTGCCTTTCAGCCAAAGATTAGACAGTCCCATTTAAAATAGAAAATAAGACTAAATGAGTATACCAGCCAAGGGGCAAGGGTGAGAAGGCAGGAGGTGACAGGAAAGCTTGTAATGGGGACCCCAAAGTAGAGAAGGGGAGAGTGTTAACAAGTTGTGAAATTGGCAACCAATGTCACAAAACAATATATATATATATATATTGTTTAATGAGAAACTAACTTGCTCTGCAAACCTTCATCTAAAACACAATTTAAAAAAAAATGGACAAAGCATATGAACAGACACTTCACCAAAGAGGGCATTCCAACAGCTAACAAACACACGAAGAAATGCACGCAATCATTAGCCATTAAGCCAAAAAACCAAACCTGTTGCCATCGAGTCAATTCCAACTCATACAGGACAGAGTAGGACTGCCCATAGGGTTTCCAAGGGGCGGCTGGTGGATTTGAACTGCCAACATTTTGGTTAGCAGCCGAGCTCTTGACCACTACACCACCAGGGCTCCTCATTAGACATTAGAGAAATGCAAATCAAAACTACAGTGAGATACCATCTTACCCTGACATTACTGGCACTAATCAAAAAAAAAAAAAAAATCAGAAAATAACAAATATTGGAGAGGTTGTGAGGAGACGACTCTTATGCACTGTTGGTATGAATGTAAAGTGGTAGAATCCTATGGAAAACAGAATGGCATTTCCTTGAAAGGCTAGAATCCCTCTCCTAGGTATATACCCTAAAGAAATGAGAGTCGTGACATGATTGAGACATATGCACACCCATGTTCATTGCAGCATTATTCACAATAGCAAAAAGACAGAAGCAATTTAAGTGTCAATCAGCAGATGAATGGATCAACAAACCGTGGTACATATACACAATGGAATACTACATAATGATCAGGGCCAGATTACACAATAAACAAGGTACACACGGGCCTTATTGTGCCTTCCCACCAATCTGCAGTGCACAATTTCACTGTCCCCCACCACAACGAAACTCAAGTGAAATTGCTCACCACAGATTAGCAAGTACATACAATTAAGCCCATGTGTACCTTGCTCAATGCAAGCCAGTGTATGCTGTGCTTACTGGTTAATCTGCTCCTGGCAATGTTAAAGAATAATGATGATCTGTGAAACATCTCACCAAAACCATTGCCGTTGAGTCAATTCCAACCCAAGGTAACCGTATTGGACAGAGTAGAGCTGCCCCATAAAGTTTCCAAGAAGCACCTGTTAGATTCAAACTGCTGACCTTTTGGTTAACATCTGTAGCGCTTAACCACTACACCACCAGGGTTTAGCATGAATGAACTTGAGGGATGTTATGTTGAGTGAAAGAAGTCAATCACAAAAGGACAAATATTATATGTGACCACTATTATAACAAAACAAGGAAAGATTTACATATAGAAGAAAGAATTTGATGGTTACCAGTGATAAGAGGAGGAGAGAAGGAAAATTATCAAATAGAGAGAAGACATATATTAATATCGGTGAAGGGAAAGGCGATACACAGTACGGGCGAAGTCAGCAAAACATGGCCAGGGCATGGGAGGACATTGTAAGGAACACAAGAACAAAGGGCAACAACAGTAATTACTACAGCATAGTAATTACGATTACTATCCTGCAACAATAGTATTAACAGACACTAAATTATGAATGGATACGGAGGTAAACAGATATACCAAGAGGGTGTAAGGGAACACACTCACCTGCAGGTATAGGTTTTATGATGGATATTTCTACCTACAAGACTATAAGTGCTGCTTATATATTAATATAAGCAATAGAGCACACAAAGGCCACAGTCGGGGGAACTTCTTAGAGATAACCAAACACCTTGTGGGATGAAGTTCCCAGGCTCAAAAGCAAAGGACAATAGACTTGGAGGACACCTACATCAATTGGCACAACATGGTTTAAAAAGAGTCTGGGATCTTAAAAGATTTCAAGCAGCCATCTAAGACACAATTGTTTGTCTCTTACCATCTGGAGCAAAGGAGGGTGAAGAAAACCAAAGACTCAAGGAAGAATTAGTTCAAAGGACTAATGAACCACAGCCTACATGACCCTAAGACCAGAAGAACTAGATGTTGCCCACCTACCACTACTGACCTCTCTGACTGGGATCATAACAGCAGGTCCTGGACAGAGCAGGAGAAAAACTGTAGACCAAATTCACAAAAAAGACAAGATTTACTAGTCTGACAGAGACTGGGGTAACCCCCGAAACTGTGGCCCTGAGACAGCCTTCTGAACTGGAACTGGAGCCATCCCTGAGACTACCTTACAGCCAAATCATAGACAGTCCATAAAATAAACAACAATACCCAAGAGGAATGTGCTCCTTAGAACAATTAGTTATATACAATCAAAAGGGCAACATTTGCCCCAAAGCAAAGACGATAAGGCAGGAAGGGATAGACAATCAGGACGAAAGGAAATGGGGAAACTAAGACAGAAATGGGGAGAATGCTGGCACATTGTGGGGAATGAAATCAATGTCATGGAACATTTAATGTACAAACTAATGATGAAAACTAATTTATGTACAAACTAATGGGAAACTAATTTGTTCTGTAAACTTTCACCTAAAGCACAGTAAGAAATTTTTTATAAAAGAATAAAAATATTTTAAATATTAAAGTACTTATAGTTAGGTTAGAAAAATATGGATAAGTTTTTTTTATCTTTGTACCTTTCTATGTTGTCAAATTTCCTTATTCCTGGTCTGGGGACCATGGATTCAGAGGACATGTTGGTCAGTTGGCATAATAAAGTTTATTAAGAAAATGTTCTGCACCCCACTTCAGTGAGTGGCATCTGGGGTCTTAAAAGCTTGTGACCAGCCATCAAAGATGCATCAATTGGTCCCAACCCACTTGGAGCAAAGGAGAGTAAAAAACACTAAAGACACAAGGAAAATATCAGCCCAGGTGACCAAAGGACCACATAAATCAGAGACTCTACCAGCCTGAGAGCAGAAGAACTAGAAGGTGCCCACCTGCCATCAACAACCACCCTGACAGGGAACACAACAGATGGAGTCCCTGACGGAGTGAGAGAAAAGTGCTGAGCAGAACTCAAATTCACGTAAAAAGACCAGACTTAATGGTCTGACTGAGACTGGAGGAACCTCTGAAGCCATGGCCCCCAGATGCTCTGTTAATCCAGAACTAAAACCATTCCCAAAGCCCACTCTTCAGACAAAGATTAAACTGGACTACAAAACATAATACTTCTGAAGAGTGTGCTTCTTGGTTCAAGTGGATACATGAGACCAAATGGGTGGCTCCTGTCCAGAGGCAGGAAGAGAAGGCAGGAAGTGAAAGGAACGATAGAATGGACAGAAGAAACCCAGGGTGAAAAGGGGGAGGGTGCTGTCACATAATGGGTATTGCAACAAATGTCACATAACAATATGTATATAAGTTTTTCCATGAGAAATTGACTTAAGCTGTAAACTTTCACCTAAAGCATAATTTTTTTTAAAATTCCTTATTCTTAAATGAATAACTTGAAACTAAGATGAGAATGCTCAGTTTTTGTTTAATCTACCACAGGTTTCATTGCAGCATTTCTCCTTTCCATATTAAAACTTCCCTCTCCATCAGTGAGAAAGTAGACAGTGCAAGGTAGTTTTTAGGGGTGGGACAATCAAATCTGATCTCATTCCTCTGTCTCCTACTCCATCCTGCCCCTACTACACATTCATTATACCCTATCCCTATGTGAAGTCATATATCCTGAAAATTCCTAGAAGTTTTACCTCTGGTAACTCCAGGCCTGGTATTGTGGAACTTTTCTTTTTTAGCCTGCTGCTGAACGTTATAACTGAGTCCAAACTGAGGACATAGTGGACAAAACATCTTCTTGACTCATTTCCATTTCCACCTCCTCAATCAGTTTTCATCCCAGCTGTAGTAACCATCCTCCTCTACCAAACACACACAGACACACACAACTCTAGTTCTAGATCGGCATTACCCAGTAACAATATAATGTGAGTGAGCTACACATATAATTCACAGTTTTCTAGTAGCTACATTAAAAAATTAAAAGAAACAGATAAAATTAATTTCAAGAATATATTTTCTTTAACCCAATATACCTAAAATATTACCATTTCAACATATAATCAGTATAAAAATTAATTTATGAGGTATTTTACCTTCTTTGGAAACCTCGGTGGTGTAGTGGTTAAGTGCTACAGCTGTTAACCAAAGGGTCAGCAGTTTGAATCCACCAGGTGCTTCTTGGAAACTCTATGAGGGCAGTTCTACTCTGTCCTTTAGGGTCACTATGAGTCCGAATCGACTCAACAGCAACGGGTTTGGTTTTTGGTTTTACCTTTTTTTCTCTATTAAATTTTTGCAATCCAGTGTGTAGTTTACATTTTCCGCACCAACACCTCAATTCAAGTTAGCCACATTTCAAATGTTTGGTACCCACATGTAGCTAGGTCTGGAAAGACTTTTTCCTTTTACAACTTCTTTTTCATGTTCCAATAGCCCAGGACTTCACAGAATGACAATGTCTGGTGGTGGCTGTCTGGGCTGGCTCCACAAGGAGTACTATCGACATTTAACCAGGGGCTTTGGAAGAAATTGCCTGTCACAGATTATGACACATAAATTGAGGGGGATCAGGTACACACAGTAGGCAGTCCTATTTGGCCTGTGAATCCAGACAGGGTGGGCGATGAAACCAAGTGGAGGCCTCCCCCCTTATTAAAGGACAGTTTACAGCTTAAGTCCATTGCTATTCTTAATACGTACCATCCACCCATCCCAAAGTGAATGACTTCCTATTATAACTGGGTCTGAGTTTGGCTGGTTGCCTCAGTGGCTGGCTGGTTAAATGAATAAAAACGAAAAACCAAAGTCATTGCCATTAAGTTGATTCCGACCCATAGCGACTGTATAGGACGTAGTAGAACAGCCCCATAGGGTTTCCAAGGAGCAGCTGGTGGATTCAAACTGCTGATGTTTTGGTTAGCAGTGAATAAATGAGAAGAAAATAGAACATTAGTATTTTATTAAACTTCAAAATCAATTGTATTCATTTCATTGGTAAAGAAAGTGAGTCCTAGACAGGGAAGGTGAATTTTCTTATAGTTATGCAGCCTAATAAGAGGCAGAATTGGACCTACAATCCAGATCATCTGGTTCTTAGTCCATTATATCAAGTCTCAAGTCACTTATTTTTGACACTGTTGCTAAAGCTAAGGAATCAGGTCATTTACCAACAGAAAGTCCCAGAATCTATCCCAGGACTACAAGCCATTAACCTTCACCACTGTCACGGATTGAATTGTGTCCCCCCAGAATTCACGTCAACTTGGTTGTAAATACTAGCTTCTATGCCTGTGGGTATGGTCCCATTTGGGAGTGAGTTGTTCATTATGTTAATGAGGCATGATTAGGTTATGTTAGTGAGAATTAGTGTGGGATGAACCACTCTTGCTTGAGTCACACCTTTTATCTTACAAGATCTGCTGTAACCACAGGCATACAGGCTAGTATTTACAGCACATAATTGCAGTAGATCACAAAATGGAGGACAAACACACAATACTGGGAATCATGACCTAACCAGGTTGACACGAATTTTGGGGAAACACAATTCAATTCCTGACATTCCACTCTGGCTGGAAACCCTGGTGGCATAGTGGTTAAGTGCTATGGCTGCTAACCAAAGGGTCAGCAGTTTGAATCTGCCAGGCACTCCTTGGAAACTCTATGGGGCAGTTCTACTCTGTCCTATAGGGTCGCTATGAGTCAGAATCGATTCGATGGCACTTGGTTTTTTTTTTTTTTTTTTTTTCTGGTTGTGCCTGTGGTGGAGCCCTGGTGGTTCAGTGGTTAAAAGTTCGGCTCCTAACCAAAAGGTCAGCAGTTCGAATCTACCAGCCACTCCTTGGAAACTCTATGGGGCAGTTCTCCTCTGTCCTATAGGGCCACTATGAGTCGGAATCAACTCAGTGGCAATGGGTTTGGTTTCAGGTTTTTTATGCCTGTGGTTATGGTCCCATTTGGGAGTGAGTTGTCCGTTATGTTAATGAGACATGATTAGGTTATGTTAATGAGGATTGAGGAGGTGCACTGCCCTTGCTTGAGTCATACCTTTTATCTTACAAGATAAAAGGAGACAGAAGGAAGAAGAGTGGAGGGACCTTCTACCACTAAGAGAGAAGAGCTGGGAGTGGAGTGCATCCTTTGGACTCAGGGTCCCTGCACTGAGAAATTTTTAGACCCAGGGGAACACTGAGGACAAGAACCTTCCCCCATAACTGACAGAGAAAGAAAGCCTTCCACTGGAGCTTGTGTTCTGAATCCAGACTTCTAGCCTCCTAAATTGTAAGAGAATACATTTCTGTTTGTTAAAGCTATCCACTTGTGGTATTTCTGTTATAGCACTAGATAACTAAGACAACCACCTAGCCTCATTCTCCCATTCCAGTGTCATCTCTTGATACTTAGCCAAGTAAACACATAAATGAACAAAAATGATTACTAACTGTGATAAGTGCTAAAAAGGGAAGAAACGGGATACAGAGTTAGAGAATAAGGAGGTTCCTACCTCAGAAAGAGTGCTCAGAGAAGGTGTTCCTGGAGACTTGAAGGATGAGAAAAAGGAGGTGGCTGGCAGGGCTCAGGCAGGGAGAACAGCAAGTTCTCAGGGTCAGGAAGAGCTTGGCCTGTAGAGGAACGGAAGGCAGCCGGGAAGCAAGGGAAGGACAGAGGTGGGAAGGTCCACACTTTGAATCCAAAGCTAGACATTCAGCTAGAATTTGGATCTATCTCCTGCCCGTTTTGACATTTGGTGTGTTTCATTTTAATCTTAAATTTCAATGTTTAAAGATCTTTACTGCATTAAGATCTAAAGAGGATTAGCTCTGCCATCTGCCGGGGTCCTTGGAGGTTTAATGCACTCCCCTCTATTTTCAGTCGTAGATCCCTAATAAACTCAAGCAGTGTCAGCAAGAAGTAAATGTACTGCAAAGGCTGGTGGCCCTGGGGCTGGAATTGTGATAGTAGCCAATTGATAAACAAGTTCAGACACACACAGGCTGGTCTAATATCTTCAAATTGGAAACCTAGAGCTAACACTAATAGGTTGTTCCTAAGTACTCAAGTGCTTTCCCACTTTCTACCTTATCCTAGTTTAAATTTCCAGCTTCAAAAGCAGATTTTTCAAATTCTCCTGAATTGATCTACCCTTCCACCCTGTGCTTCCTTGTCTTTATAAGGATTCTGAAATTTCAAACCGAGACATAAATGGTTTTCATCTGTATGATAGAATACCAGGTTAGAGCTGAGAGGAGTTCCAGAGAACAGCTGCTCTGACCCTCACATTCTACGGTTATTATTATTATTATTACTTCTATTCCTATGTGCCAGTTTTTGTAACGTTGTTTTAACTTCATAAAAAATCCTAGAGCTCTTAATAAAGAGCTTCAGGAATTCTTATACACACAAAAAGGACTGCACTAGAAGAAATGCGCCATGCTACGGGTTGGCCAGTTCCCCAAGAGCTTACTGCACATGTCACTGGCTGCTGCTGGTCAGACAGACGTTGGGCTGCTGAAGCACTTGCCTGTTCAGACATAGTCCACTGAATGCGCTAAGGGGCCTGCATGGTCTAAGTTTGACTTGCCACTGCCTTCAGTAATATTGTTGGTTCTGGGAGACCCTACCAGATTTATTAACACAGGCTTGCGTTTGGTGCCTTTTGGATATTCTGGTTCTGGGCCATAAAACTGGTCCAACCTTTTTAATACATTTTGGCCTAATTCTCCTGAGCAGTCAGCTTTACTTATGGGACTATGGTTAATGGTACCAGATACAGTATTCTACTCTAAGAACTAATGCTTCTCTAATGTTTGCTGCACCACCAACATTTTCAGAATGAGATGGTAGGTAGAATAATCATCCTTCAGTGATGTCCATGTCCTTATCCTCAGAACCTGTGAATATGTCATATTACATGGTATCTTAGTTTGCTAGTGCTGCCATAATAAAATAAACCACAAAAAAAAAAAAAAAAAAACCCACAAGTTGATGGTTTTAAAGAACAGGAATTTATTTTCTCAGTTTTAAAGGCTAGAAATCCAAATGAGGGCAGCAACTGTAAGGGTGAGTCCTTCCTTGTCATTAGCCCCAGGAGTTCCTAGGAGTCCCTTTGTGTTCCTTGGCATCCCTTCGTATTCCCTGGCACTCTATAATGCCTGTATTTCCCCTGTGTGTCTCTGTCTATTCTGCTGTATTTTATGACTCAGAGGTGATTAGGATTAGGAACCACCCTACTCAAGTATGGCCTCATTAACATAACAGAAGAAAAATCTATTTCCAAACAAGAGCAAATAAATAGATAAAGGGGTTAGGATTCCAACACATAGTTTTGGGGGACATAGTTCAACCCATAATACATGACAAAGGGGAGGTAAGGTAGCAGAAGGAATTTAAGGTTGCTAATAATCAGTTGACTTTACACTATTAGATTATTCTGGGTTATCAGGATGGGTCCACCATAATCACCAAAAACTCATTGCTGTCCAGTTGATTAAGATTCACAGTGACTTTATAGGGCAGAGTAGAACTGCCCCATAGGGTTTCCAAGGCTGTAAATCTTTATGGAAGCATCTTTCTCCCATGGAGTTGCTGGTGGGTTCGAATTGGTGACCTGTGGGTTAGCAGCTGAACACTTAACAACTGCACTGCCGGGGCTCCCCAAAGTAATCACGGGGCCCTTAAAAGTGGAAGCCAAAGCAGAAGAGGAAATCAAATTGATATGATATGACAACTGGACCTGCTGGTGCTGGCTTTGAAAATGGAAAAATAAGGCCATGAACCAGGGAACGAGGGTGGATTCTAGAAGCTGGAAAGGGCAAGGAAATAGATCATCCCTTAGAGCTTCCATAAAGGAATGCAACCCTGATAACACCTTGATTTTAGCCCAATGAGACCCATTTTGGACTTCTGATCTCCACAACTGTAAGATAATAATTTGCATTCTTTTACACATCTAAGTTTGTGGTCCCCCACGTCTATAAGTCTGTCGTACTGTGGGGGCTTGCATGTTGCGGTGACGATGGAAGCTATGCCACCAGTATTCAAATACCAGCAGGGTCAACCATGACGGACAGGTTTTAGCTGAGCTTCCGGACTAAGACAGAGTAAGCAGAAGGACCTGGCGGTCTACTTCTGAAAAGAATTAGCCAGTGAAAACCTTATGAATAGGAGCGGAACATTGTCTGATATAGTGCCAGAAGATGAGCCCCTCAGATTGAAAGGCACTCAAAAGACAACCGGGGAAGAGCTGCCTCTTCAAAGTAGAGTCTACCTTAATGACGTGGATGGATTAAAGCTTTTGAGACCTTCATTTGCTGACGTGGCAGGACTCAAAATGAAAAGAAACAGCTGCAAAAAAATAATAATTGGAACATGGAATGAACCAAGTATGAACCTAGGAAAATTGGGAGTCATCAAAAATGAAATGGAATGCATAAACATTAATATCCTAGGCATTAGTGAGCTAAAATGGATTGGTATTGGCCATTTTGAATCAAACAATCATATGGTCTACTATGCTGGGAACAACAACTTGAAGAGGAATGGCATTGCATTCATTGTCAAAAAGAACATTTCAAGATCTATCCTGAAGTACAACGCTGTCAGTGATAGGATAATACCTACATGCCTACAAGGAAGACCAGTTAATATGACTATTATTAAAAAAACTGTTAAGGCCAAAGATGAAGAAATTGAAGATTTTTATCAACTTCTGCAGTCTGAAATTGATCGAACATGCAATCAGGATGCACTGATAATTACTGGAGATTGCAATGCTAAAGTTGGAAACAAAGAAGAAGGATCGGTACTTGGAAAATATGGCCTGGGTGATAGAAATGATGCCAGAGACCACATGATAGAATTTTGCAAAACCAACAAGTTCTTCGCTGCAAATACTTTTTTTTTTTCACCAACATGAACAGCGACTATACATGTGGACCTCACCAGATGGAATACACAGGAATCGAATTAACTACATCTGTGGGAAAAGATGATGGAAAAGCTCAATATCATCAGTCCAATATAAAGGGGTTGATGGCAGAACAGACCATCAATTGCTCATATGCAAGTTCGAGCTGGAACTGAAGAAAATTAGAACAAGTCAACAAGAGCCAAAGTACGACCTTGAATATATCCCACCGGAATTTAGAGACCATCTCAATAATAGATTTGATGGGTTGAACACTAATGACCTAAGACCAGACCAGTTGCGGAATGACATCAAGGACATCATACATGAAGGAAGCAAGAGGTCATTAAAAAGACAGGAAAGAAAGAAAAGACAAAAATGGGTGTCCAAAGAGACTCTGAAACTTGCCCTTGAATGTCAAGTAGCTAAAGCAAAAGGAAAAAATGATGAAGTGGAGTTGAACAGAAGACTTCAAAGGGCAGCTCTAGAAGACAAAGTAAAGTATTATAATGACATGTGCAAAGACCTCAAGATGGAAAACTGAAAGGGAAGAATATGCTTTGCATTTCTCAAACTGAAAGAACTGAAGAAAAAATTCAAGCCTTGAGTTGAGATATTGAAGGATTCTACTGGGAAAATATTAAATGACTCGGGACGCATCAAAAGAAGATGGGAGGAATACACGGTCACTATACCAAAAAGAATTGGTCGATATTCAACCATTTCATGAGGTACTGTATGAGTAGAAACCAGTGGTACCGAAGGAAGAAGTCCAAGCTGCCCTAAAGGCATTGGCAAAAAACAAGGCTCCAGGAATTGATGGAATTCCAACACAGATATTTCAACAAACAGACGCAGAGCTGGAAGTATTCACTCGTCTATGCCAAGAAATTTGGAAGATAGCTACCTGGCCAACTGACTGGAAGAGATCTATTTTTATGCCTATTCCCAAGAAAGGTGATTCCGCTGAATGCAGAAATTGTCGAACAACATTATTAATATCACGTGCAAGTAAAATTTTGCTGAAGGTCATTCAAAAGTGGCTGCAGCAGTATATCAACAGGGAACTCCCAGAAATTCAAGTCAGATTCAGAAGAGGATGCAGAACCAGGGATACCATTGCAGATGTCAGATGGATCCTGGCTGAAAGCAGAGAATACCAGAAGGATGTTTACCTGTGTTTTGTTGACTATGCTAAGGCATTCAACTGTGTGAATCACAACAAATTATAGATAACATTGCAAAGAATGGGAATTCCAGAACACTTAAGTGTGCTAATGAGGAACCTGTACATAGGTCAAGAGGTACTCATTCAAACAGAATGTCTTAGTTATCTAGTGCTGTTGTAATAGAGATACCACAAGTGGATGGGTTCAACAGAGAGAAAATTATTGTCTCACAGTCTAGTAGGTTAAATTCCAAATTCAGGGTGTCAACTCCAGGGGACAGCCTTCTCTCTGTTGGCGCTGGAGGAAGATTCCTTGTCATCAGTCTTCCCCTGGTTGAGGAGCTTCTCAGGTGCAGGGATCCTAGGTCCAAAGGATGTGCTGTGCTCCCAGTGCTGCTTTCTTGGTGGTATGAGGTCCCCACTCTCTGCTAGCTTCTCTTTCCTTTTATGTCTTGAGAGTTAAAAGGTGGTGCAGGCCACACCCCAGGGAAACTCCCTTTATATTGGATTAGGAATGTGACCTGGTAAGGGTATTACTATCCTACCCTAATCCTTTTTAACATAAAATTACAATCACGAAATGGAGGAGAACCACAGAATACTGGGAATCAGCACCTAACTAAGTTAATACACACATTTTTTGGGGGACATAATTCAATCCATGACAGAACAAGGGAATATTGTGTGGTTTAAGGTCAGGAAAGGGTGTGCATCAGGGTTGTATCCTTTCACCATGCCTATTCAATCTGTATGCTGAGCAAACAGTCGGAGAAGCTGAACTAAATGATGAAGAACGGGGCATCAGGATAGGAGGAAGACTCATTAATGACCTGTAATATGCAGATGACACAACTTTCCTTGCTGAAAGTGAAGAGGACTTGAAGCACTTACTGATGAGTATCGAAGACCATGGCCTTCAGTATGGATTACACCTCAACATAAAGAAAACAAAAATCCTCACAACTGGGCCAATAAGCAACATCATGATAAATGAAGAAATGATTGAAGTTGTCAAAGATTTCATTTTACTTGGATTCACAGTCAACACCCATGGAAGCAGCAGTCAAGGAATCAAAAGACGCATTGCATTGGGCAAATTTGTTGCAAAAGACATCTTTTAAAGTGTTGAAAAACAAAGATGTCACCTTGAAGACTAAGGTGTGCAAGACCTATGCCATAGTGTTTTCAATCGCCTTCTATGCATGTGAAAGCTGAACAATGAATAAGGAAGACCAAAAGAGAATTGCCTTTGAATTGTGGTGTTGGCGAGGAATATTGAATATAATATGCCATGGACTTCCAAAAGAATGAACAAATCTGTCTTGGAAGAAGTACAACCAAAATGCTCCTTAAAAGCAAAGATGGTGAGACTTTGTCTTACATACTCTGGACATGTTATCAGGACTGACTGGTCCCTGGAGACAGACATCATGCTTAGTAGAGTGTTGATGAAAAAGAGGAAGACCCTCAATGAGATGATCTGCACAGTGGCTGCAACAATGGGTGTAAGCATAACAACGATTGTGAGGATGGCAAAGAACCGGGTAGTGTTTGGGTCTGTTGTACATACGGGTAATTATGAGATGGAACTGACTCGATGGCACCTAACAACAAGTTTGTGGTAATTTGTTATAGCAAATGGTGCTAATATGGTGATATTTGGTGAAGACCTGAATGACAGATATGTAAATGGCCTGAGGGCCAAGACTATGTCTTATTCATCTTTGTTTCTGTGCCAGGGCCTAGTTCATATAATGTTAATAAAACAAAAACACTGCCATCCAGTCAATTCTAACTCATAGTGACCCTAAAGGACAGAGTAGAACTGCCCGCATAGGGTTTCCAAGGCTCTAATCTTTAAGGAAGCAGACTGCAGCATCTTTCTGCTGCAGACCAGCTGGTGGATTCAGACTGCTGACCCTTTGGTTAGCAGCCAAGCTCTTAACCTCTGCACCACCAGGGCTCCTCGTTATAGTATAAACCAAACCCAAAACCAAACCTGTTGCCGTCGAGTCGATTCCGACTCATAGCAACCCTATCCATAGTGATACCTATAGGACAGAGTAGCACTGCCCTATGGAGTTTCCAAGGAGTGCCTGGTGGATTTGAACTACCAACCTTTAGGTTAGCAGCTATAGCACTTAACCACTATGCCACCAGGGTTTCCTCCTTATAGTATAAAGCAGGAAAATTCTTAACACCAGAGCAAAAGGCCACATTCACCGGAGCAGCAGTTTCTATGCCACGGAAGTATAAATAACTTATGTAATCCCAGGACTACTGGTCAGCATCAGCTACCTCCCTAATCCTACTTAGGAGTCCTTTGTGCTCTTGGGATACACAGTGACCACATAACTCTTTCAGCTCAGAGCGTTTTTGGGGTGCTATGTGCCATCTTTCACTCCAAGCTTTTCATAAGGAAACCTCGCAGGCTGGGGACTTGAGTTTTTATCTGCACCAAAATTTGTAGTAACTGCATCAGATTTTAGAAGTTGTTTCCCCCTTATAAAGCTCTGTATGATCTGAGTGCTTATAAGTCGAATTATCTAACAATGAATTGGGTATTTGGATAAAACCAGGACACTGTGATGAATTGTATTGTAAAGCTGCTGTTGTTTGCCTTCGAGTCAATTCTGATCAAAGCAACAGTATAGGACAGAGTAGAACTTCCCCATAGAGCTTTCTAGGCTGTAATCTTTCCGGGAACAGATAGCCGGGCCTTTTCTCCTGTGGAGCGGCTTGTAGGTTCCATCCGCCAAACTTCCCGCTAGTAGCGGAACACTTAACCATTGTGCCACCAGTGCTCCTTATTGTAAAGCTAATAACTGCGATTTCTTTCTTCCAGCGAAACCCTGGTAGTTGTTATTAGGTATCCCATTTTCATTTTTTGATAACTCTCAATGTTCACATTTTATATTTGATGAAACTGAGAATTCACCTGTGCCCTGATGAGGGTGGGGGCAGGTGTTTATATGCTTGTGCATAGCTGCTCTGCTTTCAGGATCAAAGGTCTTGCTGATGTAGCACAATATCTCAAGGCTTTGGGGATTTATTTTCAAGCATACTTTCCCAAGGTGTCTTATATTATGTTTCCTTGTCTTGACTCACTTCCTCCCTCTTCTTTCCTTTTTAACTCTGAAAATGTTGACACAGCTTTCTCCTTTGGACCTACTCAGAAGCTGGGTTATATTCATTTCTGATCTACCTTTAGCCCACTCTCATGGAAGGCTTGTCATGCTTGATCTGACCCTTGGCAGGATCCCAAAGTCAAATGAGTTTAACAGAGGGGCTCTCTGTGTTCTTGAGTTGATTTCAGCTGTAAGGTCAGAAGCTGGGGGCTCCTCATTTACATCGAACTCCTTTTGTTCTATCACCCAAGGCTTTTTCCAGTTTTGGCATTACCTTTGCAAAATGCAATCTAGACAGAGTCAGTATTGTAATGCATAGTCACATGCCTAAAATCTCCTGTAGACTGTGTGCTTTGCAACCATTCTTTTTTTTGGTGGTAAAATATATATAACAAAACATTTGCCATTTCAACCATTTTTGCATGCACAATTCATAACATTAATTACATTTGCCATGCTGTGCATAAGGTTTTCACCGGCTAATTCTTTTCAGAGGTAGACTGCCAGGTCCTTCTGCCTAGTTTGCCTTAGTCTGGAAGCTCAGCTGAAACTTGTCCACCATGAGTGACCCTGCTAGTATTTGAATACCGGTGGCATAGCTTCCAGCATCACAGCAACACACAAGCTCCCACCGTACGACAAACTGACAGATGCATAGGCAAAGCAGAGGGCCTGCGAAAAAGAGGAAGACCTTCAATGAGAGGAACTGACACAGAGGCTGCAACAACGAGCTCAAGCATAACGATTAAGAGGATGGTGCAGAACTGGCAGTGTTTCGTTCTGTCACGTATAGTGTCACTATGAGTCAGAACCGAACTGATGGCACCTAACAACATGTTGTGCAACCATCTCCATGATTCATTTCTAATTTTTTTCACCACCCTTAACAGAAACTCAGTGCCCTGTAAGAAATGACTCCCCCTTTCCTCCTCCCTCTCCACTCCGGTAACCACTAATAAACTTTGGTCTCTATATATTTACCTATTCTAGATATCTCATATAAGTTGGATCATACTTTGCAAGCATTCTTGTTGGATACCTTTTCTAGCAATCCAATCTGTTGAACATGCGGCTGGTGGTAATGGTGTCTTCTGTTTGCTTGTTTGTTTTTAATGGAGCTGAGGGAAATCACATAGCTTAGGAACATGGTCAAAGGGCATCTACAAGGCAGAAGGCTCTGGAAAAGGTGAAAGTTCAGAAAAGGCCATGCCGCTCACTTTTCAGAACTCCTAGGACTCAAGTGCACGCTCAGGCTGCGCACCCTGTTAGCCCACCAGCTTTCCTCATGATTTGGGTTGGCTGCTTTCTAACAGGACGTGCTGGCATAAAAAAAAAAAAATTTTTTTTTTTTTTTTTATAGGATGCTAAAAAACACAGGTGCCTTGTGAGCTTCTTCAGTTAAAATTTAGTGCCAGTTACTTTTAAATAGCAGGAAAGGCATTGGTGTGGGAGAATCTGTACATTTTTTTCTTCATTCTCATATTCCTATAGTCTGAGAACTATGGATAGAGAGGAAGGACAAGAATGAGACAAGCCACTTATTAGCCAAGAGAGAATTAAACCTGTCAGGACAGGACAAAGTGGTAGATGACCAGTCAGCTCATACTTTATCTTCAGACAGTGTTCCACATCACACTATTGTTTACAGGTGATGTGGAAGTCAAGGAGCGTCTTTGACTTTCCTTTTTGGGGGCTCATGACAGTTTAACTTTTTAAAAAAATTTCATATTTTGGGGGAATTCTAGATTGAAGAGGAAGCTCAATTACTGAGTGTGACTGTAAATGTAAGTTGAAATAAATTTTTACAATACACATACATAGTGTGGAGCCCTGGTGGCACAGATGTTAAAAGCTTGGCTGCTAACCAAAAGGCTGGCAGTTCGAATCCATCAGCTGCTCCTTGGAAACCCTAACAGGCAGTTCTACTCTGCCCTATCGGGTCGCTATGAGTCAGAATCAGCTTTTGACGGCAATGGGTTTGGATACATAGTGTAGAAGTCTCTGGGTGGCACAAATGGTTAAACGCTTGACTACTAGGATGGGTTAGAATCGACTTGATGGCACACAACAACGACTAGCAAAAGGTGGTGATCCAAACCAACCCAGAGGCACCTCAAAAGATAGGCCTGGTGATCTGCTTCTGAAAGGTCACAGCCTTGAAAACCTTATGGCTCAGTTCTACTCTGCACACATGGGGTTGTCATGAGTCAGAATTGACTCAACAGCAACTAACAACAACATACACAGGGTGGTAAGCTGAACAATGGCCCTAAATATGTCTGTGTCCTAATCTCCAGAACCTATGAATGTTATATGAAGGTATGATTAAATTAAGGATTTTAATTGGGGGAGATTGTTTTCGCTTATCTGGGTGTGTCCTAAATGCAATCACAAATGTCTTTACAAGAGGGAGACAGAGGGATATTTGACAGACAAAAGAGAAGAGGTCATGTGATGAAGCAGAGTCAGAAAGAGAAATGCTATGCCTCTGGCTTTGAAGATGAAGGAAGGGGCCATAAAACAAGGAATGCAGCTGTAGAAGCTGGAAAAGGCAAGGAAATAAGTTTTTTTTTTGAAACATAAAGTCACTTGGAAACCACAGTGGCATAGTGGTTAAGAGCTACAGCTGCTTACCAAAAGGTCAGCAGTTCAAATCCACCAGGTGTTCCCTGGAAACACTATAGGGCAGTTCTACTCTGTCCTATAGGGTCGCTATGAGTTGAACTCGACAGCAACTATGAGTTGAAATAGACAGCAATGGGTTTTTTTTTGTTTGTTTGTTTGTTTAAAGCCTTTGGAAGGAGCCTGGCCTTGCTGACACCTTGCATAAGAATCATTTCAAACTTCTGGCCTCCAGAACTATAAGACAACAAATTTCTGTTGTTGCAAGCCACCAAGTTTGTGGTAATTTGTTACAGCAGCCATAGGAAACTAATATAAATGAATTAATCCTTTTATTTAAATTAAAAAATGTAATTCGCTTTCTGTTGTTAATTACCATTGAGTAGGCTCTGACTCATGCCAACCCTATGTACAACAGAGTGCAGTTCTACTCTGGCACACATGGGTTTGCCATGACTTGAAATCAAATTGATAGACACTGGTTTGATTTTTGTTGTTTGGTGTCTTCCCAAACATCCAAACCAAGGGTCTATGTATAAAACATGACAACTCTCTTTCTCTCTCCTGCCCATTAATCAGTACCAAGGCCAACTAATTTTACTTTCTGTGTATTGCTCTGGAGCCCTGGTAACACAGCGGTCAGCAGTTCAAATCCACCACCCTATAGGGTCCCTATGAGTCAGAATTGATTGAATGGTCATGGTTTTGATTGTTTTAGTTTCTGATGTATTCCTCCAGCCCTATCACATTTTAGTTTCAAGCCCTCTCTTGTGTGGATAGTCCAGTAGTCCTTCCCCAACCTCCACACTGCAGGCAGAGTGATCAATCTATATTGAAAATCTGTCCATGCTACTTCCTGGCTTAAAGTCTTTCAGTTAAGGTCCACAGCCTTCAGCATGACACCGAACACCCTCCATGACAGGGCCCATACCTGTCCATCCAGGCTTCTCTTCCATCAGCCTCACAGCTTAAATTTCCTTCCTTGCCAAACTGCTTGTCTTTCCTCAGCACTTCCTGGGCCTCCTGTCTCTTGTCTTTATTTTCTCTTCTAGAACACCTTTCCCCCTCTCCTTACTGGACTAATTCACAGCCACTTTCTTCCATTTGCTGAGGCATCAGTTCCTTAGATAGGCTTCCCCAGTCCTCCGTGTTGTCATGGTACCCTGGGTACAGGTTAGTGCCTCAACGGCAGTATTGAAGTTAACTAGTTTTATGTCTGCATTCCCACTAGCTTGCAAGCATGCTGAGGGCTGGGACTATTTCCTAAGTAATTTCGGTGTCTGCAACACATAGCACATAGTAGGTGTTCAATTAATGTTGATGAATTAAACTGCTTAGTGATAAACAGTTTTGCTGCGTTATATCCACAATCCACATTTAGAACTCATCCTGTCTCTGATTACCATTGTCTTAATAATTATACATCTTGATGTCAGGGACCAATGAATGAGATCTTGATGAAAAGGAATACCTCTGAGGTTTTACATTAAGATTTTCAACCAAAATTTTGACTTGTCATTTACTTTAGTATGGCTTGTTTGGGGGGAGTCTTTAAATCTTGATCTTGGGCCTTTCCATCTCTACTGTCCTAATATGTAGGGCTGAAATGGAGTAGTTCCTTAAATATACTTTGCACTGTATTCAGTGGTTTGGTACAGTTTACCCAGATTTGACCTAAAATTAGAGTTGCCTGCAATACTGCTTTACTACTTCATCTTCGACTGCTCAATGCCTACTGTCAAAATGGTTTCTAGATCCACTATTATGACACTGCAGAGTGGAACCCCTTCGGAGGGGAAGCAATAAAGAAAAGCTGGCTAAACATGTGACATAGTGGAGTTTTTAATCTTGTCCAGGTTCTGTGCCAACTATTGTTACTTGCCCTTCCCATCGGTCCCAAGAATAGCCCCTGGAAGGATTGCCCCTGGAACCAGCTGAAGCTAGCTGCTTCCTCGCGAAGCCACCTTTCCCCAGGAGACAGGCTTGCACCCACCAACACCCCGTGGCCCTCGCCTAAGAAGCCGCCTCTGCTGGACAGAGCAGCCGGGATCACGTGCCCCTGTCCGGTCCACCGCCCCCGGGCCCGGGCCCGCCCAGGCCGCCGGGCAGAGCCGCCCGGATCAAGCGCGCCCCGGCGGCCCGGGCCGGGCCCAGCCAATGGGCTGGCGGCGCCCGCATGACCCGCGCCGGCAGGAGGGCGTGAGGAGGCAGGCCCGGCGCGCACGCTGTCGGGCCGTACCGCCACCCCCGCTGCCGCCGGGACTGAAGTGAGCCGCACGGGTCAGGAGTGCCAGCCAGCCAGTGAGTGGGTCCCGCTGCCGCCTGCACCCGGGGCGAAGCATGGCGGCCGCCAAGGTAAGCGTCTGCTCCAGGCCGTGGGAGCGCGCCGGTTGAACCTCAAGGGGTACAAAAGACTTGGGCGCTCACGTGCAACAGCGAAAGCAAATAAAATGGGCCGCTCAATCTTGCAGCTGCGGGAGGAGGGACGTGACCTCCCCCCTGGGAAGGACATGCGGCCGGCGCGGGGGACCTAGGCCCGACCTGGCGTCAGAAACTTTGCCGGCCGGACCCTCCCACTTGGCCCAGGAGGGGAGTCGGTGCCCGACGGGTGCCTGGCGGGACTGAGCCAAGGCCGGCGCGGAGGAATGGGCACGGTCGGTGCCTGGTGCCCCCGGGGTGGGGGAGGGCTCGGTGGCTGCAGGTCCCTCGGCTATCCCTTCGCGCTCGTGCTCCTGACCCCGGTTGTTGTTGACCGAGGCTTCTCCTTCCAGGGGGCATGGCCGGGGCTGAAGCCTGATCCTATTAGGTTACAAGGGCCCCGCCCTCGGGCGGGTGGTAGGCACCTTGACTTCCGTTTTCGGAGCTGCCTGGGAGAGTTGGCTTGCGTGTGTGTGGGCGCGAAGGAACTCCAGGGACGTCCCTTTTTCTATCGTCCCTGCTCCGCATTTTATAGCACTTACCGTACCCACCTTGGAGCGTTTGAGAGAGGCTTCTCTTTGGAAATGACAGAACAGATCGTCCTGGGAGCCTGTCATTCCTGTAAAATTGTACTTAAAAGGAATTCTGTGTAATGTGAATAATTCAGGAACCCAGAGAAAACACAACTCCGATACGTTGACCTTTCCTCTTTCACCGTTTTTGAAACCTGGACACCATTTCAGTCGTCTTTTGGACTCCATTTCAACTTTTCTGGCAGAATACCATATTTAGACCCAATCACTTGAATCATTGGAACTTATTGCTTTTAATTTTAAGTTCACGAAGGCAGCCCTTTAATCAAGCCTGTACAACTTCTTAGCTCATTTTAAGCAAAGTGAACTTAAATATACCCAACATTTCAAACATTTGTCCTTAATCAAAACTCTGTGATAACCCTCAAGAGAAAAACATGGCCAACACATCATATTCGTATTTATTCAAGCAAACTAATCACATTTGCAATGGAAATTGTAAGCAGACAAATATATTTAAATGCTGTTGTATGACTTAAGTCTCTGCAGGCTGGCCAGGCTCCCAGAATCCTCAGGGTTTGTCTTGTTCCTGGACTGTGGCCTTTGCATTTTCTGTAATTTCTGAGTTCCTTCCTTAGGAGTGTGCTCTGGATGTGCGTGAATGTGTACACACAAGTGTATATGTATTGTTTCATGCGGATTCTCTTAAGCTCACTCCCCAGGATTCGTTTTTTGGAAGCTAAAAATTTAATTTTGCATTAAATTTACATACAATCAGTTCTCAAGGTTTACTATGAATTAGTTCCCCAAGGTGACTTACTCTAGTAGAGTTCTGTGGGAATAGATACACGTATTTCATTGTCATTTTTTTAATACCTGCAGGTGAACTGAACAATTTTACTTAATTTAGACATAAAGTATGTGAGGATCTGAAATTGAGTATGCATATAAATGGAGTATAAGACTAACCCATCAACTAATACGAAGCAAAAATAAGTGATGTGGAAGTAGGTTTGACTTTTTGGTTGTATTTTTATTAAACTGTCACATTATATCAAGAAGAGCAGTTGATATCTAGCCAAGTAGAGAGAGTCGGGGGAAACAAAGCATTTTATTTTTACTCTTTGGAAGCTTGCATTTTTGTTTAGTCATTTAAACTCACCTCTTTTCGCAAAGGATGTCTGATGGCGCACCTCGTCCATACACATATTTACAGTCCAACAAGACATGAAAATCAAGCCTGAGTAGATGAGAAAAACAGGATAAAGTAAAATGAAGCCAGGACTAAGGTTAATGGAAAATATGTGTATGTTTGCTAGAGGTGACTGAATTTCTAGCTGCCAAAGCAAAGAGGAAACGATCAGTAAGGTGGTTCACAAGTCAGTTACTTGGGAGAGAGGTCTACTTGTATACTGTGGAGACCACTTTCTCCACGTGTCCCATATGCTGTGGGCAAACTGCATATAAAATTGCCTCATTGAGCATGAATATATGTTTGTGGGGTCCATAAGGTGACTCCATATAATTTTCATCTTTGTAGCTCAAGGCCAGTGCAGTAAATGTAATCTTGAAAGGTCCCCAAATGAAGCTATGCTGGCCTAGCTTAGTCCCAGAATGTTTCTTATTGAATCGGGAACCACTCTTGTTGGATACTTCTGTCAGATACTAATCCGTGCTGGGCTGCCAAGTTAAAGGCTGTGCTCCTTGCCTTTATTTGGAATGTGAATATTCATTGTTGACAGTTAAACACAGCCTTAACCTTAAAAATCTCCTCACCTGGTGGTGGGTTTGACATTCCCTCTTAAAAGTTGAGGAGCTTGACTAGGAAAGAAGTTCACATCATTGGGATATATAAGAAATTGAGACAAGAATCTGGAGACTCAACTATTGGAGTAGGCTAATTGCAACACTCGATATACTTGTTGTGATGAATTGTTTGAATATTTAAGCAGACTTGATATTTTCTGGTTGATCTTAGCCATAGCTAGGAATTTCTAGACCATTTATTCTTAGTTTCCTTGGTCTTTATTTTTATTCAAGTGTAACTATTATTGAAGTTCCTTTTTCATTAAATAGTTAAAATAGGAAGGCTGAGAATCCAGTTTTTACTTTTTATTTTCATTTTGGCCATGAAGACTATTATTTAAAGGTGCAAGAGGCATTTATTTTTTCATGAAGTAACATTGATATAAGACCTTTAGTACTTTTTTAGATTAGCTCTGTATTAAAATAACTTTAAAAAAGTGTATTTTACATCGCTCTAAAAAAGTTCATTTTTAAAAAGTAGTTAGAGAGAAATCATCCTCTTTCCTTTTTGATTGTAGGGAACATTACCTTGTTGTAATTGGTTAATTAATTATACATTAAAAATGATGAAATTAAATATATGAAGTGGTTAAAAGTTAGAGGTAGCTTAGTTGAGTTCAGGCATGATAGATGTTCAGGCGTTAAATTGGACATGAACCAGTAATTTGATTGAAATTAGCCCAGAACTAAAAAAAAAATTTGTGACAAAGCTTTAATAATAATGAAAATTTGGTCTGTAAGATTAGTGCATTTTGTATTGATTTTCCATTCTCAGATGGGTCGTTGCTATTATTATTGATTTATTTAGAATTGTGTATTATGTTTTTAAAGTTCTAGGCATGAGGCTAAGGTGAGGATAAAAAAAAAATAAACCCACTGCCACCGAGTTGATTCCGACTCATAGTGACCCTGTAGGACAGAGTAGAACTGCCCCGTAGGATTTCCAAGGCCGTAAATCTTTACAGAAGCAGACTGCCACATCTTTCTCCCATGGAATGGCTGGTGGGTTCGAACCACTGACCTTTCAGTTAGCAGCCGAGTACTTTAACCACTGTGCCACCAGGGCTCCTTAAAATGAGGATAATAAAATGAATTAGGTTCCATTTGGACCTTCAGGAAAAGCAAAACCACACCATGGGCTAATTTTTCTGATGGAAATGCTCTACTGCAGGTCCTATTGGAGTACCAGGAAGGGGGTGAGGGGAGATCAGGGAGACTTCTGGGAGGTGGTCGTATTTCAGAAGGAATGGGTGGGGAAGAGGAAAGATCCATTCCAGTGACAGGGAACACACAGCAGATGGAAGGCAGGGAGGTGAGCATATGCCACATTTAGGAATGTTGTTAGGTGCTTCCGACTCATAGCGGCCTTATGTACAACAGAACAGAACACTGCCCGGTCCTGCACCATCCTCACAATCGTTACTGTGTTTGAGCCCGTTGTTGCAGCCACTGTGTCAATCTACTGGCAGTCCGTAGCATATTCAGTATCTTTGCCAACACCATCTTTCAAAGGCATCAATTTTTCTTTGGTCTTCCTTTTGCATGCATATGAGGCAATTGAAAATACCGTGGGTTGGGTGAGGCCTGCCTTAGTCCTCAAAGTGACGTCTTTGCTTTTTAGCACTTTAAAGAGGTCTTTTGCAGCAGATTTCTTGATTGCTGCGTCCATGGGCATTGATTGCGTATCCAAGTAAAATGAAATACTTGATTACTGTTTTAGTCATCTAGTGCTGCTATAACAGAAATACCACAAGTGGATGGCTTTAATGAAGAGAGATTTATTCTCTCACAGTCTAGGAGACTAGAAGTCCGAATTCAGGGTGCCAGGTGAAGAGGAAGTCTTTCTCTCTCTGTGGGCTCTTGGGGAAGGTCCCTGTCATCAGTCTTCCCTGGTAGAGGAGTTTCTCAGCGCAGGGACCCCGGGTCCAAAGGATGTGCAATTCTCCTAGCTCTTGTTTCATGGTGGTATGCTATCCCCATGTATCTCTGCTTGTTTCTCTCTTTTATATCTCAAAAGAGATTGACTAAAGACACAACCTAATCTTGTAGATTGAGTCTTGCCTCAACATGAATCTTGATAATCCCACCTCATTAGCATCATAAAGGCAGGGTTTACAACACATAGGAAAATCACCTCCGATGACAAAATGGTGGAGAGTCACACAATAATGAGAATCATGGCCTAGCCAAGTTGACGCATAATTTTGGGAGACAAAATTCAGTCCACGACAACTTCAGTACTTTCTGCCTTTATGATAATGTTGCTTATTGGTCCAGTTGTGAAGATTTTTGTTTTCATTGTGTTGAGGTGTAATCCACACTGAAGGCTTTAGTCTTTGACTTTCATTGGTAAGTGCTTTATGTCTTCTTCATTTTTAGCAAGCAAGGTTGATGTCATCTGCATATTGAAGGTTGTTAATGAGTCTTCCTCTGATCCTGATGTCACATTCTTCATATAGTCCAGCTTCTCTGATTATTTGCTCAGCGTGTGGATTGAATAAGTATGGTGAAAGGATACGACCCTAATGCACACCTTTCCTGATTTTAAACCATGCAGTATCCCCTTGTTCTGTTTGAACACACTGCCTCTTGAGCTACATACGTAGATTTAGGAATAGCAGGTAATAAAGAAAATAATATAGCAGCTAACACTTATTGACAGCTTACTAGTTCTAAAAAAAAAAAAAAAAAAAAAATTTTTTTTTTTTTTAGTTCTAAGTGCTTATTAATTCACTTAATCACTCTGACAGCCCTATGAGTTAGATACTGTTGTTGTTAGATGCTGTCGAGTTGGTTTCAACTCATTAGTGACCCTTTGTACAACAGAACAAAACACTCCCCAGTCCTGTATCAGTTAGATTGTGCAGTTAGATACTATTGTCGCTATTTTGTATATGAAGACATAGACACCTGTAGGTGATGTAACCTGTCTAAGGATAATTAGGAAGTTACGGAGCTGGGAATGAAATACAGCTAGTCTGGCTCCTGAGTCCATACTCTTATCTGGTCCACTATACTGTCTTCATAGTACTCTTCATGGTGGAGAGTAGAGCATATGCGATAGGAGTGGGAGATGACTAAGATGGAGAAGTTAGGAGGTGCTGCAATTGTAAACCAGACTTTTATTTAAGAACTTAATAGTATTTGTTCTGCTGTTATTCATAGGGTTTTCACTGGCTAATTTTTTTTCAGAAGTAGGCCGCCAGGTCCTTCTTCCTAGTCTGGCATAGTCTGGAAGCGCAACTGAAACCTCTCCACCATGGGTGACCCTGCTGGTATTTGAATGCCTGTGGCATAGCTTCCAGCATCACAGCAACATGCAGGCCCCCACAATACAACAAACTGGCAGACAGCAGAATGCTCATTAGAAGTGAGGATGGCGAGACTTCTCACATACTTTGAACATATTATCAGGACATCATGCTTGGCAAAGTAGAGGGTCAGTGAAAAAGAGGAAGACCCTCAACAAGACGGATTGACACAGTGGCTACAACCATGGGCTCAAGCATGGCAACGATTGTGGGGATGGCACAGGAGCAGGCAATGTTTTGTTCTTTTGTGCATGGGGTTGCTATGAGTTGGAACCAACTGAACGGCACCTAAAAATAGTACTACCTAACAACAACAATAGAGCTTACTGTGTACAGGCCCTTTCCCAAGTGGTTTGCAAATACTCAATCTTCATAACACCAAGAGGAAAGTACTCTATTTTTGTCGTCATTTTACAGATGAGAAAACTGAGGTCCAGGGAAGTTAAGTCAGGGTTGTACAATGTCTAAACCATAGAGTCTCTGCATTAACCAAGACATTCTCTTTTCAGAGTCTCTGCTCTGAATCCCTCTTCTGCCCTCCTGGACCTCAAAAGAGTGCCATTTGCAAAGGTGCATGTGTGAGAATTCACATGCCATGGGTTATGGGCCTGTATATTTCCTAAAGGAGCCCTAGTGGATGCTTTTGAGTGGGCCTTGGAGCCCAGGAATGTAGTAACTGGTGGCTCTATATGGGTTCTGCTTGGTGCCAAGGAGGGCATGCCTTGTTTCAGGGATACAATTCCCTTAACAAAGTATTTAACAGCAGCTGAATAAACCTTTTTTCATGGCTTGTTTAACCAGAAGCCACCAGCGACCCTGCTGAAGAAAGGAACTGGTGATCTGCTCCTGTAAAGATTATACCCGTTGTCGTCGAGTCGATTCCGACTCACAGTGACCCTATAGGAAAGTGTAGAATTGCTCCACAGGGTTTCCAAGTCTATAATCTTTAGGGAAGCAGACTACCGCATCTCTCTCCTGCAGAGTGGCTGGTGAGTTTGAACCACCAATCTTTTGGTTCGCAGCCTCACACTTAACCACTGCACCACCAAGGCTGCGAAGATTACAGCCCAGAAAACCCTATGGAGCAGTTCCACTCTCTCCTAAGGTAGGGTGGCCATAAGTTGGAATCGACTTCATGGCACACAACAACAACAACATATTTCCCACTCCTGTAGTTTTTATCTCTAGAATGCTTTCGGCTCTCAGTGTATGTTTCATTGCAGTGTTCATTTGTTAAGCTCCTTTCTTGTCTTCCCAAGCAGACCATACATCACTACAGGGTAGGAACTGTCATATACCCTTTTTAAAAAACAGCTTTATTGAGATGTACAGGTAATCCCCAGATTACCCTTTAAGTCAAATTTGTACGTAAGTCAGAACAGTTAGGTAAGGTTCATATCTAATGTCAGTTACTCAATGTTTGTTTTAGCATATAGTATATAGTGTACCTTTCTGTGCATAAAAACATTAAAAATACTTCGAGATACACTAAAAGATCTTTAATATAATAACACAATAGTAATAATAATATTTGGATGCATATTGCCAAGTAGTGCCCATTTGTTATCTTGAACCATTGTATGTACCTCTAATTTTTAACATAATAGGCTTTATGGGGGTTGGTTTCATAACTATGGGTTGAACGTAAGTTTTAAGTCTGACATTCATAACCCGGGGACTGCCTGTAATTCACATACCATACAATTCACCCACTTAAAGTGTATAATTCAGTGGCTTTTAGCATCTTCACAGAATTGTACGACCATCACCATTGCCATATTCCTTTGTAAAAAATTTAATCTAGTTTCCACTCCTTAGCTCTTGGACTGTATGTTTAAGTTCCATGTTCTTCAGGTTTCTCATCTGTAATGATAACCTCTTTAGAGGTTTGTTATTGAGGATAAAATGTGATTGAGGTTATTATGGATATTCTTCAGATTGCAGGTTTCCTCTCTTCCTTATGGTAAAAACCTATACTTTCACAACTCTGCTAGGTATTTGGAGATATCGTATAAAGCAGACTGTTTTTTTGTATTAGGAACAAAGGAAAGAAAGTCTGAGGTTTTTTTTGTGCTCCCATGATGATGGTTTTTAAAACAGCAAGTTCCCATGGTTCCATGGATATTTGGGCTTTGTCTTAGTCATCTAGTGCTGCTATAACAGAAATACCACAAGTGGATGGCTTTAACAGTTTATTTTCTCTCAATAAAGTAAGGCTAAAAGTCCAAATTCAGGACGTCAGCTCCAGGGGAAGGCTTTCTCTCTCTGTCCTCTCTAGAGGCAGGTCTTTCTTGTCAATCTTCCCCTAGACTAGGAGCTTCTCTGTGTAGGAACTCCGGGTCTAAAGGACGCACTCTGCTCCTGGTGGTGCTTCTTTCTTAGTGGTATGAGGTCACCAACTCTCTGCTTGCTTCCCTTTTTATCTTCTGAGAGATAAAAGGTGGTGCAGGCCACACCCCAGGGAAACTCCCTTTACATTTGATCAGGGATGTGACCTGGGTAAGGGTGGTGTTGCAATCCGACCCTAATCCTTTTTTTTTTTTTTTAATTTTTATTAAGCTTCAAGTGAACATTTACCATTCCAATCAGTCTGTCACATGTAGGTTTACATATATCTTACTCCCTTCTCCCACTTGCTCTTCCCCTATTGAGTCAGTCCTTACAGTCTCTCGTTTCGTGCCAATTTCACCATTTTCCCTCTCTCTCTATCCTCCCATCCCCCCTCCAGTCAAGAGTTGCCAACACACTCTCCCGTGTCCACCTGATTTAATTAGCTCACTCTTCATCAGTATCTCTCTCCCCCCCACTGACCAGTCCTTTTCATGCCTGATGATTTGTCTTCGGGGATGGTTCCTGTCCTGTGCCATCAGAAGTTCTGGGGAGCATTATCTCTGGGATTCCTCTAGTTGCAATCATACCATTAGGTGTGGTCTTTTAATGAGAATTTGGGGTCTGCATCCCTTTGGTCTCCTGCTCCCTCAGGAGTTGTCTGTTGTGTTCCCTGACAGGGCAGACATCGATTGTGGCCGGGCACCAACTAGTTCTTCTGGTCTCAGGATAATGTAGCCTAATCCTTTTTAAAATAAAATTACAATCACAAAATGGAGGACAACCCCACAGTGCTGGAAATCATGGCTCAGCCAAATTGATACACACGTTTTGGGGGGGACATAATTCAATCCATGACAGGCTTTAAACCAAAAAAAGCCAAACCTGTTGCCCTCCAGTTGATTCCGACTCATAGCGACCCTGTAGGACAGAGTAGAACTGCCCCATAGCTTTTCACCAGGTGAAGAAATGGAGTCCCAGAAAATTTGTAATTGGTCCATGTTCCTTTGAAACACTCTTGCTTTTCACAGTATTCACAACGCATTGTAATCAGCTGGACAGCTCTAAGAATTACTGATGCCTGGTCCCGCTCCCCCGCCAAAAAAAAAAAAAGAACAAAAACCCAAACTCGTTGCTATCGAGTAAATTCCAACTCATATTGACCCTATAGGACAGAGTAGGACTGCCCCATAGGGCTTCCAAGGAGCGGTTGGTGGATTTGAACTGCTGGCCTTTTGGTTTGCAGCTGAACACTTAACCACTGGGCCACCAGGCCTCCAGAGAATCTGATATAGTTGGTCTTATGTGTGGCCTGAGCCTCAGGGTTTTTAAAGCTTCTCAGGAGAATCAAATGTGCCTGTAAGACTGATAACCGCTGGTCTAGGCTGTGTTAGTGAACTTTGCCTCTGGTGGTTCCTTCTTGGGATAAGGAATGAATGCAGTGAGAGAAATGAAAATCCCTGGTATGTTAATTCAAAGGAAGACTATGTTGGGGCCCCTCCAAGTTTTCTTCTTTCTTGACAATTTCTTTTCAGTTCTCCTGCTCTGGGTTACCTTGGTGTTTAGACGTAAAGTTTATGTCCTTGTTAGTTGGATGTGGTTGAGTTGGTTAGGACTCATAGGTTCCTCTTGTATTACGGAAGTTACCCGGTACTATGCCAGCCTCACAATAGTAGGTATGTTTGAGTCCATTGTTGTGGCTACTGTGTCAATCCCTCTTTTTCGCTGATTTTACCAAGCATGATGCCCTTCTTCAGGGATTGATCCTTCCTGATAACATGTCCAAAGTAAGCGTGATGAGGTCTTGTCATCCTGGCTTCAAGGAAGCATTCTGGCTGTAACTCTTCCAAGAGAGATTTTTTCTTTCTTCTGGCAGTCCATGGTGTATTCAATATTCTTCACCAGCACCAAAATTCAAATGTATAAATTCTTCTTCTGTCTTCTTATTCATTGTCCAGCTTTCGCATGCATATGAGGCAACTGAAAATACCATGGCCTGGGTCAGGGGCAGCTAAGTCCTCAAAGTGACATCTTTGCTTTTTAAGATTTTAAGGAGGACTTTTGCAGCAGATTTGCCTAATACAATATGTTCTTTGATTTCTTGACTGCTGCTTCCGTGGGCAGAAGAATAAACCTGGTCTTGCAGCTTTTATCTTAACTGGTTTAACACCCATGTTTTGTCAGTGTTACCCAGCGAAGGGAGGTCACATGGCTGATTAATGTAACTCAGCAAATAGAGGACTTCTCAGAGGGTGGGAGGCTGAAAGGTAATGTGTAATGTAAGAAAATCAGGGAGCAGCTCTTTTTAGACATGGAGTTCTTTAATAAGGTTGCAGGAGGAGGTGCGACTTCTTCCCAGTGCGTCTACCTCTTTGACCCTTTGCCCTATGACTGCCCCCTGCTTTAGTTAAATTATTAAATGGGGCCACTTGTTCTATTCTCCACTATTTATGAGGATTAGCAAGACCCTCAATGACATGTATTGACACAGTGGCAGCAACAGTGGACTCAAACATAGCAATGAGTGTGAGGATGACGCAGGACCTGGCAGCGTTTCCCTCTGTTGTACGTAGGGTGCTGTTTGTCAGAACCAACTCAAAGGCACCTAACAACAACAGGCCTGCTGAGCATTGTCAGTTCCTACTGTCCCTGCTTGGTATTTGCTGCCTCATAAGCACCTATATTTCCTGCTGTGTTTCCTTGGATACTTTGGGGTGAGCTATGGAGCCCAGGAATGTAGGAACCTGTGGCTCTATAGGAAACCCTGGTGGCATAGTGGTTAAGTGCTATGGCTGCTAACCAAAGGGTCGGCAGTTCAGATGCGCCAGGCACTCCTTGGAAGCTCTATGGGGCAGTTCTACTCTGCCCTATAGGGTCGCTATGAGTCGGAATCGACTCGCTGGCACTGGGTTTGGTATTTATTTTGGTGGCTCTATATGGCTTCTGCTTGGTGATAAGGAGGCTGTACCCTTTTCTCAGGGATATAATTCCCTTAACAAAGTATTGAACAGCAGCTAAACAAATCTCTTTCATAGTTGTTTAACCAGAACTTTTTTTGGATCAAATAAAATATTTAATCATAACAGCATTTGAAGTCTTAAAATATGACTTGAAATAATCATTATTACATTGACAGTGCATCATGATGAGCTCAAGCAGCAGAGTTAAAATAAATCTCATTTAACTCTTTTGAGAGAAAACAAGTAAGGGTTGAATAGGGCATTTCTCTCCTAAACTAAATTTTAAAAATATTGTTTTTGTTAGATGTCATAGACTAGAACTGCCCCATAGGACCTTCTTGTCTATAATCTTTATAGAGGAGCCCTGGTGGTGCAGTGGTCAAGCACTCAGATGCTAAACACAAGGTTGGCGGTTCTAATCCAGAGAGACCAGCAGCCTGTGCCGTAAAGATTTGGGAACCCTGTGGAACAGTTCCACTCTGTTGCATAGGGTTGCCGTGGGTCGGAATCTGTTTGGTTTGGGTTTTGGAGTCTATTATTTTTTTATTTATCATGTTGTCATTTGTTGAGAATATGTACATATGCCAATTCGACAGTTTCTACATGTGCAGTTCATTGACATTAGTTATATTCTTTGAGTTTTATAACCATTTTCATCTTTTTGAGTTTTTCTTTCTCCATTAACACAAACTCACTGCCTTCTGAAGTTTCTCTCTGATCTTTTGAGTTGCTGTTCTCAGTTTGATCCCATATAGATAGTTCTTAAAAAAGCGTAATGCTCAAGGCAGACATTTTTTACTAGTTAAACTGTTGTTTGGTTTTAAGAAAACTTCAGATGATATTTTTTGGTTTAAAGTTTACAGATTATCTAAGGTCAATAGATTTTAGAGGGTCAGCCAACCTCCATGACTCGAGAAAGCCTGGAATCTGTAAGAATTTGAAATGCTGTGCTGCATTTTCCCTCTTTTGATCAGAATTCTTCTATAGTACCTTTGATCAAAATGTTAAGGGATAGTAACAGTTCTAAACTCATGACCAAGGAGGCAGTTGTCCATGGAGGCAATTAGCCACAAATTTCATTTCCTCTTCTTACTCCTGACTCTCCTTCTTCCTCTGTTGCTCCAGGTGAATGGAGACCAATCTTTGCCTTTTCAGGTAATTTAATCTGCATAACAATCCTGTGACATGCAAGTGTTGTTATCTCCATATTACAGATGGGAAAACTCATCTGTCCTGAGTGGTTAAGTAATTTGAGGCACTGAGAGATTAAATAACTTGTCCTAAGTCACACAGCTGAAGAGTGGCAGAGCTGGAATTTGAACACAGGCAGCCTGTCTCCAGAGCCCATGCACATAACCATTGTACTGCCCTGTCTCTTTAATTTACCTCCCTGTACAGTGTGGCTTCATGTTGTCTACAGAATAAAAATTTAAACTCTTTAGCCAGTAAAACCTCCTTGGTCTGGCTGTTGTCTTTTCCAGTATTACCTCACACTCATTCCTTACTCACATCCTACTCAGTGGTTTATGAAGGGGACATATCCAACCTCTGTTCAAATTCCTTGCCATAAAGCTATGGCAACAGTGTAACAAAAATAAAAGGGAGCTGATTTACCTATTAAGGAGCCCCAGTGGCATGATGGTTACGTGTTCAGATGCTAACTGAAAGGTTGGAGGTTCAAACCTAGCTGGGACTCTGCAGAAGAAAAGACCTGATGATCTGTTTCAGATGTAATGCTAAAGATTAAAAAAAAAAGCATGGGAAACCCTATGGGGCAGTTCTACTCTGTCGTATAGGGTTGCTATGAATTGAAATTGACTCAACAGCACATAGCATCAACAACAAAAATTTGTTTATTACACCATCTGTCTGTCATGTTACAGTGATGCTGGAAGCTATGCCACTGGTATTATAAATACCAGCGGGGTCACCCATAGTGGATAGGTTTCAGCAGACCTTCCAGGTTAAGACAGACTAGGAAGAAAAGCCTGGCAATCTACTTCCAAAACTTAGTGAAAACTCTATGGATCACAACAGAATATTGTCCGATATACTGCTCGAAGATGAGCCCCCTAGGTTGGAAGGCACTCAAAATACACAGTGGCCTCAACAATGGCCTTGAGCATACCAACGATCGTGAAGGTGGCGCAGGACCAAGCAGTGTTTCATTCTGTTACATGTAGGGTCACCATGAGTTGGAGCTGACTCCATGGCAATTAACAACTGCAATTTATGTTACTTAAATAACTCCGAGCTCAATCAGAGACAAGGCTTTTGTTGTCATTTCTCTATATTGGAGGGTAGGGTTTTTTTTTTTTTCTAGTTCAAAAGGAAGGGGTCTTAGCTTTTTTTTTTTCTCATTTCTTGAAGCTTCTGTAGATATGTTAAAACCCAAGCCCCAAGTTTACAGTTTTTACAGTTAGTTTATTTTAATCATGTATCAAACACAGTTCACACATGGGATTTGCCTGATGCCTCAAGTCTTTGTTAACCTATAGAACTCCTTTCCTTTTTTGTTTGTTCCCTTGAAGTTTATTTGGTGAGGAAATTGGGTTAACTGTCCTGTGGTTCCCACGATCTGAATTTTGCTGGTGTTGGAAACCCTGGTGGCGTAGTGATTAAGTGCTATGGCTGCTAACCAAGAGGTGGAAACTCTATGGGGCAGTTCTACTCTGTCCTATAGGGTCGCTATGAGTCGGAATCGACTCGACGGCAGTGGGTTTTTTTGGTTTTTGGTCCCCTGTCTTCAGTATTTTCTCTAAACTGATAGTTAGGAATAGAGGCTGAATCAGTTTTTCCCCCCATGGCAACCCTGTATGTATCAGAGTAGAACTGTGCTTCATAGTGTTTTCAATGGCAGATTTGTTGGAAGTAGACTGGTAGGCCTTTCTTCTGAGGCACTCTGGGTGGACTCAAATCCATACCTTTACAGTTAGCAGCCAGGTATGTTAACCATTTACACCACACAGGAACTCCCTGATAAAATTGAGGTCTTATTTATTTATTGTTCTTGGATAGAATACTTCCTTGGTGGCACTGGGTACCTCCCATGAGGTTATTGGTTATTCACATAAGGTAGTACATAATACCTGGTTGTTTCCATGATGTTACCCTTGATCAGTGGGTTCAGGTGCCATCTTTGTCCTTTAGCTTTTCACATAAAGCTTTATTTTACTTGGCTACATTTTGGTATTAGCAGTTTTTTCTTTGTGGTGTGTTAAGTGTGTAACACACACACACTATTCCCAAGAAAGGTGATCCACCCGAATGTGGAAATTATCAAACAATATCATTAATATAACATGTAAGTAAAATTTTGCTGAAGATCATTCAAAAGCAGCTGCAAAAGTTTATCAAAAGGGAACTGCCAGAAATTTAAGCTAGATTTAGAAGAGAATGTGGAATCAAGGATAATCATTGCTGATGTCAGATGGATCCTGCCTGAAAGCAGAGAATACCAGAAAGATGTTTACCTGTGTTTTATTGACCATGCTAAAGCATTTGACTGTGTGGATCATAACAAATTATAGATAACATTGCAGAGAATGGGAATTCCAGAACACTTAACTGTGCTCATGAGGAATATGTACATGGATCAAGAGGCAGTTGTTCTGATAGAACAAGGAGATACTGCGTGGTTTAAAGTCAGGAAAGGTGTGAGTCAGGGTTGTATCCTTTCACCATGCCTGTTCAGTCTGTATGCTGAGCAAATAATCTGAGAGGCTGGACTAAATGAGGAAGAATGCATCAGGATTGGAGCAAGACTCATTAACAACCTGCGTTATGCAGATGACACAACCTTGCTTGCTGGAAGTGAAGAGGATTTGAAGCACTTACCAGTAAACATCAAAGACCACAGCCTTCATTATGGATTACACCTCGACATAAAGAAAACAAAAATCCTCACAACTGGAGCAATAAAGCCCATCATGATAAACACAGAAAAGATTGAATCTGTCAAGGATTTCATTTTGCTTGGATCCAGAATGAACACTCATGGAAGCACCAGTCAAGAAATCAAAAGACGCTTTCATCAGGCAAATTGGCTACAGGAGATCTCTTTGAAGTGTTAAAAAGCAAAGATGTCACCTTGAGGACTAAGGGGCTTCTGACCCAAGCCAGGGTGTTTTCAAATACCTCGTATGCATGTGAAAGCTGGGCAATGAATAAGGAAGACTGAAGAATTGATGCCTTTGAATTGTGGTGTTAGCAAAGAATAATGAATGTACCATGGAGTGCCAAAAGAACAAACAAATCTGTCTTAGAAGAAGTGCAACCAGAGTGCTCCTTGGAGGCAAGGATGGTGAGAAGACATCTCACATACTTGGGACATGTCATCAGGAGTGGCTAGTCCCTGGAAAAGGATGTCATGCTTGGTATAAAGTAGAAGGTCACTGAAAAAGAGGAAGACCCTCAGCGAAATGGGTTGACACAGTGGCTGCAACAATGGCCTCAAGCATAGCAACGATTGTGAGGATGGTGCAGGACTGGGCAGTATTTTGTTCTGTTGTACATAGGGTCGCTATGAGTCGGAATTGACTCGACGGCACCTAACAACAACAACATCAAAGTGTGTATCACAGTTATTACCAAAAAACAGTGATTATTAAAAATCCATTGGAAATGGATTGTAACACATTGAAATAAAAAAGAAAAATCTATCAGTCCATGATGATATCCCTCCTTCTACCTCCCCCAAAACAGTGAAAGTGAGATGGGGAGTGGAGAGATCAAAGTTCCTTTACTGAAGAATGCCAACTAATATAAATAGAAGACACGATAGAATTAGAAAAAGAAAACATACCATTTTGCAACCTGCAAGTAATGATTTAGGCAAGAGACCTCAATAGACCCTAAAGCCCTTTGGTAAAAGATTATTAGAATTCCCCATTGTCTCAAAGTACCTTTCTGTACAATACCAATTACAAAGGGAAAAAAAATACTATTACGACGCAGTGATCTGGTAGACACTGTCTCATACAAGTGATTCAACCTAATGTTATCAGCAAGTGAGACAAACTAGCATTATGTACCTATGATGCAATGGGAGGAACACAGCATGGCCTTTGGAGTATTTTTTTTAAATTGTGCTTTAGATGAAGGTTTGCAGAACAAACTAGCTTCTCATTAAACAGTACGCATATTGTTTTATGACATTGGTTAACAATCCCACGCATGTCAGCACTCTCCCTTTTCAACCTTGGGTTCTCTATTACCAGCTTTCCAGTACCTTCATGCCTTCTAGTCCTTGCCCCTGAGCTGGTGTGCCCCGTTAGTTTCATTTTGTTTTATGGTCCTGTCTAATCTTTGTATGAAGGTAAAACTTAGGAATGATTTCATTACTGCATTAAAAGAGTCTCTGGGGGCCATACTGTCAGGGTTTCTCCAGTCTCTGTCAGACCTGTAAGTCTGGTCTTTTTTTGTGAGTTAGAATTTTGTTCTACATGTTTCTCCAGCTCTGTCCGGGACCCTCTGTTGTGATCCCTGTCAGAGCAATCAGTGGTGGTAGCAGGGTACCATCTAGTTGTACTAGACTTAGTCTAGTGGAGGTCATGGTAGTTGTGATCCATGAGTCTCATTAGTCCTTAGGACTAATCTTTCCCTTGTATCTTTAGTTTTCTTCATTCTTCCTTGCTCCGGAAGGGGTGAGACTAGTGGAGTATCTTAGATGGCAGCTCACGTGCTTTTAAGACCCCAGATGCTACTCACCAAAGTAGAATGTAGAGCATTTTCTTTACAAACTGTGTTATGCCTGTTAAGCAAGATGCTCCCTGAGACCATGGTCCCCACAGTCCTAAGCCCATCAGTTTGGTCCCTCAGGGAGTTTGGATATGTCTATGGCGCTTGCACGACCTTGCCTTGTACAAGTAGTGCTGGCCTCCTCAGTGTTGTATACCGTCTTACCTTTCACCAAAGTTACCACTTATCTATTGTCTAATTAATGTTTTTCCATCCTACCCCTCCCCTCCCTTGTAACCATCAAAGATCATTTCTTTTTGTATGTAAATCTTTTCATGGATTTTTATAGTAGTGGTCTCATACAGTATTTGTCCTTTTGTGATTGACTTACTTCACCCTTTGGATTATTCTCCTCAAAAATGTTTAATCTGAATCTAACCATGAGGAAATATTAGACAAATCCAGAAAGTAGGACATTTTATAATACCCCTGACCTAACTTCAAAAATACCAGTGTGAATGAGAAACCAAAAAGGGCTAGATTAAAGGAGGCTGCCAAACAGATATGACAGCCAAATGCAATGCTTGAATCTGGCTTTAAAAAAAAAAAAGCACTCCAAAACCTATAAAACAGAAAGTGCCCCAACTGGGGAAGCTCAAATATGGACTGTATATTTAATGATACTAAATTGTTGTTAAATTTTTTGTGGATGAGGTAATGATACTGAGGCTCTGAAGGAAAATGGTCCTTGCTGTTTCTTATGTTTTATGTTTCCTACTAAATTTTAAACTCTTGAGGGCAGGGACCTTATCTAGGCACTGTTATTCCTCAAAGTACCTGTTACATAGCCAGCACTGAGACAGTTTGTTGAATCATAGATTTACTTGTTACGCCTACTTGTGGCCAACTAAAAAGGGAAGATTTTCTGCTGCATGGATGTGTGTTGTTGGAAACTTGTTCTTTTCCTAATAAGCCATTGTCTTAATCCCTTCCATCCCCCACCAAAATAATGATTTGGAAATAATTAAGGAGTTGTGAATGAGTAATCACCAGGTTAGCACACATGGCGATTCATAACTGTAGAACAAACCTTAGCAGGGATTGGGCTGTCCCAAGGTGGCATGAGTCTCCATGACTACAGAGAAGCTGCTCCAAGAGGAGGCCCCAGAGACACACGCTGCCTTTTGACTGAGGAAGCCCAGCAATGTTATAGGGCAAAATTCCAAGCAGTGTGCCCATTGCTGCTGTTTCAGACCAGTTAGTCCCAATAGAAGGAGCCCTGGTGGTACAATGGTTAAGTGCTCAGTTGCTAACCAAAAGGTTGCAGTTCAAACCTACCCAGCAGCTCCATGGAGAGAAAGACCTGGCAACCTGCTTCCGTAAAGATTACAGCCAAGAAAACCCTATGGGGCAGTTCTGTTCTATCA
This sequence comes from Loxodonta africana, assembly GCF_030014295.1. Classification (NCBI taxonomy): domain Eukaryota; kingdom Metazoa; phylum Chordata; class Mammalia; order Proboscidea; family Elephantidae; genus Loxodonta; species Loxodonta africana. The sequence goes on along the minus strand of NC_087349.1, from coordinate 66,034,254 downwards.
CACATGGTCACTGTAAGTTAGTATCGACTTGATGCCAAACAACAAGTATTGTCCCAGTAGTGGGGAGTCTCAGGGTAGCACAAATGTTCAGCTACAAACTAAAAGGTGGGAGGTTCGAGTCCACCCAGAAGTGTCTTAGAAGAAAGGTCTGGTGATCTGCTTCTAAAAAATCAGCCACTAAAAACCCTATGAAGCATAGTTCTATTCTGGCACACATGGGGTCACCAGGAGTTTGAGTCGACTCAAAGGCAGCTGGTTAAGTTCCAGTATCGCACTGGGTTATCCAGGTGGCTTGAAAGAAAGGACTGGTGATATCAGGTTTCTTATCTGACTGTTCTATGCCAGCTGATGAAGACTTTCCTTCATTTCTGAGCTTGCCGGTGCTCATTTTATTGCCAGTTGATGTTGACTCTTGAGTTTGAGGATTCCCACCTTTTTTTCCCCATCTCCCATCTCAATTCTAGAAGGGGAGCTCAGTCCCAGGTGCTCTTTTTGTTGTGGTTTGTGGGGATTTCTGTTAATCCAGTTTTGGTGTCCACCAGCATCTTGAGAAGAGCCTGGTGTAACCTTTGCTCAATTTTTGTATTAATTATTTGCCCTTTTCACATTGATTCGTTCTCAGAGCACTTTTAAATTAAGAACATTGGCCCTTTATCCTATCTGTTGCACATATTTTTTCTCAGTGGTTTGATGTTTGACTAGTTTATGTTCAGTTAAAAAAAAATTGTTAAAAATGTATCAATTAACAAATATAATAAATGTTTATCAGTCTTTTCCTTTATGGCTTCTGGGTTTAATAATACCTTCCCCACTTAATATTATATAAAAAATTACCCCTGTGTTTTTCTAGTATTCTTTATAGTTTTCTGACTTTTTTAAAAAGATTAACTGATTCATCTGCAGTTATTTTGGTACTAGATGAAAGGTAGAGAATCAGTTTTATTTTTTTTTTGTGGTAAATATATATGTCACAAAACATTTGCCATTTCAGCATCCTTCACATGTACATTTCAGTGACACCAACTGTGTTCCTTATGTTGTGTAACCGTCTGCACCACCACCATTACCCTTAACAGAAGCTCAATGTCCCCCACAAGTTTAATTGTTGTTTTTGTTTCAGCCCTAGTTCTTGAACCTCCACTAGTGCCATGTCATCAGCCAGCATGACCTGCTGCCAGCTTAGCCCAGAATCTGCTGGTTCAGATTTTTAAGAGGAAATCTGATTAGTGTAGGAAGCCAAGAGATCCCCGCTTAGGGCTCAGGTATCCACCGCTGGCTGTATCAGCTGAGCCACTGAGAATAGGAAAAGGATACATGTAACTGGGGAGGAAGGCAGTGTCCCATGTTTTGCTATTTTCATTCAATCGTTGTTCATCGCCCCCCTCCATTTCTCTCTCTGTTTTTCTCTTTTTACAGATGAGAAAAGAAGTTCAGAGAGGTCATGTTGTGGTTAACCATAGAGCCAGAATTTAAATGGCTACTTGCAGTGCCATAAACTAGGTGCAAATATTATTTTATGAGGAAAATATGGTTGGAGGATCCAGAAAATTTTCACAGAGAAAGACTTAGGCCTTGAAAGATCAGAAGTACTTTTAAAACTTCTTCGTATGGAAAATTTCCAGAACAAGCACAAATAGAAGAGCATAATGAACCCCATGTCCCCATCCAGCCAGTTTCTGTAATTATCAACGTATGGCCAGTATTGTTTCATTTATATTGCACCTTCTCATCTCCACTTGTCCCTCCAGTTTTTTCAAAGCAGGTCCCAGATGTCATATCCTCGTGTCTGTAAATATCTTAGTATGAATCTTTGAAATAGATTTTTAGAAGCAGAAGCACAATATTATTATCACTTAAAATTCTAGTAATTCTTCAATGTCATTAGTTATCTAGTCATTGTACACATTTGCACCATTGTCTTATAACTTTTTAATAATTATTTGAATTATCATCTAAATAAGGGCCATGTATTACAATTGGGTGATATGTCTTCATTCTCTTTTAATCTCTAGGTTTTGTTGTTTTCTCAGTCTTGCTCTCCTTGCAGTTGATTTGTTGAAAAACCAGGGCAGTTCATCTTGAGAAGTTGCCTGTAGTCTGACTTTTGCTCCCTGTATCCCCATAATGTTTACCATATTTCTTTGTCACCAGTGTCTCCTGTAAAGTTGGTTGTTAGTTCCAGACTTAAGCAGATTGATTCAGACTGGATTTTTTTTTTTTAATTGGCAAAACTATTTTATAGGCGATGTTGTATATCTCCATCAGGAGGCACACAAGATGTGGTTGATTCTTTTTGCCTGTTAGCGATTGATGATTATTATTGTGATGATCATTGTCATGATCGATCCAGTATTTTGTGAGCGGTTACAAGACGGTGTGGTTAATAACATTTTGATAGTCTGAGGCTGGCAGAAACAGGCAGTGAGCATACTCTAGATGGACAAAAGACAATGAGCAAAGATTGACTAGGTGTGAACAGTCACTAGGCAGATGGGGCTGGAGTGAAGGATTTGCTATAAGTGGCAGTGAGAGGGAAAGATGTGGAGGAAATAGGATGCCCAGCAAAGGAATTTGAACTTGAGGGTGCTGGACAGCCCCTGAAGGCTTTTGAGCAGTGGTGGCTACTGCCATGCCAGCCTGGGTTGGCATAAATGGGAGAGTGATGTACTGGGAGTCTGGGAGACCTTTCAGGGTGCTATTGCAGAAGTCCAGCAAAGCAATGAGGAGGCTAGAACCACTATGCTGGTAATGGGCGTGTAAAAGGAGAAGCAGATTGCCATGGATTGAACTGTGTCCCCCCAAAATATCTGTCAACTTAGCTGGGCTATGAGTCCTAGTATTATGTGATTGTTTACCATTTTAAGTGATTTCCCTGTGTGTTGTAAATCCTATCACTATGATGAAATGACTTGGATTAGTGGCAGTTATATTGAGATACATAAGATTAGACAGTGTCTTAAGCCAATCTCTTTGAGCTATAAAAGAGAGAAGTAAGCAGAGAGACAGGGGGACCTCAGACAACCAACAACTCAGCAGTGCTGGGAGCAGAGCCAGTCCTTTGGACCTGAGGTTCCTGTGCTGAGATGCTCCTAGAACAAGGGAAGACTGATGACAAGGACCTTCCTCCAGAGCCAGAAGAGAAAGCCTTCCCCTGGAGCTGACACCCTGAATTTGGACTTGTAGCCTACTAGACTGTGAGAGAATAAATTTCTCTTTGTTAAAGCCATCCACTTGTGGTATTTCTATTATAGCAGCATTAGATCTACTGTCCTTAACCAGTGGTTTGACATGAAGGCCAATAACTGGGAGACAACTCAAAGATTGTTGAGGTATTAAGCCAAAGAAGTTTGAAGGGTGCTGGTGCCGTTAACAGACAAGAAGAGGTCAAAGATGGGAAAGAGAAGAGTTGGAAGGTGTATTTGAAATATTGCGGAAAACCTCCAAGTGGGAAAGTTGACAAAGCGGTGAAAAAATGGAAATCTGCAGGTCCAGAGGTGGCCAGAAGTGATGTGACTTGAATCATCAATTGCTGTTTCACTTTCATACAGCTGTAGTATTGCCATTCTATGTGTGTCTTCTTGTTGTACTTCTTATCCCTCTACAAGGTAGCATTTAAAAATCTAAGTCGACCTCAGCTGTCTGAAATACTCAGAATTTTAATCTCTCTGGAGAGCTAAATTTTGGACATAGCTGCGAGGCATCCCTAGGCAAAAGTCTTTAAAAAATGTTCACCACTTTCAGTGAAAACTTTCTACAACATTTGGTGCCACTTCTCATCTTACAGGACCCACTGAACAAAATTAAATTTCTCTATGTGATAAATCAAGGACCCTGTAGTATGAGCAGTTTGTGACTGGATGCTAAGCTAAAGATTGGGAGTTTGAACCCATCCAGCAGCACTGTGGAAGACTGACCTGTTGTTGATCTGCTTTCATAAGGATTACAGCCAAGAAAACCCTATGGAACAGTTCTACTCTGTAACCTGATCGCCATGAGTTGGAATCAACTCCAGGGCAATAGGTTCGTTCTTTTGTTTTGGTAAGTCAGGATCATTGTTGCAAGTATCAACTCACTGTACTTTCAGTGTAGGCTCTCTCCAGGGCTGTTCAAGGAAGGAACAGGGACTTTTTTGAGTTTTCCTATCTCCTTTTTATTTTATCTTCTGGTTTTTCTGTTTACTTTGCTCTCAGCTTATTTCTCGCAGTGTGCCTCCTTGTCATAACCTCTCTACCTTCTATCTTTTTGTTTCTAATTTTCTCCGAAAGGCAGTAAAATTATAGCTAAAATTGTGGACTCTATGTATAAATTCTGGCTCTGCCACTTACTAGCTGTGTGACTTGGGCAAGTCACATAACCTTTCTGAACCTCAATTTTCTCATCTATAAAAGGGACATAATTGTGCCTACTTTCTGGGGTTGTTGCGAGGGTTAGTGTGTTATTTGTTAAGCTTAGAACAGGGCCTGAGACATAATAGCAAGCTTTACCTAAGGTTAGCTGTAGGTTTGGAACATAGAGAAGTTGTTTCAAAACCAAAAACCAAACCCAGTGCCATCGAGTTGATTCCGACTCATAGTGACCCCATAGGACAGAGTAGAACTGCCCCATAGAGTTTCAAAGGAGCGCCTGGCGGATTTGACCTGCCGACCCTTTGGTTAGCAGCCATAGCACTTAACCACTACGCCACCAGGGTTTCCAGAGAAGTTGTTTAGAGTCATGTTAAAAGTCCATGGGCTGTGGGAGAGTGGCGGAGGGCTCACTGGAGTAAAATGGTGTGTGGTCTCCAAGATGAGGATCCTGGCCATGCAGAGGGTTCTTTGTCTTTTCCTTTTTGCATCCTTCTGGGTTCTTGACTATGCGTCACTTGGATAAGGTTGATGCATAGCAGAATTTTGAACACTTAAGGTTATTATTTAGTAGAAGCAACATTTTTTATTGTCCTTTCACTTGTTCCTTTCTCCTTTCTCTGCATTTATAAAGTTAGCTATTCTTTCTTAGAAGCCATTTTAACTTTTTATGGCATTATCTGGGCTCCAGCAACTTGTGATCTCCTAAGTAGAGCCTTTCAGCACTTTATAAATATGTCATATACTTTTGATATTCCTTTGTTCCCCACCAGGAACACACATCCCAGTCTTCAGAACAGCACAATCAGTTTTTATTCATTTAAGGAGCAGTAGTAATTTGACATTTGCTAATATGTAACAAATTATATTGGGAGCAGTAATTACAATTGCAGCTGGTTCCTAATTATACTGTAACCTTGATGCTTTAAAAAATTGAGGCTGAGTTCAGCATATAGTACTGGAGTATAATAATCTGCATTAGGCAGGTCTGTCTGCCTTCTACCAAACCATGAACATTTATGTATTATAATCCCAAACCAGAAGGACCTTATTATAAATTGGTGCCTGCTACAGTGTTGTCCAGGGGAACGATTCGTAAGGATAGATTTAAAGTCTCCCTCTTTGGTCCCTCTTTTAATGCCCTCTTGGCATATCCTCTAGGTATTAGAATTAGCATCAAAATGATCTCGGCTTTGGGGACATTTTTGGCATTGTGCCTTAAATTATCCTGCTTTCTCATCTGAAAAATGGGCTTATTGAAGACTCTTCACCTTGAAGAGCTTTAGTGATATATTTAAGCAAGATTAGACATAAAGTCTTTAGCACCATGCCTAGCCCAATAAAAGTTAGCTGATCCTTGTTATTGCTATTATAAATTAATAAAAAGATCTAGCTGTAGAGACTTCCCCTCTCTGCCTGCCCCCTCCCCGCCTTCATTCCAGCAGCAGTAGGGTCTTATTTCTGCCCCCCTTCAACCTTGTGATAGTCATGTGGTAGTCGTACACTTTGTACCCACCATTCCATTTGGAGCATAGTCTCTGGTTCATTTGATAGTGTACCCTCTGTGCTTGGTACTGGGCCCCAGTACATTTTAGGCTTCTGATAGACATTTGTGTTGCATGAATAAGTGAATGGAGTGTCACTATTTCAGGCAGTAGTTCTCAACTGGGGGCAATTTTGCCCTATAGGGGACATTTGACAGTGTCTGGAGATATTTTTGATTGTTGTGTCGTGCGAGGCAGGGTTTGCTACTGGCATCTAGTGGGTGGAGATTAGGGATACTGCCAAACATCCTCCAAGGCACAGGACAGCCCTCACAACAAGGAATGATCCCACCTACGGGGCTGAGGTTTAGAAACCCTGATCTAAGGCTGTGGCCATGTGGACAAGGCATGGGTCATAGGGCAGACTGACCTGTGTTTGACCTTCAGTTTTCTCAACTCCAAATGAAAAGAATTTGACCTGCCTCAAGGGTCGTTTGAAGATAAAGGAAGATGGAGATTACGTAGGTACGTGCTTAGTGAAGTGACCTTATAAGGTTCATCTTGATGGTCCTGGCTACCCATCATCTTTTGACTATACTTTTCAGTATTGGGGGAAATCTCCATGTTGTAATAAGGCTGCCTCCCACAAAATATGAGTCAGAACTCAATCCACATCTTTCCTTGCACATGACCTGTTGTTGTTGTTGTTAGGTACTGTCAAGTCGGTTCCAACCCATAGCGACCCCATGCACAACAGAACGAAACACTGCCCAGTCCTGCGCCATCCTTACAGTCATTGCTATGCTTGAGCTCATTGTTGCAGCCACTGTGTCAATCCACCTCCTCAAGGATCTTCCCTTTTTCCACTGACCCTGTACTTTGCCAAGCACGATGTCCTTCTCTGATCTCTGCTGACAATATGTCCAAAGTATATAAGACGCCTTCTCTGATCCCTGCTGACAGTATGTCCAAAGTATATAAGATGCTGTCTCACCATCCTTGCTTCTAGGGAGCGTTCTGGTTGCACTTCTTCTGAGACAGATTTGTTCGCTCTTTTGGCATTCCATGGTATATTCAATATTCTTCGCCAACACCACAATTCAAAAGCGTGTTAATTCTTCTTCAGTCTTCCTTATTCATTGTCCAGCTTTCATATGCATATGATATGATTGAAAATACCATGGCTTGGGACAGGCGCACCTTAGTCTTCAAGGTGACGTCTTTGCTTTTCAACACTTTAAGAGGTCCTTTGCAGCAGATTTGCCCAATGCAATGTGTCGTTTGATTTCTTGACTGTTGCTTCCATTGGCTATTGATTATGGATCCAAGTAAGATGAAATCTTTGACAGCTTCCATCTTTTCTCCATTTATCATGATGTTGCTTATTGGTCCAGTTGTGAGGATTTTTGTTTTCTTTATGTTGAGGTGCAATCCATAATGAAGGCTGTGGTCTCTGATCTTTATTAGTAAGTGCTTCAAGCCCTCTTCGTTTTCGGCAAGCAAGGTTGTGTCATCTGCATAACGCATGTTGTTAATGAGTCTTCCTCTAATCCTGATGCCTCATTCTTCTTAGTGTAGTCCAGCTTCTCAGATTATTTGCTCAGCACACAGATTGAATAGGTATGTTGAAAGGATACAACCCTGACTTACACCTTTCCTGACTTTGAACCAATCAGTATCCCCTTGTTCTGTCTGAACAGCTGCCTCTTATTCTATGTAAAGGTTCCTCATGAGCACAATTAAATGTTCTGGAATTCCCATGCTTCACAATGTTATCCATAACTTGTTATGATCCACCCAGCCGAATGCCTTTGCATAGTCAGTAAAACACAGGTAAACATCTTTCTGGTATTCTGTGCTTTCAGCCAGAATCCATCTGACATCAGCAATGACATCCCTGGTTCCACATCCTCTTCTGAAACCAGCACATGACCTAGGCTCTGCCAATCAGATGCTCACATGTGGGGCACAGATTTGGAAGAGGGCCACATGAGGAGGCCGATTGTGTGTGAAGTTCCCTTGTCAGCTGCCTTGCTTTTGATTGGGGGATCTGAGGTGAATTTCTCACCAGGCTATTCTGTGGTGGTTTTGAGCATGGTTGGTGGAGCTTTGACCTCAAACTGGTTCTTCAGCCTCCCTAATAAGACATAACAAAAACATTTTAATAAGTTTTTTTGTTTAACCTTCTGACTTTTGTTTCTTCTTTCTAATAAATGTTGGATCTTCCCAACCTCCATTTACAATTGGGATTAGAAATATGTCTTGCTCTCCACTTCTTCTTTTTTTTTTTTTTTTAACAGTAGTTAGTTAATAATAATCACAACCAACATTATCACTTTAGGATTTACAGAGCATCTTTTCTTTGTTCTAATTGGTCCTTAGGATAACTATGAAACAGATAAGGTAGATTTTATTACCATTTTGCCCATTCTCTAGATGAGGTAACTGAAACTTAGAGATGTTAACTGACTTGCCAGGAGTCACTGAGTTACCTGCACAGCTGGGACCCAAGTCTTTAAAGCTGGTAATGTCTGGTTATTTAGAATGAACAAGTGTCTCCTACTGTCTCCTTAAGGAGTTGAAAATATAAACAGTTGGAAAAATATCTATTTCAGAATAGACTCGTACTGTCTCCTGTCAGTTTTTTACTCTTGGAACCTTTGCTGGAATGTTAGCTTTACTTTAATGACAATAAAACTAGTGTGTTTAAAGCTTTTTGGCATAACAGAACTGATAGCTAAAACATCACCATCCATATTTAACATTTATACTCTGTTTTTTCTTAATACCATAATTCTAATGATGTAGTTTTGTAGTTGTGTAGTGTCTTTCTAGAATAGTGCAGCGTTAAATCTAGCACACTTCCCAGCCTACTAAATCCTTCTGATAAACATCTACAACACCCCTGAAACGACCTGCTTGTGTAATTACCCAGTAGGTTAACGTTGTGGTGTCTGATGCTTTCTAAGTCAACTGTTGAATGATATGAATTTTGAGGGTTGATTATGCAGAAGTGCTGTGGTTTGAAGAATGCTTAACATGGCATCTTGCCTGAATATTAATGTATATTTCAGTTGCTTTTTCATAATTAGCGCTCTTCATTTATTAGAACTTAAGGAAAGTGTACAATTAAGAATAGGTGACTCTGGTTTCAATAAAAAAAATTTTTTTTTTTAATTTGATGTGACACCTGTCTTTCTTCCTCTCAGATTAATGGTAACTGTGTGGTTTTTGGGAATGCCAAACTTTGCAGAGAATAGAATCCACTCTAGCTGGTTTAAACAGAGGGAGATTTATTACAGGGTGTCTTATTAAATGGCTTACAGAATTTGTTGGGAAGGTGAAGAAATAGACTTTAGGTTGAGCTCTCAGGAATGACTTCCAGCTCCTTGCAATAGAACTGGCCGCCAAGGGAGCCCTTGTTTCTTGTATAGTCAGGAAACAGCTTGCCAGATGGGGCAGTGTTTCAGAATCATACTGCCATTGACCCAAGCAGGAAGTTGCTACAAGAAAACCAGACACTTCAGCAATGATGCTTGCTGGCAGAAATAGCAAAAATGTGGCCTCCAAATTCCAAATCTTTGCCTTCTGTATCTACCCAACTTCATCTGATTGAGGGGAACCTAGGACATATAGCTGCAAGGGAGTCTGGAAAATGTAGTTTTAGTTTTCCAGCCTCTATAGCACAGAAAGATAAACAAGAAGGAGGGCAGACCCAGCTTCTGAGTTACTAGGTTACAGTCAAGACTGCCTTTCATAGGGTTCAGGTGCAAAGAATACACTTACTTCCTCAGGTACAAAAGACTCGGTAGGAATGTGTCTCCCTCACCATCCACCTCCTTCTCTGTCTCTGCATGCATGCACACACACTATCCTGCTTTTGATGAGTTGCCTCTTGTGGCTTTTGTATCATAAGCTAAGGTAAATAATTACTTCAGGACAGTAGAATTATCGGGGTAAGCCTGTGTTTGTTTTGGCTTCCAGGCTATTCAGCTTTGGGAAAGTGATAGGGGAAGTGTTTGAGTGTCGGTGGTGCTGTACAGTTTATGATTTAGCAGCTGAGGTTGGACCTTTGAGTTCTAACCTTGTGGTTCTTAATCCAGCCACACATTATAATCTCCTGGGGAGCTTTAAAGGTACCCATTCCAGAGATTTGACTGGCCTTTGGTAGGGCCTGTGCCTTGTTGTTGTTGTGTGCAATTGAGTTGATTTTGACTCATAGCAATCCTATAGGGCAGAGTTGAACTGCCCCATGGGGTTTCTAGGCTGTAATCTTTACTGGAGCAGATCGCCAGGTTTTTCTCCCGTGGTGGGTTCAAACCTCCGACCTTTCGGTTGGCAGCTGATCCGTTAACCATTGCACCACCAGGACTCCTTGCCTGGGCTTAGGAAAACCTAGAAGCCTCTCAGGTGACTTGCACGTGCAGCTGAAGCTTGGAATCATGGTTCTAATCAGTTGGAATTGAACATTATCTAATGCTGTGGTTCTTAAGCTTTAACACTATCTAGATTGCCTGTAGGGCTTATTAAAGCACAGATTGCTGGGTCTTACCCCCAGAATATCTGATTCAGTAGGTCTGGGGGTTGTTGTTGTTAGGTGCCACCGTATTGGTTCTGACTCATAGCAACCCCATGTACAACAGAACGAAATGCTTCCCGGTCCTGTGCCATCCTCACAATCATTGCTATGTTGTGTAGGTTCTGACTCATAGCAACCCCGTGTACGACAGAACTAAACACTGCCTGGTCCTGGCGCCATCCTCACAATCATTGCTATGTTTGAGCCCATTGTTGTATTCACTACCCAAAACCCAGTGCCGTCGAGTCGCTTCCGCCTCCTAGCGACCCTAAAGGGACAGAGTAGAACTTCAGCCTATCTCTTTAAGGGTCTTCTTATTTTTTTGCTGGCCCTCTGCCTTATAAAGTATGATGTCCTTCTCCAGGGACTGGTTCCTCCTGATAACATGTCGAAAGTATGTGAGACGATGTCTCACAATCCTTGCTTCTAAGGAGCATTCTGATTGTACTTCTTCCCAGACAGATTTGTCCATTTTTCTCGCAGTCTGTGGTATATTCAGTATTCTTTGCCAACACCATAATTCAAAGGCATCAATTCTTTGGTCTTCCTTATTCATTGTCCAGCTTTTGCATACACACGAGGCGATTGAAAACCCCATGGCTTAAGTCAGGCGCACGTTAGTCCTCAAAGAGATGCCTTTGCTTTTTAACATTTTAAAGAGGTCTTTTGTAGTAGATTTGCCCGATGTAATACATCGTTTGATTTCTTTACTGCTACTTCCGTGGAAGTTGATTGTGGATCTAAGTAAAGTGAAATCCTTGACAACTTCATTCTTTTCTCCATTTATCATGATGATGCTTAGTGGTCCAGTTGTGAGGATTGTTTTCTTTATGTTGAGGTGTAATCCATACTGAAGGCTATAGTGTTTGATCTTCATCAGTAAGTGCTTCAGGTTCTCTCAGCTTTCAGCAAACCAGGTTGTGTCATCTGCGTATTACAGGTTGTTAAATGTCTTTCTCCAATCTTGATGCCACATTCTTTTTCATGTAGTCCAGCTTCTTGGATTATTTGCTCAGCATACAGATGGAATAAGTATGGTGAAAGGATACAACCCTGACGCATACCTTTCCTGATTTTAAATCACTCAGTATCCCCTTGTTCTGTCCGAACAACTGCCTCTTGGTCTACGTAAAGGTTCTGCACGAGCACAATTATGTGGTCTGGAATTCCCATTCTTCTCAATAATTTGTTATGATCTACACAGTCAAATGCCTTTGCATAGTCAATAAAACACAGGTAAACCTCCTTCTGGTATTCTCTGCTTTCAGCCAAGATGAATCTGACATCAGCAATGATATCCCTGGTTCCACATCCTCTTCTGAATCTGGCTTGAATTTCTGGCAGTTCTCTGTGGATGTACTGCTGCAGCTGCTTTTGAATGGTCTTCAGCAAAATTTTGCTTGTTTGTAATATTTATGATATTGTTTGCTAATTTCCACATTCTGTTGTATCACCTTTCTTTGGGATGGACACAAATATGGGCGTCTTCCAGCTGATTGGCCAGGTAGGGTGTGATAATCTGCATTTCTGAAAGTTCCCAGGTAATGCTGCTGCAGCTCAAAGCAGTGATGCTTTGAGAAACACTGATTTAAAGGAAGATACCTATCTGCTAACCAGAAGATTGGCAGGTTGAGTCCACCCGGCAGCTCCCTGGGAGAAAAACCTGATGATCTGCTGCCTTAAAGATTGCAGCCTAGAAAACCCTACTGTGTCAGATGGGGGTCATTATGAATCGAAAACGACTCCACAGCACCTAACAACAGCAGCAACATCTGATGTCTTGCTAACTGGGAAAGTTTTCTTCTTTAATCGGTAGTTACAGAGCATCTACTTAGCGTCCTGTTCTGTGCCGTAGCTGGGGATACAGAGGTGGATGAGATGCCCTAAAGAGATCATTGTCTCACGTGCTTAGAGCTTCCTAGTCTAAGAGGAGAGCTTTTCTTTTCTTTGAATTTTATTCTTCAAATAGATATCCCTTATTTTATGTAGATTTTCTTAGGTTCACTTGCAAATGCTATTGATGACCTATTCACACTGTTATAGTTGATGTTTTATCTTGTCAAAAAGCTTTACTTTATCAGTGATCCTCAAACTTTCCTCCATTGAACATTGATTCATTGAATTGAGCTGAAATTTCTCTACTTAAATAATGGTAGACTTTTTCCAGTTAGTGGAAAAAATTTAATGCATAGAGTTTTCCCAGTTTTAAGCCTCTCTCACTCTTTCCTTTAACTTGGCATTAGAGTAAAATGTTACCTGATTGAATATATAATTCTTTGTTGATTTAATAGCACATAGTAATATTTCATAGTCATCTGCAAAGAACTCCTTTCTTTCTTAGTGTTTTGCTGTCTACGTTTGAAAACTATTTAAAACTCTTGATATAAAAATTTATTTTAACGTAGGAATCAGTTTTTATAAATGTTAATTCGGAAGACTAATAATAAGGAAAATCAGGCAATTAGATGGTAAGAATAGTAACTTTAAATATTATATATTTTTTTATCCATATATATGTATATATATACGAGCCCTGGTGGCACAATGGTTAAAAGTTATGGCTGCTAACCAAAATGTCAGCAGCTCAAATCCACAAACCGCTCCTTGGAAACTGTATGGGGCAGTTCTGCTGGGTTCTCTAGGGTTTCTGTGAGTCGAAATTGACTCGATGGCAATAGGTCTTTTTTTTTTTCATTCATCTATAAGAAGAAATATGCACAGGTAGTCCCCAGCTTATGATGTATTCGAATTACAGTGAACCACACTTAGGACCGTCTGTTTTTTTTTTTTTTGGTTGTTTGTACATCTTTTCATTAGTAATATATACTGCATACAATGTTGCAGTGCATAAAAGGTCCATACAGACTTCCACTAATTTTCTGACTAGAAACACCACCCTCATTCCCTGGGATAATCCAGATGATCCAGAACCTTCCCCAAATGGAGTTACTACTGCAACTGACAAAATGCCAACATCGTCCTTTTTTTTACAAACATGTGTTTTTTTTAATGTAGGTATTAAAATTGGCACGAATCAAAATGAGAAGAAACAGCTGCAAACATCCATTAATAATCAGAACCTGTAATGTATGAAGTATGAATCTAGGAAAATTGGAAATCGTCAAAAATGAAATGGAATGCATAAACATCGATATCTTAGGCATTAGTGAGCTGAAATGGACTGGTATTGGCCATTTTGAATCGGACAATCATATAGTCTACTATGCTGGGAATGACATCTCGAGGAGGAATGGTGTTGCATTCATCATCAAAAAGAACGTTTCAAGATGTATCCTGAAGTACAACGCTGTCAGTGATAGGATAATATCCATATGCCTACAAGGAAGACCAGTTAATGCGACTATTTTTCAAATTTACGCACCAACCACTAGGGCCAAAGATGAAGAAATAGAAGATTTTTATCAGCTGCTACAGTCTGAAATTGATCGAACGTGCAATCAAGATGCATTGATAATTACTGGCGATTGGAATGCAAAAGTTGGAAACAAGAAGGATTAGTAGTTGGAAAATATGGCCTTGGTGATAGAAACAATGCCGGAGATCGAATGACAGAATTTTGCAAGACCAACGACTTCTTCACTGCAAATACCTTCTTTCACCAACATAAACGACGACTATACTCGTGGACCTCGCCAGATGGAACACACAGAAATCAAATTGACTACATCTGTGGAAAGAGACAATGGAAAAGCTCAATGTCATCAGTCAGAACAGGTAACAGACCATCAATTGCTCATATGCAGGTTCAAGCTGAAACTGAAGAAAATCAGAGCAAGTCCACGAGAGCCAAAATATGACCTTGAATATATCCCACCTGAATTTAGAGACCATCTCAAGAATAGATTCGACGCATTGAACACTAGTGACTGAAGACCAGATGAGTTGTGGAATGACATCAAGGACATCATCCATGAAGAAAGCAAGAGGTCACTGAAAAGACAGGAAAGAAAGAAAAGACCAAGATGGATGTCAGAGGAGACTCTGAAACCTGCTCTTGAGCGTCCAGCAGCTAAAGCAAAAGGAAAAACTGATGAAGTAAAAGAACTGAACAGAAGATTTCAAAGGACCTCTTGAGAAGACAAAGTAAATTATTATAATGACATGTGCAGAGAGCTGGAGATGGAAAACCAAAAGGGAAGAACACACTCGGCGTTTCTCAAGCTGAAAGAACTGAAGAAAAAATTCAAGCCACGAGTTGCAATAGTGAAGGATTCCATGGGGAAAATATTAAATGATGCAGGAAGCATCAAAAGAAGATGGAAGGAATACACAGAGTTGTTATACCAAAAAGAATTAGTCTATATTCAACCATTTCAAGAGGTGGCATATGATCAGGAACCGATGGTACTGAAGGAAGAAGTCCAAGCTGCTCTGAAGGCTTTGGTGAAAAACAAGGCTCCAGGAATTGATGGAATATCAATTGAGATGTTTCAACAAACAGATGCAGCGCTGGAGGTACTCACTGGTCTCTGCCAAGAAATATGGAAGACAGCTTCCTGGCCAACTGATTGGAAGAGATCCATATTTATGCCTATTCCAAAGAAAGGTGATCCAACAGAATGTGGAAATTATAGAACAATATCATTAATATCACACACAAGCAAAATTCTGCTGAAGATCATTCAAAAACAGCTGCAGCAGTATATCGACAGGGAACTACCAGAAATTCAGGCGGGTTTCAGAAGAGGACGTGGAACCAGGAATATCATTGCTGATGTCAGATGGATCCTGGCTGAAAGCAGAGAATATCAGAAGGATGTTAACCTGTGTTATTGATTTTGCATTTGACTGTGTGGATCATAACAAACTATGGATAACACTGCAAAGAATGGGAATTCCAGAACACTTAATTGTGCTCATGAGGAACCTTTACATAGATCCAGAAGGCAGTTGTTCGGACAGAACAAGGGGATACTGATTGGTTTAAAGTCAGGAAAGGTGTGTGTCAGGGTTGTATTCTTTCACCATATCTATTTAATCTGTATGCTGGACAAATAATACGAGAAGGTGGACTATATGAAGAAGAACAGGGCATCAAGAT
The DNA here is from genome assembly GCF_030014295.1 of Loxodonta africana. Taxonomy (NCBI): domain Eukaryota; kingdom Metazoa; phylum Chordata; class Mammalia; order Proboscidea; family Elephantidae; genus Loxodonta; species Loxodonta africana. The sequence goes on along the minus strand of NC_087349.1, from coordinate 66,018,786 downwards.
TTGAGGAAGACTCATTAACAGCCTGCGTTGTGCAGATGAAACAACCTTGCTTGCTGAAAGTGAAGAGGACTTGAAGCACTTACTAATGAAGATCAAAGACCACAGCCTTCAGTATGGATTACACCTCAACATATAGAAAACAAACATCCTCACAACTGGACCAACGAGCAACATCATGATAAACGGAGAAAAGATTGAAGTTGTCAAGGATTTCATTTTACTTGGATCCATAATCAACAGCCATGGAAGCAGCAGTCAAGAAATCAAAAGACGCATTGCATCGGGCAAATCTGCTGCAAAGGACCTCTTCAAAGTATTGAAGAGCAAAGATGTCACCCTGAAGACTAAGGTGCTCCTGACCCAAGCCATGGTATTTTCAATGGCGTCATATGCATGTGAAAGCTGGACAGTGAATAAGGAAGACCGAAGAAGAGTTGATGACTTTGAATTGTGGTATTGGCGAAGAATATTGAATATACCATGGACTGCCAAAAGAACGAACAAATCTGTCTTAGAAGAACTACAACCAGAATGCCCCTTAGAAGCAAGGATGGCAAGACTGCGTCTTACATACCTTGGACATGTTGTCAGGAGGGATCAGTCCCTGGAGAAGGACATCATGCTTGGCAGAGTACAGGGTCAGCGGAAAAGAGGAAGACCCTCAACGAGGTGGATTGACACAGTGGCTGCAACAATGAGCTCAAGCATAACAACGATTGTTAGGATGGTGCAGGACTGGGCAGTGTTTCGTTCTGTTGTGCATAGGTTCGCTATGAGTCGGAACCGACTCGACGGTGCCTGACAACAACAACAACATGTATTAAAATATATTTGTAAACTTACATGTAATTTTCCAACCCCCTAAGACAAATAAAGATCAAATTTATAAAGAGACTGATAATAAAAAGGCAATAATAATAATAATAATAATAAAGATACTCCACTTAATGTCAGAACCAACTTATGACAGAGCCATTGGAACAGAACCCCAGTGTAAATCAGAGACGACTTTATAACTGTGAAAATAACCTGAAGTTTCATGACTCTTGTAAAGCCCAAGAACCAACCAAGGCTAGTAATACCAAGCTTGTGTGATGAGAAGTGTGCTTTCTGAATAGCTTCCTGAATTGGTTTTAAAAAGGTGGTTGCATTTCTCTGGCTCCCTTTTCCCAGCTTATAGGACTTTCTGAGTAATGTTTTTGCCAACAGATAGACTCTATCTCATTATACCTTCAGAACACGGGCACTTCTAAGTGTAGCTTTATGTTGTCTTCAGTGAAGCTATACAAGTTCCTGCATCATTGCAGATGGCACCAAAACAAGAAGATAAAAATGGGAGGTAGAAGTCGAAATGGAAATTCTAAATAGCCCACAGCATTTAGGGGTCAGGAGTGGATGCAATTAGTGCAGTGGCTATTAGCAAGTTTTCTGAATCTATTCCCTCTTGAACGAAAGTTACCACGCCAGTTGTTGTCAAGTTGACCTCTCTTTATAGCGACCCCATGTGTGTCAGAGTGGAACTGTGCTCCACGGGGTTTTTAGTGGCTGATTTTTCAGAATTGCCAGGCTTTTTTCTGAGGTGCCTCTGAATGGAGTTGAACTCCCAACTTTTTAGTTAGTAGCTGAGTGCATCAACCGTTTGCACCACCCAGGGACCCCAAACAAGTTATTTATGCTTAAATAGAGTGTGCCCAGGACCGAACATAAATCTCAGCAGGCATCAAGGAAATTTAATAGTGGTTATGAACCATTCGGAGGGGCCCTGGTGGCCCAGTGGTTAAGAGCTGTGACTGCTAACCAAAAGGTCAGCAGTTCAAATCTACCAGCCGCTCCTTGGAAACCCTGTGGGGCTGTTCTACTCTGTCCTATAGGGTTGCGATGCATCAGAATCAACTCAGTGACAACAGGCTTTTGGTTTATGAATCATTTGTTGTATGTGGAACTTTGGGTTTGTTTTCCAGAAGTAGCATTTAATGAGGCTAAGATAGCAGAGGGGACGATGAGTTAGGATGGCCTCATTGTTTCCTTGGTGGTTTGGTAAATGCTTTTGAAGATCCATGATTTCTCTTTGTCTCCCTCCACCTGGTTTCTCTCCTCCTGTTGTGAACATGTTACTCATCATTTAAATTTATTTAGGAGTAAGCATGATAGAAAATAAACACCATCAGATAAATAATACAAACAATAACAATAATAGGTGCTGTTTATTGAGTGCTTTCATTGAGGCCCTTTTGGTGCTAAGCGCTTCATGTAATTACCTCACATCACCCTTCCTTCCGTCTAGGACTTCATGTTTTAGAGGTAAGGAAACTGAGGCTGAGAGGTCTGAGAACTTGTTCAAGGTCACACAGTTAGTGAGTTTAGAGGTCCAGTGTGCTCCCCAGTCCAGGTAGGTCTGACTCTAAAGCCATATTCTTTTTTATTTTTAAATAATATGTCTTTTTTTTGTTGCTCTTGAAAATACACGCGGCAGAACATATACGAATTCAGCAATTTCTGCCTGTCAGTTCATTGACATTGATTACATTCTTCAAGTTGTACAACCATTCTCACCCTCCTTTTCTGAATTTTTCCTTCCCTGTTAACATAAACTCACTGCCCCCTGAGCTTCCTATCTAACCTTTTGAGTTGCTGTTGTCAGTTTGATCCTATATAGAAAGGTTCTTTAAAGAGCACAATTCTCAAGGTAGGGCCCTATTCTTAATTACAGCACTGGGCAGGCACTATCAACCTGTTTTCTAGAAGCAACTGGAATTGATTTCTAGGTATTTACTATATTATATTAGCCATTAACATGAGTTATGATCAGTTTGAAGCTGCCTATAATGTAACATAGTAGAGAAAGCCTCGGAGGGTGGAGAGAAGATTTGGGAGCTGATGCCAGCTCTGAAAACACTTAGACATTTAAAGCACAAATTGGCACTTAGGGAGACTTCTGGGAAGTAATTGACCCCTTCTGAGCCTTGGTTTCCCGTACTGTAAAATGGGGAAAATACTGTCTATCCTGTCTGACTCTCGGATTTGCTGTAAGGATCCAATACAATAATAGACATGCTTAGAAAACTATAAAGTGTTCTATACATTTTAGGTGACGTGATTTATAAAGTGTTGTCTCTTAAATTTGCTGTGATCTTGGGGTTACTGTACAAATTGTTTTCATTTGTGGTCACAGACCTGTGAGAGTTAGAAAGTGAAACTCTGGTTTCTTTTTCTCACAAAGGCGTAGTCCTGGTGGGGCGCATCAGCTGTGCATCTCGGATCAGTCAGTGGAAGAGTGCCATGGGAATTCAGGGTAGGGAGGTTTACTCTGAAATAGCATTGCCCAAGGATGTGCTATATGATAGTTCACTTTGTAAAAAATTTCCTTTGCTTTTAGAAAGAAAACCAACTAAGAGCCTAGAGTCACCCTATCCCTTTTAAAAAAAAATGTTACTTGTGAACTGTCATGGAGAACTCTTCCCATGGAGGAGCGAATTGGCTATGCTGTCAAAGAAGAGCATAAAGAGGACTTTTATACCATCCCATCTTCTCCAGCAGTGCTCTTCCCTCTATACCTTTCTCAGAATACAACATGAGGGAATCCTTTCCTGAAACTGTTAGGGAAGCAGTACTGGCAGTCTTAGGTTGGTTAGTGGTCTCCTTCTCCCTTCTTAGTTGAACAGTAAGAACACTAAATAAATCAGGATTTTGAAAGAAATTAAGAATTCTTATAAGTAAAAATAACATTGGCGGTTGCAGGTAGTCTAGTAAAATGTGAAAGTGTTATCAGTGTAGCTTTGGGAAACAGGCTGACCTACCAACTGGTTTCAGAAAGACCACCTCTCCCATTCCAGTGATCAGTTAATAAAATTATTCCTGACGGTGGCGGGCCAAGGAATTCAGGCAGTTGAATACTTAGAGACAGAGAACCCATTGTCCAAAGATCTCAGAAGAGCCTTTGCAAACACACAGAAAGGATTTAGAACAATTTGCATAAATCTCCCCTTGGATAGCAACATGGCTTCAGTGTTGGGTTAGATCCAGGAACCCCTCCTTGCCTGTATCACGAGGTGACGCTGTATTTGGTGAGAATTCAGCCTCATGACGGTTTTTGCCAGTAGGATTGGGTGATGTGTTGTTGAATAAGTCCACTGTTTGGTTCCACATAAGGGCTCTTTTGTGTTGGCCTGGGGCAGCCATGTTCAAGTTTGTCTTGCCTTCTCCCCAGTGATGTTTTTGGACTTTGTGGCCTGGAGAATTAAGCACAACACCTATTTTGAGCTAATCTGTCAAATTTTGCTGTTGGAAGGTTAACCACAGCCCCTTGTGTTTCTAGAAGGTGGAGAATAATAGTCATACCTTTGGACACTTTTGATTTATTGAATTCAAAGTTTGGGTGTGGGGGGAAGGGGAAAAGAAGGGGAGAATTCCTTGGCATGCCCAGGTAACTAGGTATTCATGCCTGTTCATGGTGGAGCGATGGGAACTAATTCCCTTCTGTTTGGTAATATGATTTGCCTAGTTCACCAAATCTTAAAAAAAAATAAAAAAGTTGCATAGTTTAAAAAGCAAGTTATACTTTAATATTTATTATTCCCCTCTGAAAGGGCATGGGTCACCCTGGAGTGTATTAAAAAATAGCAGGTAGTCATGAATCTGTTTCAACTTTTCTTTTTTCTTCTTCCTCTTTATTTTAATGGTGTACATTAAACACTAGATATTAGGGACCTTAACTACCAGTTTCTTGTACAGAGTGTTATCATTCTAGAAGCCACATAAAGAGACTAATTTTAAATCCAGGGAGTAGTTTATGCACTGGGGAAATTTGGTGCTTTAAGTACAAAAATGAAATCCACTGATTTCTAACCTGGAGTTTATTTTCCTTCAGTCTGCTAGCTTGATTTCTCAGCTTTGTTCTAATAATATAAACATTTTTATGTTTATTTATAGGTGGCTTTAACCAAAAGAGCAGATCCAGCTGAGCTAAGAACAATATTTTTGAAGGTCAGTATAAAGGAATCTATTTTGTTTCTTGTTTGATTTGTGTTCTGTAACTTTTAAAGATTATTTTCAGGCAGCTCTTTATTTCATTGTTGTATTTTTGAAAAAGCCTCAAAAAGTATCTTGAGACTTAAAGAGATCCTTTACAATTACATCTGCTTTTTAAAAAATGTGTGGAAAAGTTGACAGTGATTGTGAGGGTGACATGGTTTAAATTTTAATTTCTTTTTGTCTTACATGGTATCAGGTATTGGAAAGCAGCTATTGGAAGAGTGAATCTTGCAACCCAATTACGTTTTCAGGACTGACCTGTGCAATTTGATGATAATGCTTTTTCTCTAAGAAGTTTAAAGCTGTCTGTAAACATCTCAGTAATCCTCCATTCATCCAGAGAGGACGACCCTTGTCTCTCCTTGGTAGAAGCCTGTTGTCGTTATCGTCATCGTCATTTTATTACAGCCGTGCCCTGGGAAGAGGTGTCAGTATGAATAATACAGATACTAGATCACAACAGACACCATACATGTTTATTTCCTTGGATTCATATTCTTTTGTCTATTTGGCGTATTATTGGGCAGTAAGTGATTAATTCTGTAAGTCTACCCTGGGTGGCTCAATTTAGGTTAAGCCCTGTACTACTAGCCAAAAGGTTGGTGGTTCAAACCCATACAGAGGTGCCTTGGAAGATAGGCCTGACAGTCTGCTTCGAAAAGGTGACCTTCTTGAAAACCCAGTGGAGCAGTTCTACTCTGCACACATGGGGTTGCCATGAGTCGGAACCGACTCAACAGCCACTAACAAAACAACCTTGAATACTGAACACTGAAGCACCTTTATGTTATTCACCTGGAATTAAAGTACTCCAAGGAGAAAAAGTCACTTCTGTAAGGATAATAAAAAACAAATATGTGGGCCTTTTCTAAACATTACAGAAAGGTAGCTTTGTTATATGGAAAGAGAACCAAGGCTTTAATGAGAAACTTGATGCTCTACTGCTGTGTATTGCATATATGGCTTAGAAAGTTATTAATTCTCTGAGCCTCAGTTTACTCATCAAAATCGTTAAAGGAAATTGAGGTATCGGAATTTGAACATTGACAGGATATTCGATATTAAGGAATTGTTATTGTTTTCTTTTACACTGTAATACTATTGTGATTTTAGGAAATATAAAGTATCTTTATCTTTTAGAGACGCACACCAAAGTATTTACAGATGACATTCTGCTGTCTGAGATTTGCTTTTAAATAGTCCAGTTTGGTTGGAGTAGGGACAATGAGTGGGTAGTGTGATGATAACTTTTGAAAATGGTAAATAGGAACATTGGATTTATTATACTATTCTGTCTACTTTTGTATATGTCTGATCATTTTTATAATAAAAAGTTACAAAAAGTTATACAGACTCAGTGAAATAACTTATGTGAAAGTACCTAGCACCTGGTCTGTATTGGATGTTGATTCAGTAAATGTTTAAAATTAAATAGTTCCAACATAGGAGAGACAAACACTCAAAAGAAAATGGTCAAAAATAGGGGCAGTTTTGGGAGTGAGGAAAAAAGGCTAAATTTCTAAGGAGGCTTAGATTATTCATAAAAAAGCAGGATTCTTTTTTTTTTTTATTATTTTTATAATTTTTATTGTGCTTTAAGTGAAAGTTTACAAATCAAGTCAGCCTCTCACACCAAAAACTTACATACACCTTGCTGGATACTCCCAATTACTCTCCCCCTAATGAGACAGCCCGCTCTCTACCTCCACTCTCTCTTTTCATGTCCGTTTCACCAGCTTCTAACCCCTTCTACCCCCTCATCTCCCCTCCAGGCAGGAGACGCCAACATAGTCTCAAGTGTCCACCTGATCCAAGAAGCTCACTCCTCACCAGCATCCCCTTCCAACCCATTGTCCAGCCCAATCCATGTCCGAAGAGTTGGCTTCGGGAATGGTTCCTGTCCTGGGCCAGCAGAAGGTCTGGGGGCCATGACCACTGGGGTCCTTCTAGTCTCAGTCAGACCATTAAGTCTGGTCTTTTATGAGAATTTGGGGTCTGCATCCTACTGCTCTCCTGCTCCCTCAGGGGTTCTCTGTTGTGTTCCCTGTCAGGGCAATCATCGGCTGTAGCCGGCCACCATCTAGTTCTTTTGGTCTCAGGCTGATGTAGTCTCTGGTTCATGTGGCCCTGTCTGTCTTTTGGGCTCATAATTACCTTTTGTCCTTGGTGTTCTTCATTTTCCTTTGACCCAGGTGGGTTGAGACCAATTGATGCATCTTAGATGGCCGCTTGCTAGCATTTAAGACCCCAGACTCCACTCTTCAAAGTGGGATGCAGAATGTTTTCTTAATAGATTTTATTATGCCAATTGACTTAGATGTCCCCTGAAATCATGGTCCCCAAACCCCTGCCCCTGCTACTACACTGGCCTTCGAAGCATTCAGTTTATTTAGAAAACTTCTTTGCTTTTGGTTTAGTCCAGTTGTGCTGACCTCCCCTGTATTGCATGTTGTCTTTCCCTTCACCTAAAATAGTTCTTATCTACTATCTAATTAGTGAATACCTCTCTTCCACCGCCCCTCCCTCCCCCTTCTCATAACCACAAAAGAATATTTTCTTCTCAGTTTAAACTGTTTCACAAGTTCTTTTAACAGTTGTCTTATACAATATCTATCCTTTTGCAACTGACTAATTTCACTAGCATAATGTGTTCCAGGTTCCTCCATGCTACGAATGTTTCACAGATTCATTGCTGTTCTTTATCAATGCATAGTATTCCATTGTATGAATATACCATAATTTATTTATCCATTCATCCGTTGATGGGCACCTTGATTGCTTCCATCTTTTTGCTATTGTAATCAGTGCTGCAGTAAACATGGGTGTGCATATATTTGTTCATGTAAGGGCTCTTATTTCTCTAGGATATATTCCAAGGAGTGGGATTGCTGGATTGTATGGTAGTTCTATGTCTAGCTTTTTAAGGAAGCGCCAAATTGATTTCCAAAGTGGTTGTACCATTTGACATTCCCACCAGCAGTGTAGAAGTGTTCCAGTCTCTCCACAGCCTCTCCAACATTTATTCTTTTGTGTTTTTTGGATTAATGCCAGCCTTGTTGGAGTGAGATGAAATCCCATTGTAGTTCTGATCTGCATTTCTCTAATGGCTAATAATCGTGAACATTTCCTCATGTTTCTGTTAGCTACCTGAATGTCTTCTTTAGTGAAGTGTCTATTCATATCTTTTGCCCATTTTGTAGTTGGGTTATTTGTCTTTTTGTAGTTGAGTTTTTGCAGTATCATGTAGATTTTAGAGATCAGGCACTGATCAGAAATGTCATAGCTAAAAACTTTTTCCCAGTCTGTAGGTAGTCTTTTTACTCTTTTGGTGAAGTCTTTGGATGAGCATAGGTGTTTGATTTTTAGGAGCTCCCAGTTATCTAGTTTTTCTTCTGCATTGTTAGTAATGTTTTGTATACAGTTTTTGCCATGGTTTGGGCTCCTAGTATTGTCCCTATTTTTTCTTCCGTGATCTTTATCGTTTTAGATTTTATATTTAGGTCTTTGATCCATTTTGAGCTTGCTTTTGTGTATGGAGTGAGGTATGGGTCTTGTTTAATTTTTTTGCAGATGGATATCCAGTTATGCCAGCACCATTTGTTAAAAAGGCTGTAAAAAAGCAGGATTCTTTATAACTTTTTTCTTTTTTTTGTAGCCCAGAAGGAACAATATATAGAGATTCTAAAGTAGAAAAGGATTCTGAATAATGAGAGTCCAGAAAGGAAAACATTTGGTTCTTACCTAGACTAGTATTGGTTCTTACCTAGAATAATGTCTATTGCTATACTTGTTGGGCCCAGTATGATTGAGACGGAGTGTGTGTGTGGGACTGAAGAGGTTTTTTAGCATATGTATTTAAGGCCTGTTGATACTGTGAAATTCTAATCATATAATTCCAGAAGACTGCTTTCAGAAGAACACGCAAATGGGTTGCCAGAGAACCTAGAGAAATAGATAAAGCTCATTAACTTGACCTGGCAAAGTCATGATCATTCTTTGAACCCAGGACCTGTCTCTTACTTCTGTTTTCTAAACAGGCAAGAGTTGTGGGCATCCTTCTGACGGGAAATGGGAACAACTCAGAGGGTGTCCCAATCGAGGTGCAGCTCTGATACTCACTAGTCTGTTGGTGTAATCCACTGGAGAGGCACCAATTAAAGACTATGTCCACCTCTTGAGGATGCATGGCAGCTGGTGAGGCTAGGTTAGGATCTTAGTTTGGAACAATGTATCTTTGCCAGTGGCTACATGCCCTCCCAGTAGCAGGCAGGCCTTTGCAGGGAACTAGTCTTACTGGTCATATAGACACAGAGAGGGCCATAATTCCTTGCAGAGTTCTGGACAGCCACCTGTTGGGTTTCTGTATAACTGGTCTGAAGGCTGGGGGTGGAATCTTTGGGACCACAAACCAACCCTGGGATGGTTGGGCCTATGTGGTTTTTGAGTAAGACTTCTATAAAGACTTGATGTCTGAGGGGATGTTGGGGGAAGGGAGGGCATACCTGAAAAAAAAAGTGATGAGCAGTTTCTGGAAGGGATTGTGAATCTGGCAGAGGTTCTAGTGATCTCACCAGGTCTGAATAGTGTGGTACCTACACAAATCCCCTCTGGCTTAGCCTATGAGGATCTCTTGTTTACCATCTACCTCAGAGGGTGTTGAGGTGAGGGGAAGAATGGGGAATGAGGCGCCATGGGGACTGGGCCAGGCATGTCTCCATCCTGGCTGGGCTGTTTAGTTAAGTCTGGATCAGCAGTAAGCACTCTGTAAATGTGTCTGCTTTGCTGATTTTCTGTAAGTTTTTCCTGATTTGATTTTCTTCCTAATAAAAATGCCATGTGAGCTATTCCAACCTTCTACTCTGCAAAATTGGTTAAAGAAATAATTCTTCTATAGCGTGGGGCAGCTGGAGAGGAGTTTTGATATACCCTTCTCACCAGATATGCGGGTACAGGGGAGTTGGTTCAGCTGTGAACATCAGAGAGAGCCACAGGAACTGAGGTAGATAAGGAAAGAAGAGACCCAGGAAGGCAGAAGCAGGCCAAGTTCTGGCTTTTTATATTTTTGAGAAGAGTTAAGATCAATTGACTTTTTTTTTTTTTAAGGAGCCCTGGTGGCACAGTGGTTAGGCTTTTGGCTGCTAACCAAGAGGTTAGCAGTTCGAATCCACCAGCCATTCCTTGGAAACCTTACAGGGCAGTTCTGCCGTGTCCTGTAAGGTCGCTGGCAGTAGGCGGTGGGTTGTGTCCCCCTCCCCACTATATATTAGGTGGAAACCCTGGTGGCATAGTGGTTAAGAGCTATGGCTGCTAACCAAAAGGTTGGCAGTTCGAATCCACTAGGCGCTCCTTGGAAACCCTATGGGGCAGGTCTACTCTGTCCTGTAGGGTCGCTATGAGTCAGAGTTGACTAGTTGGCAATGGGTTTGTTTTTGTTTTTTATAATTAGGTACAGTGTTAAGCGTTGAGGATATAAAGATGCATAAATCATGGCTTATGCCCTTAAATGCGTCACTCTGTGTGTATATATAAGTGTAAAAATAAAAGCCATGCTGTGATTGAATAAATATTATATAGCATTGGTTAGCAGGAATATACTGTGGGAGTAATTTAATCTTCCTAGGGAGGGTCCGTTAAAGTTATGTTTGACCTGGGCTTGAAGATGAGTAGATACTTATCAGATGGACATGGTAGAGGAGGGTTTTCTGACAAAGGGAGCATCATTCCAGGCAAAGAACACAGCATGTGCAAAGGCAAAGAGCGGTTAGAGTATGAGGTGTGTGGGGGGAATAGCTAGTAGTGACTTAGGGTGGCTTAGAGCATAAAGCCTTGGGTGATGGTACTAGAATGGTAGGTAGTGATATAAAATATGCCAAGCTAAGTTCAGTTTTATAGTGCAGGCTGTCTTTGTGATAAGCAGCAGGTAATGTTATATCTGAATGTGGAAGCTGAAGTCTAGGTAGTCAATTTTGTTTCTGCTCTAAACGTTGATATGTATTTTTTGTTCCCTAATGCTTTTGGTGTTTATTGAGTGCTTACAGTTTAGATGAAACACCGTGAAACTCTGCAGTGAGTGGTATGTGTAGAAGTATAAGCAATCACTGACTTAAAGGAGTTAAGATTTTATAAGGAGACCAGTTTTACAGGCATGCAGCAGGTGAAAAAGAACCTAACTTCGCATATGCAGAGTCTGCAAGTATAGTTAAAGCAGATGGCACAGGAAATGGAAGGAGGGAGCAGACAGGGAGGGCTCTGTGGAGAGGATGAGCGGGAGTTGGAGCGGCACAGAGGAAGAGGACCTTGTAAGGGAAGGCCTGGAGATGGGCTTGGAGTAAACAGCCTCTCCAGGTTGAGGGAATCTTGTTCATTCTTCAAACGCTTGTTTAAATACAACTCTGTGCCAAGGATTCTGCCAAGTACTAGAGGGCGTGGGCGACAAAATTAGAAAGGTAATTGGAAGTTGGGTATTTCTGCTAAACAATAGGAAGCCATTGAAGGTTTTCTGAGTAATCTAGTAGTGCCAGGGGAGGATGGGTTTGAGATTTGGCTGGCACAGCCAGGCAACGAATTGGGCAGCATTGGGAACAATCCTGATGTTAGGCCCTATGGATTTGAGTTAAGCTTGTGGCAGCAGGAGGAATGGAGAATGGACAGGAGATACTTTGAAGAGCTATTTGATGAAAATGACTGATCTAGTGTAATGGATGAGAAAGAACAGGGAGTAAATATGATCACAGGCACATGCATAGCCTTGGTGCCGTGAGGTGTCAACATCAAGAATGGGGATATCAAGGAGACCCATAGCTCAAGGGAGAGGAAAGGAGGTGATGGGTGCTGTTTAGAAATACAGAGCCTGAAGTAACTAAATGCTTGTGGGGAAAGATCTGGGACATCCGAGGGGAAACTGGATAAAAAGGCCAGACGAGGGAAGTGGGGCACATCACAAAATCCCATTGCGAATTACACTTGGATTTCAGTGATTGTTCTTTGTCAACAAAGGTATAATTTCTGTTTTAACTTTTGTAGGCAAAATCAGTTCATTTTTATTGATGAAAATTTAGAAGGCAGATATATAAAAAGAACCATAACTTGTAATCCCAGTTTGTGTGTATGTTTATATTATATAGGTATTTTTTTTTCTCTTTCTCTGCGTGTATGTGTTTTTGTATGTGTGTGTATATATATGTATTTTTTCTTAACAGGAAAAAACAATACTATTTTGTATCAAATTTTCCCCCTCATCTGTTATGAATACCTTTTCCTATAATTGAGTGAATTTCTACAGTATTTTTTATGCTATATGATATTCCAATATATGGTTGTTTTATTTAATTAGGCCCTATTGTTTAGTTGTCTCCTCTGCTTTGCTATCAGGATAACAGCGTAATAAGTACCCTTGTGTCTACATTTTTGCATAGGTCTAGCATTATTTTCTTGGGATAAATTCCTAGAAGTGGCCTTGTTGGATTGATGGATGATGCCCTAGTCACCTAGTGCCGCCATAAGAGAAATGCCACAAGTGGGTGGATTTAAAGAATATGAATTTATTTTCTCATAGTTCAGGAGGCTAAAAGTCTGAATTCAGAGCATAGCTTTAGGGGAGGTCCTTCCTTGTCTATATCAGCTTCTAGTACCTCCAACAGTCCCTGGAGTTCCTGGGCCTTGGCAGGTAGCTGCATCTGTCTCCGTCCTTTGTCTTCTTCCATCCCCCCTCCCCGCATCTGTGTCTCTGTGTGTTTTCCCCTTTTTATAGCTCAGAAGTGATTAGGTTTAGGATCCTCCCTGCTCTGGTGTGGCCTCATTAACATAAAACAGTTGTTTCCAGACTGGGTCATATTTACAGGTACCAGTTAAACCAGTTGCCATCAAGCTATGTCAGCCCCAATTCATGGCAGCCCATGTGTGTCAGAGTAGAACTGTGCTCCGTAGAGTTTTCAGTGGCTCATTTTTTGGAAGTAGATTGTCAAGCCTTTCTTCCGAGCCACCTCTGGGTTGACTTGGACTCAAAACCTTTCAGTTAGCAGCCAACCACATGAGTAGGTGGGAAAAAATTAAAGTTGGAGGATCCTCAACCCAAACTATATTTTCAAATAAATTTTCAGTGTATTAAAATTTAAAGAAAAAAGATGAACCCGCTTGACAAAACCAAGAGAAAATGTGATAGAATATCTAGTCTTGAGTTGGGGGAAAGACTGGTTTCTAAGCTTAGAAGTAATAGAAGAAATCACAAAGGAGAAAAAATCCACAGACTCAGTTATATAAAAAATGTCAAACTGAAAAATACTTGCAACAAATGTGATAGACAAGGGGGGTAGGGCAGGTTCACACACCGTTGGTGGGAGTACAAATTGGTACAATTTTTTCTGGAGAGCAGTGTGATAATAAGTATCAAGAGCCTTAAAGTCCCTGTCCTTTGACTCAACAATTTCTCTTCTAGGAGTCTAACCTTTGAAAATTACCAGGAATTGGGAGAAATGTTATGTTCAAAGCTGGTTACTTCAGCTTTATTGAAAATGCCCAAAACTGGAAATAATGTAAATGTCTAATGGCAGGAGAAGAGTTAAATTATGTTTTCTAAATAAGTTAATTATTCACTACTGTAAGCAAACATACATATAACTCTAAATCATAGGCTTGCTGTAATTAGCAATGACATTTCTTTTAAATTTCAGGCTTGTTTTGCTTCAGTTAGGAAATGAAAATATTCTTTCTTTGTGTTTCCAATAAGCTGAATTAAATGCAAACTGAAGAATAGTAGGATTAGTGGGCCATCTTTGAGCCTTTCTCTTGTACTGTGCTAAAAAATGTTAATTAAAAACAATAATATAGAACATCTATAAAGTGCTTATTGTGTGCAGGGCATTGTGCTAAGTATATTACACAATTGTCTTGTTTATTTCTAGCATCAACCTTATGAAGCAGGTAATGTTGTTATCCCCATCTTACAGATGAGAAAACTAAGAGGCCCAGAAAGTCTGTGACATACCCATGCTCACACAACCAGTTAAAGGTAGAGCCCTGCATAGCCCAGGCCTGAGAGACCCCAAAGCTAGGGCTCCTAACAGAGACAGCACCAAGTAGATGTTACTGAGTATCCAAGCAGAGGCTTATCCTGTATTAGAATTAAAATGTAGAAATAACAAGTGACTTTCTAAAACATTTTTAATTAGGTTTAACTAAGGAGTCCTATTGGTGGCGTGGTTAAGCACTTGGCTACTAACCAAAAGTTCGGCGGTTTGAACTCACCAGCCGCTCCACAGGAGAAAGATGTGGCAGCCTGCTTCCGTAAAGATTTATAGCCTTGGAAACTCTATGAGGCAGTATTACTCTGTGAGTCTGAACTCGACAGCAGTAGGTTTACGGAGTTACAGTAGGAGCTCTGGTGGTACAATGGTTAAACAATGGTTAAGTGCTTGGAAATGGTGGTGGTTCGAACCCACCCAGTGGCTCTGAGGGAGAAAGACCTGGCTCCTGTAAAGCCGTAAAGATTAAGCCTAAAAAACCATATGGGGCAGTTCTACCCTGTCACTTTGGGTCACTACGAGTTTGAATAAACTTGACAGCACCTAACAACAACAAGAGGTTACAGAAGGGCAGGAGATGCTGTCATTGAGCCTCACTTCATTGTGCACACTCCGTCTTCTGTGGCCACCAGGGTCATTCGTGCCACCCAGATAGCCCTGTTCTTGCAGCCACACTGTCCTCACCCCTATCCCCAGGAACAGGATGCTCTCTACTGCTTCATGAGGGCAACGTTGATTCCCAGGCTGTTTCTCAGCATCTCTCGCAGCCCCGAAGTTTTATGGAGCAGGAATTCGCACGTCACCTGTTGTGTAGGAGCTCTGCTATACCACATTAAAAGCGAGACTGGAAGAACACTGAAGAAGCATCCCAGGCTTAAACCGTATTTACCGTTTTTGTGTGATAATGCCCTGGAATGGAGAGGACACTAACTGAAGCAGCATTAATACCAGGTTCTGAAAAGCCCCGAGGAAGCAATGCAGTTAATAGTTTGCTTTCCAGCTTAGCCTGTTTGTCATCCTTTCTGGTATCATTGATGCCCTTGAAACAGGAATGGGGACAAAAGAGTTAGATTGTTTTCCTCCTGATTCATAATTAATTCTACTTTTTAAAAAAGCTGTGTCTCTTTGCTAAAGAACAAGTCATTGGGAACCAGGGTTTCTCAACCTCGGCAGTATTGACATTTTGGACCGGATAATTCTTTTTTTGTTGGGGCTGTCCTGTGTGTTGAGGGATGCTTGGCAGCATCCCTGGCATCTGTCCACTAGATGCCAGCAGAACCCCCTCCTCGCAATTATGACAGCCCAAATTGTTTTCAGACATTGTCAGATGTCCCCAGAGGGAAAACTGCACTCAGTTGAGAACCACTGATGTAAACATCAAACTGGACCAAATTAATAAGTTCCCATTTTTTCTTGGATGTGAGGAGAAGTAATTGTCATTAAGAGCACACTATCATATCTGACACTGTATTCTTTGAATATTTTCAGCTTTTTCACATATAGATCCCACAGTTGTATACTTTCGAGAATCAAATATAAGATAACCTCTCTCTCTCTCTCTTTTTAATAGTATGCAAGTATTGAAAAAAATGGTGAATTTTTCATGTCGCCCAATGACTTTGTCACTCGATATTTGAACATTTTTGGAGAAAACCAGCCTAATCCAAAGACTGTGGAACTTGTAAGTGGTGTGGTGGATCAGACCAAAGATGGGTATGTTTATTTTTAATCATTTTATTAAATATCTTTTTCCATAAGCTTTTTTAATGATTAGGAAGTCATTTGTTGCTACTAATAAAATATTTTAGAAATAATGCTCTTAACATTTCCTTCAGTGGTCATTTCATAGTTGAGGATTCTACATGTGATTTTTTTGGGACTAGTTTAAAGAACTATTCGTAGTTTAACAAAACTATGATGAGATAGTGTGAAGATATACTAGAGTGTGTGTATGTTATTTTTCAAGGCAACTGTAGAAATGGTAATTATAAAGCATACTTCTGTGAACTTTTAAGTTTTCTAAAACCTTTCCCTCTGTTCCAATATCCTTTAAAATCCCACACATTAAAGAGTACGGATCTAGCAGACAGAATAATATGATGACCCCAAATCCTCAAGAAAGGCACTCTGCAAACATGTGTGAGAAAAGAGACTGTGCCATATAGAATTAAATATGATACTTTGCAAAATGCCTCTGCATTTTTATCTTTTACCAGTCTTCTGTGCCTACATGTTGAAAAAATGGGTCTTTTCTAAGTAAGCTATAAAACATTGCACTTGGCTTTTACCAGTAAATGCAGAATTTTATGTTCTCAACTCTAACTAATATGAACACCAATGTCCCATAATAACCTAAGCATGATCTACTAGAACTGTCCTTCTCTATGCATAACTGTAGTAGACCTACCTTCTGCTCTTGCTGCCTGCCAGCACCCCCTTTGACAGATTGTGGTTGCATGCCATTCTGCAGTGGAATTCTCTTAACTTGGAGCTTCTTCTGTTCGTTGGAATCTTCCTGCACCTGATTTTCCCATGCCATAGGTTCTGTATAACCAAAGTAAAATCTCTTCATGCACAGCAAATGCTCTCAGTGTTCAACAGCATTTCTCTTTTCTCTTGTGTGCACCTGTCATCCTCTGTATGGAGATAAACCTCTGTAAAGCCAATCAGGCCCTGAAGATTTGGAGGGAGGGAGGGGAGGGGAGGAGGAAATTGGCAAATATTCTTCCTGCAGTTTGCTAGAGGATTGCTTGATTATGACTTCTCTCTAATCCAGTGGTAGAAGGTTTTTTTTTTTTTTTTTTTAATCCTGTAACCTCTGTTTTTGATCTTCCACCCCAAGGTGGGATCCTTTGCTTGGTAGGGAAAGGTAATGTGTGAGCAGGCCTTTTCCATAAGTACCTCTATTGGATGGTGTGGGGAGAGGCAAGGTATATTTTACAATAGTCCTTTGAAGCAGAAGTTAAGCTTTTGTAGCAAACATTCTTCTGAGGAAATTTGGTCACTTCCATACTTCTGTGCTCAGGATTCAGGGGAATCGTGACCAAGCTCACATGCAGCATCAGTCATCCAACTGAATGTTTGAGGTTAAGATTTTTCTAACCTGATAGTTTGAAAGTATTTTAAACTACAGAAAAGTTGAAAGAATAATACACTGAACATCCAGTATATACCCTTCATCTAAATTGGCTGCTAACATTTTGCTGCCTTTGGGCTCTCTTTCTATGCATACAAACAAGTGCACACCTAACTTCCTTTTCTTGGGTGGACCATTTAAGTGTAAATGGGCAGACATTATAATACTTCAGTATTTGTCTTCTAAGAATATCAACATTTCCTACATAACTACCATACCATTATCATACTTAGGAAAATTAACAATCATGTCAAATATCTAACATCCAGTCCCATACTCATTATTTACCAGATTCTCCCTGCCCATCCACCATTCCATATGGCTCATTGCTTTTTTCTTTTTAAATCCAGGATCCAGTCAAGGTTCTTGTATTGCATTTAGTTGTTATGTCTCTTCTAATCTAGAACAGATCCTTCATGACATTGACTTTTCAAATCCAGGCCAGTTACTTTTTTTGAAGATTCCATGTTCTGAACTTGACTTTTTCCTCATGCTTGGATTCATGTTAATTTTTTGGATACAGATTAGGGAATACCTTGTAACTACCTATTGTGTCTCCTCAGGATGTTGTCCCAGTATTGATGATGCTAAGTTTGATCACTTGGTTAAGGTAATATATTTCTAGGTTTTATAATTAGTGAATAATCTATATGGAGCCCTGGTAGCGCAATAGTTAACTGCAAACGGGAAGGTTGGCAGTTCAGACCTACCCAGTGGCTCTGCAGGAGAAAGACTTGGCAATCTGCTCCCATAGAGATTATAGCCTAGAAAACCATATGAGGCAGTTTTACCCTGTCACACAGGGTCGTTATGAGTCGGAATTGACTTGATGGCACCTAACAACATTTTTTTTTTTTTAACAACGTAACGACAGATAATCGGTGAGAAGATACTTTTAGACCATGTGGTTATCCTGTTCCCCAGCAACCTTTTACACAATGGTTCTGGCATCCATGATGATCCTTTTTTGAGTCAGTTATTGTTATTGGTGTTTGACAAGTGCTGATTTTTCTAATTCTATCATTTCTCCAACATTTATTGGCTCGTATTCTTTGGTGAAGAAAAGTTCTCTCCCTACCTCCTTTTCTTTCTTTCTCAATCGTATATTTTTTTTTGAGAGGGGGAAGGAAGTAGATATCAGTATAAATTTATGGACTTATTTTTTAGTTCAATGTATTACAATATATTGCTGTTGTGTTCTCGGATGCTCAGATTGTCCCAGCTTGGTTAGTGGAAGTTCCCTCAAGCTGGATCTTTTGTCCGGTCTTTGAATGTTCCTGGCTTTTGGCACAATAAGATGTCCAGGCTTACCTTGGATTTTTCCTGACACTGACCTGGAAATCACCCTTTCTCCAAGAAGCCCTGGTTCCTTTTAGTGGGAAATGGTGTTTAGAAATAAAGAGCTGGGCACTGGTTTATTGTTACTAGGGTGTTACTGTTTGTTTGACTTTTCTTTGGAAGGAGCTGGGAAATAAAAAACAAATCAAAAGTTTATAATGATTTTCCTATTTAAATTTAACATTAACAAGGATTTTTCCTTGCCTTTATCTTTCTCTTTTTAGGTGAAAATTCTCATTCCTGATTACATTAATGTATTTATAGGCATTTCTTTGATGTAATTATAATACCCTCTAATGTACTTTGCCTCCTATTCCATCCCCACCCTCATGAACACACATGCTTTTTCTTTTTTTTAACATATAATCTCCAAAAATATAGCTTTAAATTTATTTGATGCCAAGTATGTACCATGCATTTTACATATTTACTATGTTATATTAAGTGATACTCTACTGTAACATGTATTTTTTAAACAGTTTATAACAAATCTGTAGCATTGGCTTTGTTTTCCTGGTATTGCAGATGAGACAATTAAGGCTTTCAGAGTTTAAGCAATTTGCCTCAAAATGGCGCCTATTCCAGACAGGCTCAGGCCTGTCTGGATCCAAAGTCTGTCCAGTGTTCCAATCTGCTGTTCCTTCTTCTAAGAGAGAGAGAGTCATGTGATAGTTTATGTGTCAACTTGTCTAGGCCATGATTCCCAGTATTATGTAATTATCCTCCATTTTGTGATCTGATGTAATTATCCTCCACTTTATGATCTAATCTCCTCCATGATGTGATCTGATGTGGTCAGCCAAACAGTTCTAAGGGGAGTTTCCCTGGGGGTGTGGGCTCCACCCTATATATATATATATATATATATATGGACGTTCTGGCAAAGCTGCTTGCTTGCTCTGGATCCTGTTTCTGGCTCATCATCATCTGACCTCAGGTTTTTGGGGCTTGAGCTGGCAGCTTGTCATTTGACCTGCTGACTTTGGAATTCAGTAGTTCTATGGGCCTGTGAGCCAATAGACTGATCTGCCAATTCTGGCTTTGTCAGCCCCTGCAACCATGTGAATTAGGAGAAGCTCACTCCTGACCCATGGACTTTGGGACTTGCCAGTCTCTACAACCTCATGAGCCAATTCCTTGAGACAAATCTCTCTCTATATGTATATACACTTCACTAGTTTTACTTCTCTAGAGAACTCAGCCTAAGAAATCGCAATCTTACAATCCTCTCTATAACTTGACATTTTCTTTGAGATTGTGTAATATTTTAAATATCAGCGTTTTGCTGTGACAGCGAAAATATTAGATGGTCTTGATTCTTTTTCAGTGATTTAGCTTTTTTTTTCTTCAAACAGTTGAAAAAACAGTATAACAGTGAAAAACCACATTTTTCAAAGCAAAAGCAACCACCCATAGTATTTTTACCTTGACACAACTTTTTTTTGTATTTTAGTATCTTCCATGACTTGTTAACCTGCATAGATTTTTTAAATACTTTTAATTCATTTTAATTATAACACTATTTTATAATCTTTTAAAATATATCAATCAACTTTCATATTTCCATATATTATTCATATTAACTGTTAAATGGCTATGTCATTTTCTGTCAGATGCCAAATTTCTATCAAAATGTGTAACATACTTGTCTTAATTTTGTAGTGCTGCCATAACACAAATATCACAAGTGGGTGGTTTTAAAGAACAGAAATTTATTTTCTCACAGTTCTGGAGTTAGAAGTCCAAATCGACCATGTCGATTCCTTCCTTCTCAGTACCCTGGGTATTCCTTCGTTCTTTGGCTTATGGATGATCCCCTGTGTATGCATGAGTCACTTTGTCCATTTTGCTCTTTTTATAACCCAGAAGTGATTAGATTTAGAACCCACCCTACTTGGGTATGATATAACATGTAATTAGCATAACAAAGAAAAACCTTTTTGGTCTTAAACGCTAGCAAGCGGCCATCTAAGAGGCATCAATTGGTCTCAACCCACCTGGAGCAAAGGAACGTGAAGAACACCAAAGACACAAGGTAATTATGAGCCCAAGAGACAGAAAAGGCCTCATAAATCAGAGACTGTATCAGCCTGAGACCAGAAGAACTATATGGTGCCTGGCTACAACTGATGACAGGGAATACGACAGAGAATCCCTGATGGAGCAGGAGAGCAGTGGGATGCAGACCTCAAATTCTCATAAAAAGACCAGACTTAATGGTCTGACTGAGACTAGAAGGACCCCAGAGGTCATGGTCCCCAGACCTTTTGTTAGCCCATGACAGGAACCATTCCCGAAGCCAACTCTTCAGACAGGGATTGGACTGGACTATAGGATAGAAAATGATACTGGTGAGGAGTGAGCTTCTTGGCTCAAGTAGACACATGAGACTATGTGGGCAGCTCCTGTCTGGAGGGGAGATGAGAAGGCAGAGGGGGACAGAAGCTACTGAATGGACACGAGGAATACAGGGTGGAGAGAAGTATGCTGTCTCATTAGGGGGAGAGCAACTAGGAGTATATAGCAAGGTGTAGATAAATTTTTGTATGAGGGACTGACTTGATTTGTAAACTTTCACTTAAAACACAATAAAAATAAACATTAAAGAAAACCCTTTTTTCCAAACAGGATTGCATCCACAAGTATAGGGGTTAAGATTGCAACACACACTTTGGGGGGATACAATTTAATTCATAACAATACTTTATTTGATCATGTGTTTATAGAATTATTTCATTTCTAGCTCTCAATATGACATTTTGCCCTTCTGTTTTTTTTAATAATATTTTATTGTATTTTGGGTGAAAGTTTAGGTGAAAATTAAAATGTGTAAAATTCTCATTTCCATTCTGTTTGTTAGTTACTTTTTTAGAAAGAATTTAGAAGAGAGGGATTCCTGGGCCCAAGGGTAGAGATATTTTATGGCTTACCATATGTATTACGAAGATGCTTTCTAAAAGTACTGAGAAAACTGAAGAAGCTTATCGAGCTGCTAGCCTTGGACCAGGATTTGAGCATACGTTGGCCCAAGACCTGTGCTCTTCAACACTGCGCTATAGATATCAAATTACATTATTTAAATGATCTGGTAGCCACTAAGGAATATTTATATTTATGTACAAAATTAATGATTGCCTCTTACATTAGAGTTAATGATTCATCTTCACTTAACTCTTAAAAAATGTACATACATATCCACAATTAACAAAGAAATCTGATACTTTCATCGTTGTTTTTCTTGATATTGCCACTGCAGTTGTGAGATCCTTGGCTTATAGAATTTCATTAATAAGACGTTCATATGCTGTTTTCCATACTCTGTTCCCCCCAGCCCCTCAATATTTACTTCACAAATAGGTATTATAACCATACATTTGTTGTAAAACTGTCAGTACCTTCATATTCCCTTTCTTTCCTATTCTTTGGAATCGTAGCATCTGCCAAAGTTATACAAGGAACAAATCACCCCCCAAATTGATACTGTTTCCTGAAACCATTAGGTGACAGAAGCTACATATTGGCCCGTGGAAACACAGCACACACTAAATAATAGGAAAGTACTACCTTTCACTGTGTTCTTCTTGCTGCACTCTTTTGGGATTCCATCATCCAGCTTGACCATCCGGAGGGATTTTTGTGCATAACTTTGTTAAAATATGAAAGAAAAAAACTATTTGTGTATTGACAACTTTGGAATTTAAAAATAATAACAACCGTGGTGACCATCGCGATGAACTGAAATACTCCTTTTTAGCCAGGTATTGGTCTGCGAACCATGGTTCCTTGAGTGCAAGGACCAAGTCTTGTACATTTTAGTATCTCCATTGTCAAGCCCAGTATCTGGTCCATGTGTCACATCAATTTGTTGCCTAAACTTAGGTAAATCTACCAGGAAGGTTTTATCCCCTCCTCTCATGAAAGCCCAGTAGTGTTAGGTAATGGAAGCTCTAGTTCAAATTCTAGGTTACTTACTGTGATAGGTTGAATAATGGCCATCCGAAAATACCAAATCATAATACCTGAAACTCGTGAATGTTACCTTATTTAGAAAAAGAGTCTTTCAGGTATGATTAAATTAAGGATTTTGAAATGAGGAGATTGTCCTGGATGATCCTGGTGGGTCCTGTATGCTGTCCCAAGTGTCTTTATAGGATGGAGGCAGAGGGAGATTTCACTCAAACACAGGAAAGAGGAGGAGGTGATATAACTAGAGAGGTAGAGGTTGAGGTGATGTAACCACAAGCCAAGGAATGCCAGAAGGTAGAAGGAGCAAGGAAGAATTCTCCCCTAGAACCTCCAGAAGGAGTGTGGCTCTGCTGACACTTTGATTTCAGATTTCTGGCCCCCAGAATTGTGATAGAATAAATTTTTGTCATTTTAAGTCACCTAGTTTGGAGCAACTTGTTGTAACAGCTCTAGGAAACTAATACACTCACATAGTTATTTACCTGGGAAATTAGAAAGCCTGCAGTTGCTAAGAATTTTCTGAGGCCAGAGACCAGCCTGATCCAGAAGGAAAGCTTTTCCAGTTGACAGGTTTTCGCTAGATCAAGACATTTTCCAGATTCCCAAGACAAAATTCCTGCCTTCGCCCAGGCCAAGACTTCCCCTGCTGTGAACTGTTCCCATGAGGCCCCTTCCTGAAGCTCATCTGTGTAGGCGTGGGCTGGATCTGGGCATGGAAGCAGGGGTGGATTATCCAATGGACAAGGTGAACACAGTGCTTACCTTGCTTATTAGATCATCTGTAGTGAACAGTTTTCACCATATCAGGTATGACTGGCATCTATCTCTCTCCCAACCCCACAGCACTGTCCTGTGGAATTACAGCCTCTTTTCAAAGTTACAGTTCCTGACAGGAGCAGGTGACCCAGTAAGCAAGGTAAGCATGGGCTTATTTACTAATCTGTAGTGAACAATTGTGGTGATTACTTACTAATCTGTAGTGAAATTGTTCACTACAGATTAGTAGTGAATGATCTGGTAAGCAGGGCAAGCACCGTGCTTGCCTTGCCTATTGGATAATCTGCCCATGCATGGAAGTTGCACAGACATGCACTGTGTGGAGTTAATAGCCTAAACACTTGCAGCTTGTTGGTAAACAAATCCTATTTTTCTGGTGCAGTCTGTTTTCTAATTTAATAATTTATGTGGTTGTGACTTGGCCAGCCTTCCCATCTGGGAGCTGCTCGCCGAGTACTGTCTAGTCAGTTATTCAGCAGCTATTCAAGAGCCTCGGTTCTGTGCCTGGTACTGTTCTTTGGGTTGACGATAACATGGTGAGTGGGTGGTCCTCTTGGAGCTTCTAATTTAACAGAGCAGAGAGATATTAATCATAGAATCACAAATGAGTGTAAGTTGCTACTATGATCCATGCTATGAAGGAGATACATGATGAGAAACAATAAATGGGGGACTTTATGCAGACCGGCATTCCTGGGTAATGCAAATGGTTAAGCACTTACCTACTGCCCGAAAGTTTATAGGTTTGAGTCTACTCAGGTACCTCGGAGGAAAGGCCTACTTCCAAAAAATCAGGAATTGAAAACCCTGTGGAGCGCAAGTCTACTCTGACACACTTGGGATTGCCATGAGTTGGAATCGACTTGACAGCAACTGTTTTTGTTATTTTTAATGCAGACTGAGACTGGGAGGTCAGGGAAGGCTTCCAAATAAGTTACGTTTGAGCAGAGATTTGAAAGAGGGGTAGGAGTTGGGATGTGGATGGATGGTGGGGACCAGAGGTCAAGCGTTGCAGGCAGAGAGAGCAGTAGTTGCAGAGGCCCTAGTCACATTCTGAAGTGCAGTGACTGGTGTGCCTGGAGCAAAGAAGAAGAAAGTTCAGGGCACAGTGGTGGGAGAAGTAGGTCTTGACCAGACTATGTAGCACCTTGCACTTTTTGTTAAGGATTGGAGATCTCCGTCTGAAGAGCGATGGAAAGCTGTTCAAGAATGAATGATTTGAATTAGGAATCGGCATGATTCCCCAAAGGAGAGACTGCCCACCCAAGCTTCAGCAGACTTCTGGCTGTTGATACTCTTCAGTTTGCCTTCTAATTGCCAGTTGTGTTTAGATTTCCCTGCATTGCACTGCTTTAATCAATTCAGTGACCAGCTTCATTGATTTATAAAGTTCCTTGTGGGAAATGAGAGGAAACTTTGAGTCATGTGGCATGATGGCATCTATCTTCCCCCATCTCTGCTTTTTTGCTTAATCTGTTCTTATATGTCTCAAAAGAGATTGGCTTAAGACACATCCTATACTAAGCTCATTAAAATAACAAAGAAAACCCATTTCCAAATGGAATTAGAAGCACAGGTATGTTGTCGTTAGGTGCCATCGATTGGCCGTGACTCATAGTGATCCTAGGTACAACAGAACGAAACACTGCCTGTTGGTGCACCATCCTCACAATCCTTATATTTGAGCCCATTGCTTCGGCCAGTTAATCCATTTCATAGAGGGTCTTCTACTTTTTACTGGCTCTACCAAGCATGATGTTCTTCTCCAGGGAGTGGTCCCGCCTATAACATGTCCAAAGTATGTAAGATGAAGTCTCGCCACCCTTGCTCCTAGGAAACATTCTGGCTGTGCTTCTTCCAAGACAGATTTGTTTGTTCTTCTGGCACTCCATGGCATATTCAATATTCTTTGCCAACACTATAATTCAAAGGCATCAATTCTTCAGTCTTATTCACTGCCTAACTTTTACATGCATATGAGGCAATTGAAAATACCATGGCTTAAGTCGGGTGCACCTTAGTCCTCAAAGTGACATCTTTGTTTTTTCAACACTTTAAAGAGGTCTTTTGCAGCAGATTTGCCCAATGCAATACATCATTTGATTTCTTGGCTGCCGCTTCCATGGATGTTGATTGTGGATCCAAGTAAACTGAAACCCTTAACAACTTTAATATTTTTTCCATTTATCATGATGTTGCTTTTTGGTCAATTTGTGAGGTATAGTGGTTAGGATTTACAACACATATTTTTGGGGACACAATTTAACCCATAACACCCTGTTAACCAACCAGTTGTCCTTGAGTTGATTCCAACTTATGGTGACCCCATGTGTTTCAGAGTAGAACTGTACTCCATAGGATTTTCATGGCTCTTACTTTTTGGAAGATCACCAGGCCTTTCTTCCAAAGTGCCTCTGGGTGGACATGAACCTCCATCCTTTATGGTTAGTAGCTGAATGCTTAACTGTTTACACCACCCAGCGACTCCTCCAGACGCTCTTGCTGAAACTGAAATAGGTAGCTACACAGTACAGATTCTCTGCTGTTAGATTTGATTTCTTCATGTGTCTTTTAGATTTGTTTGTGATTATTATGTTTTCCTTTAAAATCAGCAATGAAGCTTGGTCTATTATTTGACTGTAATTTTTAGACATTGTTCATACAGTTTATCTACTGTTGCAAACTTAAGTAACAAGGTAAAATGAAATTTTGTATGCCTCTCTTTGAGTTTTGCAAGCTTGTTTCTATTTGTCTTTGCTAGTAATTGCTGTATCATTAGAGATAAAAGAAGATGCCTGGGACTAAATTCAGAATTGACTCAATGGCAACAGTTTTGGTTTTTTTGGTTTGGGGCTAAAATCTGTCTTAACTAGTACCCGACTTTCTTACCTGGGTCTAAGACTAAATGGGGTCAGGAGTAAACTGCAGGTGGTGAGTGCCTGGCCTCTTGGCTGGGTACTGACCCATGTTTGTGTGGGGTGGGCACTGGCTGGCACTGGTGCCTAGCTGGCTTGCTAGGATTACGTGTGAGTCTACCACACATAGGTTTTTTTTGTCTTAAGTGTGGAACCTATGTACTCTATGTGAGAACAAAAGTTGGCTCGTCTTTTGAGGGAGGAAATGTCAGAAATCCCTGTTTGTTAGTGATGGGTTGACAGGTCCAACTTACTACCTTGTCTGTCTCTGTTTATTGAATCAAAATGGTAACAATATAGTCAACATCGGCAAGTAATTCCTTTCTGTTCCGGGTACAGAGAATCAGTTTCAGGGCAGTTCCCATTTTGAGGCTTGAGAAAGAAGGTGTCAAAGAAGCAAAGATAAAAAAAAAAATCTTGGGTTTTAAAATGTGTGGATGTATTAAGTAAATGTGTCCTCTGCCTTTCCCATGTTTGCTGTTTATCCTTCTGAGAAAAACAATGGCCTTTTAAATTCTTCAAAGGTGAAGGAGGATATAATAATGTTGTTGATGATAAATGATTTTATATACCCGTTTTCACTTTGTGAGGCTGTTGCGATGAAATCCAGGCTCTGGCCACATGCTGGGAGTTAATGAGGTTTACAATTGGCAATGCTTTAAGAGTATTAGGGTAATGTATTTAAACATCAGCAGTTCACAGCCAGAACCGCTCATCATCTGTCAAGTATAATCCAAGATCAATAAGAGAAGGTCTTTCAGTTTGCTAATGAGAAAGGTTTTCTACACTGCTAAGGTGGACAGAAATTTCAGATTAACACCTGAAATTCATAAACTATAGAATTAAGCAAAAGCAGCTCTTTAATTTAAAAAAACTTGATAATCAACAGCCGTCACCTGAGAAGCTTAAATTTTTTTCTTAGTCATCAGGCTCCCAAATTAATCTACCAAAACAAAAAGCCTCATTAGCAGCTATCATTGAATCAGTGTTATTTATTTTTTTTCTTTTCTCTCAAGATGTCTGATTAACCCCCTTTCTTTTTGGATTACTCACTTTGTGTTAATATTTGATGTCTGAAATCATAGAGGGGTGCGTGCAATGTGGTGGCTAGACACTGTCTGCAAGGAGTAAATTAAAAGGAATTTTTAAAAAGGTTTGTATTATGTCGCCGGTGTATTAGAAAACCTATAGATAGGAATGTCAGGCGCCTGGGTTTATTTTTCTTTTTAATTCTAGAAGAGGCTGATTAATGACTAGGTGCTGATTTCACTTCAGGTTCATATGTGCAGATAGCCCCCTCCCCCTCCCCCTCTTCCCGTTCTGCTCATACATACCAATCCAGGGCCTCTTTGCAGAGTTTTGCTGTAAAGGGAAGGTGTGAAGAATGGCGCCCTAGTAGAGGGGAAAAGATCAAAGGTGGTTGTTTTTAAGGTAGTTAGATAGCAGCTTAAAGAGCCCTGATGGCACAGAGGTTAGGCCCTAAGCTGCTAACTGAAAGATCAGCAGTTCAAGCCCACCAGCCACGCCAGGGGAGAAAGATATGGCAGCCTGCATCCTTAAAGATTACAGCCTTGGAAACCCTATGGGACAGTTCTACTCTGTCCTGTAGGGTTGCTATTAGTTGGAATCGACTCGATGGCAACTGGTTTTTTTTTTTTTTTTTTTTTGGTGCAAATGGCACTGGACTATAGGTGAAAGGTTGGAGATTCGAACCTACCCAGAGGCAGTTCAGGAGACAGGCCTGGAGATCTCCTTCTGAAAGGTCACAGCCTTGAAAATCCTGTGAAGCCATTTTACTCAGCACACATGGGGTCTCTATGAGTTGACGAACTATCAATAGATAATAACGTAATGATTGGAAAGATTCTGTAGAGAGTGGAGAAAATTGATGATGCACTCAAGAAGACATTCTGGTACACTGTTTTTGAGTAGGAGTTGGCCTTTGGTAAGAATGTGGAGAGTTCTTTGAGAACCCTTTCAGGGGGGTTTGAGGTAAAAACTATTGATGTAATAATACTAAGACTTTATCTGCCTTTTTCACTGTCTTGATATTTGAGCTGGTGGTTCTGAAAGTAATGATGGGTGTCTTAGGCTGGGTTCCCTAGAGAAGCAAAACCAGTAAAGCGTGTAAACATATATAGAGAGAGATTTATATCAAGGAAACAGCTCACGTGATAGTAGAGGTTGGAATGTCCCAAATCCATGGATCAGGATAGAGGCCTCTCCCAATTCACCCAGCTGAGGAAGCTGGCAAACCCAAGATCAGCAGGTCGGAGAGCAGGGCTCCAGCTCACAGGCTGTGTCCGTTGAGGAATTCCAAGATTGACAGGCAAGCTGCTAGCTCAAGTCCCAAGAGCTGGAGGTCAGACAAGAGGCAGCTGCTGGATCTAGAACAAGCCAAAAACCTTGGCAAGGTGAGCAGGAAGGAAGTAGGCAGCGGAGGGTGGAGAAATGAAGGCTGAGGGGCCACTGAGCTGCTACAGACCCCGCTCCCACCAGTACCACTCAGCAGATTCCATCGTGGAGGTGATCACAGATCAGATTTCAACAGGGAAGTTGATCACAACATTATACAACTGCCAAAACACTGAGAATCATGGCCCAGCCCAGTTGACACATGATCTTAACCATCACAATGGATAAAACTTTAGGTGCCTTAGCCCTAAGCAAACAGGGACACCAAACCAAAGTAGTCATCATGCTCTTGTACATACACAACAATAAAAAAATAATAAATGCCAGTTTGGCTTCTGAATGTCCTTGAAGAAACAGTAAAAACAGGGTTTTTATTAAATACACCCTTGAATAGATTTCTTTTTTAAAATTCTGAGTGACAAAATGGGGAGCCCACATAAAGAACTTCTGTATTATGATACTTGTTTTGAGGAAAAACACTTGAGTGGTTGCTTTGAGTTGCAAACTGAGATAGCCTTTTTTTTTTTTTCCTTTTTTTAATAGATTACCATTTTTATCTGAAAGAATGACTAACAAACTGATTATTCAACTTTAAGGGCAGTTTTCACTTTATAGCTTCGTGATACTTAAAGACTTCTAATATACTTGGGGGTAATATTAGGGAATGTGATTTTTTACTATAGCATAATGAAATGTGCAAACATTTGGAAGATCTTTATCACTTAGGGTAGCTGTTTTCCATTTGACCCGTGTGTGGAGTTACAAAATCATGCGTGGGTAAAAGATCTATTCAAAGCGCATGGTGGACCAATGCATTTTAATGTAACAGAGTGGGAAAAGTTTATTGATACAGTTTCAGATTTCACATTGCTCCTAACCTTTCAGAAACTGTAACTTGTTGAGATTTGGTATTGTATCAAAGAAGAAGATCCACAGTTATTTGAAAGGACTATTAAGATACTCCTTCCCTTTCTAATTATGTGCATAAGATTGAAACTCTTCATATCCTTCAGCTAGAACAACATATTACTGTAGATTTGCAAACACATAGAACTGCTACTTTTCTCACTACTTTTTTTTTTTTTTTTAGAAAATACAGTTATTTTTATACAAAGGAGCCCTGGTAGCTCTGTGGTTAAAGCAATTGGCTACCAAATGAAAGGTCCGCACTTCGAACCCAACAGAGGCTTCACAGGAGAAAGATGTGGCAGTCCGTTTCTGTAAAGATTTACAGCCTTGGTAACCCCATGGGGCAGTTCTGCTCTGTCCTCTATGATTTCAGTGAGTCAGAATCGACTTGACAGCAGTGGGTTTGGTTTTTGATGTTATTTTTATTACCATGTAGTGACTTTATTTGCTTTTTAATGAATTAAATATTTTTATTTCCCAGTTTTAATTTTCATTACAGTAAATGATAGCTGTAACCCATGTAAACAAAAGCTGTTGGGGATCCTCAATAATTCATAAGCATGTAAAGGGGTCTTGAGACCCAAAAGTTTGAGAAATGCTGAGCTAGGAAAATGGAAAGGAAGGTAGAGTACAAGGGAGAAATGCTGAGCAGATGTGGTGGGATTTTAAGGAGGTTTTCATTTGGTTTCCTTGAGGGTAGGGGTTGAGGTGCTGGCAGTTTGAGGGGAGAGAACAACGTAAAGAATCTAGAAGCGGGGAGGTGAATGGATAAGAGAAAATAGCGTTACTGCTGGGCAGGACTGAGGTGCCATTTGAAGGTTTGTGGTTATGAAATTAAAGTGAGAGTGTGGCTGTGTGTTTTCAGCTGAGTTAGCTGCTAAAGCCCAAGTATGGAGTAGGAAGGGCTGGGTATAACCAGGTTTGAGGTCTTCACCTTTGCATAATCCAGAGCAGGAGAGGGGCAAGGAAGGTGAGGGGCAAACAAGGGGGCAATTATAATGATTGACTATAGATTTAAGCTGTGTGATAAGGAGGTAAGTGAGACATTTGGGATAGGAGGTGATGAGGGGTGGTGAGCAAATTGGGCACAAGCCAGAAAGAGCTGAGCTCAAATCCAAATCATAGTTTTACCATTCACTAGCCATGTAACTGAATAAATTACTTAACCTCTCTGATTCTGCCTCCCCCTCTTTAAGAGAGGGGAGAAAATACCTACTTTAAGGACTTGTTATGAGGATTAAATAAGAAAAT
This sequence comes from Loxodonta africana, assembly GCF_030014295.1. Classification (NCBI taxonomy): domain Eukaryota; kingdom Metazoa; phylum Chordata; class Mammalia; order Proboscidea; family Elephantidae; genus Loxodonta; species Loxodonta africana. The sequence goes on along the minus strand of NC_087349.1, from coordinate 65,988,028 downwards.
GAGTGGAAACTATTACCTCAAAACCTGGAACTCTGTATGTGTTCAGCAGTTGTTTCCATTAGCTTTTTGGTCTAACAATCCAGGAAGAACCATCAGCAAAGCTCCTGTCCCACATAATATTTTCTTTTTAAAAGTTCTTCAAGTAATTGGATATTTCAGTGTGGCTAAAGCAGAGCTTCAGACTGGCTCTGTCAGGTTCAAGCCTGACTGAGAATGTGCATTTCTAACAAGTTCCCAGGAAGTTGTATATAAGAAACACCTGAAGATCTTGTTAAAATGTAGACTCTGATTCAGTATGTCTGGGTGGAAATGCAAATGCTCAGCAGGGAACTTTTTGGAAATGCAAATTTTCGGCAAGGATTTGATCTGGTTCAAAGCCCAGGCCTAAAGACAGTGGAGTCAGGGTGTAAGAGGAAGTGACCAGGGAGAATGGAAAATAGTGGCCAGAAAGTGAGATGCATGAAATCTAGAGTCAAGAGATATTGCAGTTATTGGCAATGACAAAAGTGTAGAGTCTGCCCATGCTGATGAGTGGCTGAGGACGAGTGGAAACAAGATCATTGGAAGAGAGGAGTTGAAGTACTAGGAGGGTTGGAATCATCTAAAGGGTCATCTAAAAGAGTACTGAAAATACTGAGAATTAAGATAGAAATAGGGTTGGAGAGGGTGTCAATGAGCCAGGGCTAAAAAATGGGTGTTGGAGCCAAGAAGACCAGGGATTAGTAGGTGGTAGAAAAAGGAGGGGTACTGAGTGTTGTAGTCAGATGATATGAGCATTTAAACTGGGGCTTAGGAAGGAGGGGTCAGGGGATGGTCTGGATGAGACAATGAGGAGGAGGCAGTGCACCTACCCTGTTTCTATGCCTGGTGCTACCCAGGACTGTGAGAGGAAAGCCTATCAGTACTTAAGAGGGGACTACAGAGGAAGTAGTATCTTCTTGGAAGAGCCTGATATGGGTTAGAGCAAGAAAGTGAAGGGACCCTTTAGAAACAGGATTGGGGATGGAGGGGATTTAGCTACTTGTGCCCAGTGAATTCTAGAGGGCATAGCAGAAAGGTTTCTGGAAAGTGGTGAATAGGGAAAGTGCAGAACCTCAAGGAAGTTAACGTGAGGGATAAAGGGGGACGGGGTTGCTGGTGGAGATTGAGGTTAATGGGGTAAAGGGCAGAGGAGACTAATCTTGGTGGACTCCAAATTGTGCATGTTGGGAGATAGGGCTCTTTGCAGAGGCAAGGAGGCTTGGTGAGGAACAATTTTATTACCTGAAGAACTTTAAAACAAAAATATCACATGGGACAGGAGTTCTGCTGATGGTTCTTCCTGGATTGTTAGACCAAAGGGCGATGGAAACAACTGGTGAGCACATGGAGTTCCAGGTTTGGTGGTAATAATTTCCACCCATTTTCTCATTTAATCCTCCTAACAAGTCCTTAAAGTAGGTATTTTCACACCTCTCTTACAGAGGGTGGAGGAGCTCTGTTGGCACAGTGGTTAAAGTGATCTACTCCTAACTGAATGAGTGGCAGTTTGAAACCACCAGCAGCTCTGCGGAGAAAGGTGTGGCAGTCTGCTTCTAGAGAGATACACAGCCTAGGAGACCCTATGGGGTTGCTGTGAGTTGGAGTTGATTCATTGGCAGTAGATTTGGTTTGGTTTTTTTCTTACAGAGTGGGAGGCAGAATCAGAGAGATTAATTAATTTACTCAGTCATATTACTAATGAATGGTAAAACTGTAATTTGAACCCAGTTCTTTCTGGCATGTGCCCAATTTGCTCTGTCATGGAACTTTCCAGGTACAGAGAAGAATATTGGAAATAGAGCTTTGCAGGGCTTTGCATATGGTTTTGCTTAGAAGCTCCGGTGCCCTTTGCCACATTCTTACCCCCTGTTAAGGGTATCAAATCCTACTTCCCTGACACCAAATGTGTTGATCAATCCAAAATCAGTTTATTATCAATTCTGTTCCTCTCTGTTGCAATTCTGTCCTGACACCAGCTGCACATGCAGCACTTCTTCATCTGACCCTAACCACCTAAACTAGGTCAGACCTCACAAGTTAAGTGGCACAGTCCTACAGACTGCCAAGTCTCCCCAAGCCTGCAGGTGCCAGCCACAAGCTTGGGAGTCCCCACAGCACTCTCACTTTTGATCTGTTGACTGCATATTCGAGTTTTTCTCGCTTCCTCTCAGGATGCCAGCCATAAGCCCAGGGGTTCCCAGGGTTCCCCCAGTTCTGATCTGCTGACTCCCACTACTGCCTTGGGTTCAGAATTTGCTAGGGCGACTCACAGTACTCACAGAAAGCACTATACTTACAATTACATTTTTATTATAGCAAAAAGGTTACAAATTTTAGAGACGTGTAGGGCAAAGCCTGGGAGCATTTCCAGTTCAGAGCCTCCATGTCCCAAAAAGGGATTGTGCCCTCCCATCAATGTCTTTCATCAACCAGGAAGCCCATGGAGCTTCAGTGTCCAAAACTTATATTGGGCGTCTCATTACATAGTTCAGAGTCTGACCCCTTTCCCCTGATATCAGTAGGTCAATATCAGGAGCAAATATTTGTCCTTCCCTCCCACTTTTCCTTGTTTGGTTGTTACTGTGGGGAGAATGGCTGCCCTAATTATCTGGTCTTGCTTCATCTGAACCTTAGGTGTTTAAAATTCAAGTCTAAAGTTTCAAAGTAAAGGAAGTAAAATGTAGGCCCTGTTTCCTGGCTACTTGCAAATCTGCTTTATCAATGTCAATATCATAGATATGGGATGTGGCAGTTGCTTAAATTAAAAGGAAGACATTCTCGTGTATTGTCTTTGAGTATTATACTAAGCTGTGAGGAATCGCTGAAGGGAAACATTAGGAGATTTTGAGATTTCGTGCCCATTGACTTTTCCATTGATCGTGGCATAATTGTAAATGAGTTACTCCTTAGTAAACAGAGTGAGATTCTCAAACTTTAATGGAGGTTTTTGAGGGTAAGGCTGCTATAGCAATCTGATATAGAAGTTTTGGGTTCTTCAGCTGGGAGAAGTGGAAAAAAGGTAATTGCTTAGCTCTCATAGAAATTATAGAGTAACTTGTGATGGTCTCTATAATAAAGAATATATATGGTAAAGTGGCAGTGGAGAAATCTAGGTTAAGTTCAGATTTATTAATTCATTTAACAAATATTTATTGACACCAGCTATGTGCTAGGCCCTGTTCTAAGCAAAACAGATAAACTTTGTGCTCTCATATAACAAATGAACAGGCCCGATAGATAGGCAGGCAGGCAATCAGGTAGCCATATCTATAAAGCAAGGTAAGGAGATGGAGAGTGATGGTGAGGTTTAGGGGTCCATGGTTCATAGGGTGGTCAGGGAAGATCTCTGTAAAAGGTGACATTTGGGCAGAGACCTGAATGAGAGTGTGAGTCATGTGAGTTTAGACTTCTAGGTGTATTGAATAACAGGTAGAGAGAGCCTGAGAAGGGAGGGTACCTGGCATGCTTGAGGAGCAGCAAGGAGACCAGTGTAGCTAAAGAATGGTGAAAAGCAGGAGACGTATCAAGAGGTATCAAGAAGCCAGATCATGTAAATCTGGTAGAATTTTATCCAAGAGTAATAGAAGTTATTGAAGAGTTTTGAGCATGGGAACGGCATGATCTGTATTAAATTTTGAAGAGATACCCCTGTCTGATTTGTAGAGAATACAGTGGAAGAAAGAAAAACCAGTTAGAATATTGCACTAGTCCATGTAAAAGATGATGGCAGAACTAGAATGCTAATTGTGGAAAGATGGTTAAAAGTGGCTGGGTTTAGGATTTTCTTGAGGAAATTTGTTGAGAAATATGGGAGAGGACAATGGAAGCAACTTCACTGACATGAGGAATGTTGGGAGAAGGATAGGTTTGGGAACATAGTTAAGAATTCTTAATATTGAGATGCCTGTTAAACATCCAACTGGAGATATAGGCTGTTAGGTGTATGGGTTTGGATTTCAGGGGAGAGGTCTAGGTTAGACTTCAGGGGATAGGTCTAGGCTAGAGATGGGAGTCAACCAAATTACTTCTTCACCCTAAGCCAAATTGCAGAATAAGGAGTTGGTGCTGTAGTGATTTCTGAGAGTTCAATGAGTTGGGAGTTGCTTTTTGTGGGAATAGGTTCTTTTTTATACTGATTGTTATAGACTCACTATATTATTATGTTTCAATCAATTGCATTTACCATTTTTAATGTTCAAATTATGCCGTATTTGGACAGTGGGAACTATTTTATATTTTCTTTTCCATTGTCTTTGATATGACCATTATTATTTAACAGCTTCCTTGCTTCCTGGCAAAACAGTATATTACTTTATTTCTGCTCTAGATGTGGAATCAGCCATTCTTCCATGGAGCCCTTGTTCTTTTTAATAGGCATTAAAAAAATATACAAACCCACAGTCTGGGTCACTTCTTCTGGGTTGTCATAGCTTTGAGTTCTTTCCGATGCATAGTGGAAAAAAGAAGCCTTTGGTTTATACTAAATCTGTTACCTTGATTTGATTCCAACTCATAGCGACCATATTAAACAGAGTTGAACTGCCCCGTAGGGCTTCCCATGGAAGCAGACTGCTATATCTTTCTCCCTCGGAGCAGACCAGGCTGGTGAGTTCGAACTGCTGACATTTTGGTTAGCACTTAAACACTGCATCACCTGATTTATACTAGTATTTCTAATTCAAGGTTAAATTGACAAAATTAAATGAAAGAAATGTCTACTTCCTTGATTTTTGTATTTATCTCTTTACTCTTTTATTGAAAATATTGGTTACCAGCAATATTAACGTAATTACATATTTGCAGTATGTAGGAACACCAGTTAATATGACTGCTATTCAAATTTATGCACCAACCACTAATGTCAAAGATGAAGAAATTAAAGATTTTTACCAACTTCTGCTGTCTGAAATTGATCAAACATGTAATCAAGATGCTTTGATAATTACTGGTGATTGAAATGGGAAAATTGGAAATGAAGAAGGATCAGTAGTTGGAAAACGTGGCCTTGGTGATAGAAATGAAGCCGGAGATCACATGATAGAATTTTACAAGACCAACGACTTTCTCATTACAAATACCTTTTTTTCAACAACATAAACGGTGACAGTATACATGGACCTTGCTGGATGGAATGCACAGGAATCAAATCGATGGCATCTGTGGAAAGAGACAAAGGAGAAGCACAATATCATCAGTCAGAAAAAGGCCAGGAGCCAACTGTAGAACAGACCATCACTTGCCCATATGCAAGTTTAAGTTGAAGCTGAGGAAAATTAGAACAAGTCCATGAGAGCCAAAGTACAACCTTGAATATATCCCACCTGAATTTAGAGACCATCTCAGGAATGGATTTGACACATTGAACACTAATGGCTGAAGGCCAGACAAGTTGTAGGATGACATCAAGGACATCATACATGAAGAAAGCAAAAGGTCATTAAAAAGATGGGAAAGAAAGAAAAGACCAAATGGATATTAGAAGAGACTCTGAAACTTACTCTTGAATGTAGACTAAAAAAAAGACTAGCTACAGAAAACGGAAGAAATGCTGAAGTAAAAGAACTGAACAGAAGATTTCAAAGGCTAGCTCAAGTAAACAAAGTAAAATATTATAATGAAATTCACAAAGACTGGGAGTCAGAAAACCAGAAGGGAAGAACATGCTTGGAATTCCTCAAGCTGAAGGAACTGAGGAAAAAATTCAAGCCTCGAGCTGCAATATTGAAGGATTCTATGAGGAAAATATGAGTCAGAATGAATTCAATGGCAACAGGTTTCTTTTTTTTTTTTTTAAACGGGGAAAATATTGAACAATGCAGGAAGCATCAAAAGAACATAGAAGGAATACACAGAGTCACTACCAAAAAAGAATTGGTCGACATTCAGCTATTTCAGGAGGTAGTATATGATCAAGAACCAGTGGTACCCAAGGAACAAGTCCAAGCTACACTGAAGGCATTGCAAAAAAACAAGCATCCAGGAATTGATGGCGTACCAATTGAGACGCTACAACAAACAGGTGCAATGTTGGAAGCCAGCCCTCATTATTCTATGCCAAGAAATTTGGAAGACAGCTACCTGGCCAACTGACTGGAAGAGATCCACATTTGTGCCCATTCCAAAGAAAGGTGATACAACAGAATGTGAAAATTATTGAACACTATCATTAATATCGCATGCAAGTAAAATTGTGCTGAAGATCATTCAAAAACGGTTGCAGCACTGCATGGACAGGGAATTGCCAGAAATTCAAGCCAGATTCAGAAGAGGATGTGGAACCAGGGATATCATTGCTGATGTCAGATGGATCTTGGCTGAAAGCAAAGAATACCAGAAAAATATTTACCTGTGTTTTAATGACTGTGCAAGGGCACTCAACTATTTGGATCATAACAGATTATGGATAACATTGTGAAGAACAGGAATTCCAGAACATATGTGCTCATGCAGAACCTGTACATAGAACAAGAGGCAGTCCTTCCAACAGAACAAGGGGATACCGCATGGTTTAAAATAAGGAAAGATGTGCTGCAGGGTTGTATCCTTTCACCATACTTACTCAATCTGTATGGTAAAGCAAATAATCCGAGAAGCTGGACTGTATGAAGAACACAGCAACAGGATTGGAGGAGGACTCATTAACAACCTGCGATATGCAGATGACACAGCCTTCCTTGCTGAAAGTAGAAGACTTGAAGCACTTACTGATCAAGATCAAAAACTACAGCCTTCAGTATGGATTACACCTCAGCATAAAGAAAACAAAAATCCGCACAGCTGGACCAATAAGCACTATCATGATAAATGGAGAAAAGATTGAAGTTGTCAAGGATTTCATTTTACTTGGATCCACAATCAAGAAAAAGGCCAGGAGCCAACTGCAGAACAACCATCAATTGCCCATGTGCAAGTTTAAGTGAAGCTGAAGAAAATTAGAACAAGTCCACAGAAGCAGCAGTCAAGAAATCAAATGACCTGTATCGCATTGGCCAAATCTGCTGCAAAGACCTCTTTCAAGTGTTAAAAAGCAAAGATGTCACTTTGAGGACTAAGGTATTTTCAGGTGCCTCATATGCATGTGAAAGCTGGGCAGTCAATAAGGAAGACTGGAGAAGAATTGATGCCTTTGAATTTTGGTGTTGGCGAAGAATATTGAATATACCACAGACTGCCAGAAGAACAAACAAATCTGTCTTGGAAGAAGCACAGCCAGAATGCTCCTTAGAAGCGAGGATGGTAAGACTTAGTCTCATGTACTTTGGACATATTATCAAGAGGGATCAGTCTCTGAAGAAGGACATCATGCTTGGCAAAGCAGAAGGTCAATGAAAAAGAGGAAGATCCTCAGCAAGATAGATTGACTATGTGGCTGCAATAACGGACTCGAACATGGTAAACATCGTAAGACTGGCGTGGGACAAGGCCGAATTTTGTCTGTTGTACATAGGGTCACTATGAGTTGGAACTGACTCTGTAATCTAGCAGCCACAACCACCACCACCACTACCACAACAACAACAGGATAGAGTCAAAATAATTATACCAATACTGCTGCCAACTATTGAATACTGAATGAAGCTTAAGACTTCTTTTCAGTTCTACGTATTTTTATTCAGTATTCCACTACATATGTGCAGTTGAAATACTGTGTCTTAAAGTTCTTTGAAATAATTTATTACTTTGTGCGGTTTTGCCACCAGCTTGACATATGGTTAGATTCATTTGTTTCAGTTTTTAGGGATTACTTTTTTCTTTTAAGATTTAGTGTTTGAATATGGAAAACGTGTTTCTATACTTAAAACTATATAACAGGAGCAAAATATATTCAGGGACGTGTGACTTCAGATGCGAATTCTTTTCACCCTTGTTTCCTCCATCCCCCTTATAGATGATTTTTATTTGTTTACTTTCTTTTAGGTCTTGGTTCATCCTTCCAAAGAGTGTTTTTCCCTAAGTAGAAGTTGGTGTGTGTGTGTGTGTGTGTTCATATTCATATTTGTCTTAGCCTAGAGAAGCAAAACCAGTAAAGCATATAAATTTATATATATATAGAGAGAGAGAATTATTATCAAGAAAATGGCTCATGCAGTTGTAGAGACTGCAATTTCCTAAGTCTGTGTAGGGCTGGTGAACCCAAGATCAGCAGGTCATACATAAACAGAGAAACCTACTGTGCTCATGGATAGGTAGACTCAACATTGTGAAAATGAAAATTCTGCCCCCTAGAAAAAACCAAACCCATTGCCATCGAGTCAATTCCAACTCAGCGACCTATAGGAGAGAGTAGAATTGCCCCATAGAGTTTCCAAGGAGCACCTGGCAGATTCGAACTGCTGACCCTTTGGTTAGCAGCTACAGCTAACCACATAAGCACTTAACCAGTATACCACCAGCATTTCCACTCTACCCAAAGCAGTCTACAAATGCAATGCAATCCTGATCTGAATACCAACAACATTCTTCAAAGAGATGAAAAAAACTAATCATTAACTTTATATGGAAAGGGAAAAGGCCCCGGATAAGTAAAGCACTATTGAAGAAGGAGAATAAAGTAGGAGGACTCTCGCTACCTGACCTCAGAACCTGCTATTCAGCTATCATAGTCAAAACAGCCTGGTACTGGTACAACGACAGATACATTGAGCAACAGAACGGAATTAAGAACCCAGATGTAAATCTATTCACCTGTGGCCACCTGATCTTCGACAAAGGCCCATAGCCCATCAACTGAGGAAAAGACAGTATTTTTAACAATTGGTGCTGCCAAAACTGAATGTTCATCTGCAAAAAAATAAAACAGGACCCATACCTTATATCATATACAAAAACTAACTCACAATGAATCAAAGGCCTAAATATAAAAACAAAAACTGTGAAGACCATAGAAGAAAAACCGAGATCAACGCTAGAGGCCCTAACGGATGGCATTAACAGTATACAAACCATAACTAACAAACACCAGAAGATAAGCTAGATAGCTGGGATCTTCTAAAAATTAAACACCTGTGCTCATCGAAAGACTTTACCGAAAGAGTAAAAGGAGAACCTACAGACTGGGAAGAAATTTTTGGCTATGACAAATCCAACAAATGTGTTTACAACTGTAGTTCTGTTGGCAATTTATTTAAACTTATATTTTCAAAAGATAAAACTTATTTAAACAAAACAAAAAAGAGAGCATAGTAAAACTAATTAATGCACACTGCATGATGCAAGTTTAGCTACAATGCAGTTAGTGATTAGAGCACGGCCCTCAGTTTGCTAGTTGCATACGTTTTTTCCTGTCTGTTAGAGATTGAGTTGTATCGCCCGCCCTCTGCTCCAAATATGTAATGAAACCCTGACCTCTGTACCTTTAAATATGATCTGATTTGGAAATATGATTCTCTTTATTTTGTTAAGTAGGCAATACCCAAGTAGGGTGGGTTCTATACCTAATCATTCTGAGTCATTAAAAAAAAGCAGATTGGACACAGAGACACACACAGGCAGAAGAGGAAGACACAATGGAGACAGATGCATCTACAAGGATTGCTGGCAGCCACTAGAAACTGAAATAGAGAAGGAAGAACCCTTCTGTAGAGCCACGCCCTGAATTTGGCCTTTTTGCCTCCTGAACTGTGAGAAAATAAGTTTCTATTCTTTAAAGCCACTCACATGCGGTATTTCTGTTATAGCAGCACTACATAACTAAGACACTGTCAAATCGTTGAACTCCCATTAATGCCCTGTGTTTTACAAGATTTGATTTTTTTTGTTCTGCTGATTGCATTACCAAATAATACTAGTCTCTATTCAGAATTTGACCACTTCTTAACCACCTTTGCTGCTACCATCCCAGTCCATGGTATGGTCATCTCTCACTTGGATTAATGTACTAGCCTCTTAACTAGTCTCCATGATTCTGTTCTTGCTCCTTTCAGTCTTCAGTTAAAAGCAGCCAGAGTGATATTGTTACAACCTAAGCTGTATCATGTCTCTCTCTGGTACCCAGCCCTTTGTGGCTCCACATTTCACTCAGAGTAAAAAGCAAAGTCCTTACTGTGGCCAACAAGGTCCAGCAGTGCTCATTCTTCCCTTTCCTACCTTTCCCTTCCCTTGTCCCTGTCCCCACTTTATTTCCTACTATTCTTCCCCTTAATTACTTTGTTCCAGTCCCATTCTTCTCCTTGCTGCACCTTGAAAACACCATGCTCGTTCCTACCCCAGGGCCTCTGTACTTCCTCTTCTCTCTGTAAAACTCTTCCTCCAAGAAGCTCACTCACTTCCTTTCAGTTTTTACTCAGATAACACCTTTTTGGTGAGGCTTTCCTCTCACATGCTATTTTAAATTCTACCCACCAACACTCCTTTCCCCCTTCACTTTTGTATTTCTCCTAGCAGTTATCTTGTAACATAGGGATTTTGTTAATTGTTTTATTGTCTTGCCTTCTGCCCCCCTCACACACACTTGTCTGTGGGCAGAGATTTTTGTCTATTTTGCTTACTCCTGAATGTGCAGTTCATAGAACAGTGGCTGGCACGTAGTAGCACACCCATTCATATTTGTGGAATGAATTTGAATGGGTTGAACACATAAAGTGCTATACATGTGTGAGGTTTAGTTATCAAGATAACTGGAGGGATGAGATTATTAAGCCTCTCTCATCTGGTCTCATATTAAATTTCAATATGTTAAAATCCTTGGTCATCGTTTTTCTCCCAGGAATTCTAATATTTCATGCAACCCATCTCTGGTGCTAAAGATTTTAGCAAAATTTTTTTTCTTTTCCTGTTTTTACTTTTCTTCTCTCTAATAATAGGGGTCATTCTAGATATTGTAGAATTATTGTCAGCTGCTGTTGAGTTGGCCCCCAATTTATGGTGACACCATGCATATCAGAATCGGACTGTTGTGATTCTGAGAGTTTTCATTGGCTGATTTTTGGAAAATAGATCACCAGGTCTTTCTTCCTAGTCTACTTAGTATGGAAGTGGTGCTAAAATCTGTTCAGCGTCATAGCAACATGCAGGCCTTCACTTACAGATCAGCGTGTGGTTATGCTTGTAGTGTATAGGCCAGAAATCGAGTCTGGGTCTCCCACATGGAAGGTGAGAATTCTGCCACCGAATCACCACCCTGAGGGATTCTTTATATCTTGAAAACCACCCACAGTATTAGGATCTTAACGCTTTTTGGGAATCCTGCCTTTCCTTCAACGTCCTTGCAACAGGCTGGGATTTGGAAGCCTGTGCCAAGGTGTTCACTGACTGGGCACTGTTGGGCAGTGCTGCTGCCCCTCTCCCCTTCTCGTTATGGTTTTTGGTCTGGTGAGCTACTACCTCTTTCTTTAGTAGAGTTAAATAAATGCAGTTATGTCTTTATTCTTTTAATAAGTATTAATAGTTCACATTATTCTTCGAGCTGTTAACTTAGAGTATAATTTTTTTAATTCACTAAGGGTATCACATTTCTGCTTAGGGAAAGTGTAATCCACATGAAACTGTCTTTCTGTTGCTTTATGATTTCCTGATCCAGTGCTTTCTTCTAGAATTTTTAAAAAGTCACAAAGTAAAACAGTCACCAACTTCCTGAAGGAAAAAGCACTAAAACGCTGATGCTGCTTTTCCAAAATTAGCAATAATTATACCTAGAAAAAGGAAAAGGATCTCGAAAGTCTTGTTGTTAATTTGCCTTTGCAAAAATGTAAAGTTCACTCAACAGTTCCTAATTTTGGTTATCCCTTCGAATCACTCTTCTGCATTGTGGCCTGCTTTTTAAAAAGCTCAGTATTGTTAAGAGACCTAGAAATCGCACTTGCTAATGAATGCAGAGATAGCGTGGAATAGGATAATGGGAAAACATGTTGGATCAATTGTGACTGAAAATTTTCCATTACTTACCTGTTTTTCAGCATTTATGTAGGTTCTTACAGAGGGTAAAGTAATGCGTATATCCAAATAGAGTGGGTTCAGATAGTTATAATAAATTCTCTTTTGGTTATTTTGATGAAAGTTTATATTCATGGGAGACCTGTGTTAATAAGTGAATTCATTGCATTTTGTTATGATTATTTATATAACAAAATGTAATTAAATATGAAAAACTTGTATGTTCTTTCTTTATCAGATCCTGTGCTGGTTCTCAAGCAAGAGATTATATTCATGTACTAAACTTTTAATTAATCTGTATTGGAGTTGGACGTGGGACACCATTTTGTTTATTATGGATTTTGGATAAAATCTGGAAGTACTACTTAATCAGATTATTGTAAGCAGAATCACTTGTCATTTCAATTCTCACTGATAATGTTTCTTAAAGTATGAGGCAACTTTTCCCTGATAATGAGAGTTTATACAATCTAGTTTTAATTTTTTAAGTTTTATTTGAAATCTTAGAGTGTCTCCAATAATCATCTAAAATATGAAGTCTCATTGAGATGTCAGAGATTGATTAAATCTGTATTGATCCCCTTCATTGGCTGGGTTCTTTAGAGAAGCAAAACCAGAGAGGCATACATAGAGAGAGAGAGAGAGAGAGAGATTTATCTCAAGGAAATGGCTCGTGTTGTTGTGGAGGCTAGCAAGTCCCAAAGTCCAAGCATTGACTGGAGGCCTCTCCTGACTCACATTATTGCAGGGGCTGACGAACCCAGAATCGGCAGGTCAGATGGCAGGCTGCTGGCTCACGGGCTGCCGGAGCCGGTGAATCCCAAAGTCTGCAAATCAGGCACAGGTTGCTTGGTTCAAATCCCAAGAACTGGAGGTCAGATGATGACAAGCTGAATAGAGGATCAAGAGAGAGAGCACTGTTGGATGTAGGCCACACCCCCAAGGATACTCCCCTTATATCAGATAGTAAAATGGAGAATAATTACATAATACTGAAACTCATGGCCTAGCTAAGTTAACACACAACATTAACTATCACAGTCTATACCTTGTCAAATTGGCACCTGCATATATCTCCTTAAACCACAAATAATCTGTAAGTAAAGAGAATTATAAAATCATACTTGTACTTAACTTGATACAACTAATGTGCATACAACCAAAAATGCTCTAGCCCCATTTACATTTTATATTTTATAAGTAATGGGATAAGGGAGAGAAGAAAACAAAAATATTTGCTGTATATATGGACAAACACATGTATACTAAAACAAGGAAGGAATACTCATAACAATTACTGTACTCATTTCTGCAACTAGTCATGTGGTCATAACTGGTATTTAGAACTACCTTCTTCCATCACTCATTCCGTATTCCCTATACACTCAGTAAGTACTTCAGCTGGTTGTGATGCTTTGCCTGGTGGGGCAAACCTTTATTCTTGAAGAGTCTGGGCCATTAGTAGTCAAGTCAGAAATGGGTTGATGTAGATTTCCGTGGACTTTAATCATAGGACATGGTAGTACTAAGAAAAGCCCTAAGGGATCTCCTGTATTCCAAACATGCTCTTCTTTACCTGTATTATGTAATATCAATCAGATTTCCCCCTGGTATTCAGGGTCAATCACACAAGCCAGTATGGTAACTCCCTTCTTTGCTTGTTATCTCAGAGGCATGAGGAACCCAAAGTGGCTGGGTGGCACTCTTAACTTCCAGGTCAATGGAATCAGTGTTGTGTCTACAGGTGGGAGAATTCCTCCCTTTGTAACTAAGACCTCTAGACCCCCAGAGCATAGGGGTGTGGGGACAGGAAGTGAATGGGTCGTTAAGGGTGATAGTAAGTGGTACCACTCTGATTTCAGCCCTTGGTTTCTGGACCCATGAATCCTGGCTGTGGGAGAAACAGTTGTGCTTTGTTTCAGAGCATACACAGCCTCCTGGAGGACATTGCCCCAACCCTGCAAAGCATTGCCACCTAGCTAGTGCTGTAATTTTGTCTTTAGGAGACCCTTCCATCATTCTATCAAGCCAGCTGTTTCAGGGTGATGGAGGACATGGTAGGACCAGAATTCCATGAGCATGCGCCCATTGCCGCACTTCCTTGGCTGTGAAGTAAGTCCCTTGATCTGAGGCAATGTTGTGTGGGATACCATGATGGTGGATAAGGCATTCAAATTTGTTCCTCAGTGTTGTGGTAAAAGGTGTGTCCCCTGGGCACTCTGTGGGTGAGTCTGTATGTCTACCTGATCAATTTACTCTAACGTCAATTCTCTGAAGCCTTGGGATACCTTCTTCTATTATATATCAGTGCAGGTCTAGTACATCACCTTGAATCAGAGTAGGCCACTGCTTAATCTATGCTTCAGCAAACCATCTAAATAAACTATTAGATCCTTTTCTAACTTGTGGAGCTGAAACATGGAATGAAAGAGCTATATTTAGTGAGCCCATGTCAGTAAACTCAGACTGATCCAACTTTATGTTCCTTGCACCATTATCCCATACCCTTAATAGCCATTCCCATATATATTCCCCAGGTTTCTGTTTGTACATATTAAAAAGCCAAGCAATTCTTCTGGAATGTAGCATACCTCCTCCTGGGTCACACTTTGTACTTCACCTTTTGGGGCTTGTGGGGCTTAAGTCTAGCTATAAGTCTAGAAGCAAAAATGGGTGATGGGGATGGGTCCTGGGGACATTCAGCAATATCTCATAAGGCCCTAAGCAATGACTCCAGGTGACATTTCAGCCAAAGCTCTTCAGACACAGCTGGTACTGGGGAGGGTGGCTTATCAGACAAAGATGGAGCAATCTCTTCAGATGGGAGTAGGAGGGCTATTTCTGTTGGAGAGGGAGAAAGAGATTGATCAATCTCAAGGTAATGGCTTATGCTCTTGTAGAGGGTGGCAAGCTCCAAAGTTCATAGGTTAGGCATTGGTTGGAGGCTTCTCCTGACTCATGTAGCGGCAGAGGCTGACAAACACAGAATCAGCAGGTCAGATGACATGCTGCTGGTTCATAGGGCTACAGAACTGGTGAATCCTAAAGCCAGCAAATCAGGTGACAGACTGATGCTTCGAATCCCAAGAACCAGAGGTCAAGTGATGGAAACAGGATCCAGGGCAAGCAAGCTATGCCAGAATGTCTATATATATAGAGTGTAGGTCACACCCCCAGGGAAACTCCTTGTCTTAGTTATCTAGTGCTGCTATAACAGAAATACCACAAGTGGATGGCTTTAACAAAGAGATACTTATTCTCTCACAGTCTGGTAGGCTAGAAGCCTGAATTCAGGGTGCCAGCTACAGGGGAAACCTTTCCCTCTCTGTTGGCTCTTGGGGAAGGTCCTTGTCATCAACCTTCCTTTTGTTTAGGAGCTTCTCAGGTACAGGAACCCTGGGTCCGAAGGACTCGCTCTGCTTCTGATGCTGCTTTCTTGATGGTAGGAGGTCCCCTATCTTTCTGCTTGCTTCTCTCTTTTATATCTCAAAAGATAGAAGTTGTAGATTAATCTTGTAGATTGAGTCTACATAACCGCTGCTAATCTCATCTCATTAACATCACAGAGATAGGATTTACAACGCACAGGAAAATCACATCAGAGGACAAAATGATAGACAATCACACAATACTGGGAATCATGACCTAGCCAAGTTGACAAATTTTTGAGGGACACAATTCAATCCATAACACTCCGCTAACAGCTGATTGGTTGGTCACATCGTGGGGGTGATGCCATTATATCACAAAATGGAGGATAAATAGATCACAAAATGAAGTGTAATTACCTAATAATGAGAATCATAGCCTAGCCACATTGACATGTAACATTAACTATCACATTCCCTCAATTTATTTGCTTAAAAATTTATTCTTGGTGTCAATTTCTGTCTTGTGATTTACCTCATGTCAAGACAAGTTCTGATACCAAGATGGAATATACATTTCATAATAAGTTATTTTTTCCTTGCCAGCTGCACCTTTGTGGATATGATGATTGAGATCTTATTCATCTTTGCAAACAGTAAGATGAATATCCTCAGAGCAGAGAGGGGTAGAGACATGTACCCTCAGCTAAGTAACTCCATTTTATGTGGCCATTTTTCCTTATTTTGAATTAGATAGCAGGTGTGTGAAGGAGAAGGAAGATACAAGTTGATCATTTTCCTTTGTATCTAGGATCTCGAGTCCACAATCAAGGACTCATTTATTCTTGTTCTTTTTAGTTAGTTTTCATTTGACTGTGTATAGCTTTGGTGCGGCCTCCTTAACCTTGATCATTCCTCCCCAACACAGGATTTTGGATTCTTCTATTTCTCTTCTCTTGGGAGAGGTGAGAAAAATTTATCGGGGGTAATAGTGCCATTTGATGGTTCATTTTTATACATGTCCTTCAGTATGGATTACACTTCAAGATAAAGAAAACAAAAATCCTTGCAACTGGACCAATAGGCAACATCATGATAAATGGAGAAAATATTGAAGTTGTCAAGGATTTCATTTTACTTGGATCCACAATCAATGCCCATGGAAGCAGCAGTCAAGAAATGAAATGACATATTGCATCGGGCATATCTGCTGCAAAAGACCTCTTGAAAGTGTTAAAAAGCAAAGATGTCACCTTGAAGACTAAAGTGCACCTGACCCAAGCCATGGTGTTTTCAGTCACCACATATGCATGCAAAAGCTGGACAATGAATAAGGAAGACTGAAACATTGACGCCTTTGAATTATGGTGTTGGCAAAGAATATGGAATGTGTTATGGACTGCCAAATAATGAACAAATCTGTCTTGGAAGAAGCACAGCCAGAATGTTCCTTAGGAGCAAGGATGGTGAGACTTCGTCTTAGATACTTTGGACATGTTGTCAGAAGGGACCAGTGTCTGGGGAAGGACATCATGCTTGGTAGCGTAGAGGGTCAGTGAAAAAGAGGAAGATCCTCAGTGAAATGGATTGACACAGTGGCTGCAAGAATGGGCTCAAGTATAACAATATCATGAGGATGATGCAGGACCGGGCAGTGTTTCGTTCTGTTGTACATAGGGTCACTATGAGTCACAATTGACTCTATGGCACCGAACAACAACAATGTTAATGTTATCATTGAAAATTTAGGGACCCTTTGTAATGTGAATGATAGAACAAGTTGTAATTGCCTATAGGTTAAGCATTTAGGCTTCTGTGGAATTATGATGTGTCTCAGGGGCATCATGGTTCCATGGTTTAGGAGTGATAATCTGGTGGGAAAAGGAGCTAGAGGGGGTCTAACTGTTGAGACTGTAGAGCAAGCACATTGTTTTTCTTAGCCGGTTTGCTTGTTTGGGCTGGCATGGGATAGAGGGCTGATGGGGTTTATTGGGGATGGGCAACCATTGCCCTAGAGCACCCTGTGTAAGTTATGTAGCGTCACATCTAAACTATGTATAACAGTTATCAAGATTTGAATATTTAAAATATCTTAGATAATACATGTTACATCCCATACTTGTTTCTATTTCTTTGTACCTTGATGTTTGAGCACTGTATGTTAAAAATTTATTTTGTTACTGAATTTGAGCACACCCGCCCTGCCCCATTACCCCCCCCAAAAAAAATGATCCTTGGTGTTCCAAGACCCAGTTGATGGAATTATTTTCCACCTTTGAGTAAGTTTTAAAAACCTAATCGTTCCTTGCTTACATTGCATTCATGACTATATTGATGAGAAGAAGTGTTACCTCTTGAAACTCAGTCTGAGTTCTCTTAGGTTACCAGAGATTTCTACAAATCTGGTTTGGGATCAACATGTTGGCACTTTTTTTCCCCCTTTTCCATGGTCTTAAATACAGAAAATCATCATCTATTTTAAGCGTATTATAAATGATGGTGCACTTGTTTACGTGGGTAAAATGACTCTATCTAAGTAGTCTATTGAAGTTCATGTTAATGTTTGCTATTTAATGACATCTAATTTTTTTTTTAATGATATTCAATGAGGGTTATGCTAAACCAGAGAGAAAATGTGTTACCCAGGCAACTGCCTCGGGGAGACTAGAGATTCAGGCATATGGCCCTATAGTACACATTATTTCAGCATCTTTAAGCATAAAGAACTACACATGTAATTGACTGTAAAAAATTACTGCTCAGTTACTATATTGTATGGTCATAATAGAACTAAATGAATACGTCATTGTTGTTGGAACGAGTCTGTTGGGAATCACTTGTAGACTCTACTGTTTAAGAAGCAAAAATACAATAAGAAGAAAATAGCTGGTTTAATTAACATGTAAAAATTGGGTTAATTTGAATTCAGCTGGCACAGCAGATATTAATGTTGGCTTTTTTTTTTTTTCCTCCTCCTATTCTGGCTCAAGCCTGTATACTTTTATTTCTTGCCCATACCATGAATAATTTTATTTTTTAAAATGGTGAGGGTTATTTTAGTCATTTAATTTTTCCTTTGCCAAGGACTTAAATTACCATCACTTCAAGAGAGGTTTTTGTGTACCCAAAATGTAGGAACTGTAATTGAATGAAATAAAAATGCTAAAATGTTCCTGAGTATTTGGTAGTGTTTCTCAAAAAGGAATCAGTATAACTTGATTTCATGGTTTTTGTTTTTTTAATATTTACTTTTTTTTTTGACAGAGTAACTGGGAATTTGACACTGGCAAATGTTAAAAAGTAGCACATTTTACTCCTGTCACTTTCTGTGTGCCTGTGCTTAGGCAACTTTTATGTTTTAGAATATGGTTTTAATATCACTGTCTTACTTCAAAGATTCAGGAAAAGAAATTGAGAAAGGCATATTCCAGTTTAAAAATCATTTAACTCAGTCCCTTTTTTGGTGTTTTAAAATGCTGTTTGGGCAAAGAGCAAACATAGGTGGTATGAATATTTGCTGAAAGTATCCATGAGAAAATTCTATAGTTCTGTGCCTTAGGCTGTCACCGAGTCTCTTGGAAGGTACTTTTGTGCTGTTTAGCTGCAAACCAAGGCAACAGTCAAACTGGAGGCTGAAGTAAGATGATAAGCAGAGGGATCTGTACCCGCAGGCAGGGGTCTGTGTCCTGGGTGCCTTTGAAGTAACTGGTTATGTGGTGATAATCTAACAGCCAACCCACCTTATGCAGAGTGTTAGGCTAGTATACAGTGGTCACTTAAGAATGCTGACTGATGGTTTTGCTTGCCTGCTGGCTATCCAATTACTGGCTTCTTATCTGTGGTTTATCTCCCCATTATCTCTCTTCATTTGCAGCTTTAATAAAGTTGAAGCCGCATTGTCCAGCCTTTATTAGAAGAACAAGGAAGAATGCAGGAAACTGGAGAGTTTTTTTTTTTTTAATCTGCTTTGTTTGCCTAGGTCAGTTTCCCTATATGGTTTACAGTTACTTTCCCTTTTCATCCCCAGTGGCCTTCCTTTTCCCTTGCAATTTTTCCTCCCTTTAAAGGCAATCCTCAATTTAAAATGCAGTTTTTGTTTTGTTTTTTAACTCAGTACACTTTTGCTTAAAAAAAAAAAGGCACTGTTTTTGGATAGATCTCAAAATACTATTTAACCCATGAGGTAATTAAAATCTAGGATATTAAATTCTCTCAATATTGGTAGTTATACAAATTAGGAACTATGCACATAGCAAAATAAGATTTTAGGCTTTTTTAATGATATCTACTAGTACTAGGAAATAACAAGATATTTATCTAGAGACTTGAAGAGCTAGGGAGTATGATTGCTCTCTAAGTTTAAAAAGCTTGTAGCTATGCTTTTCATTGATGCATTATCACTCTTGTAGGAATTAGCCACCGTTAAACCATTTTTATCACTCAAAGGTAAAGGATGGGAGGCTGGCGGAGATGGCAAGGACACAGGGAGGGAGGCTTCTGGATTTATTGGGCAACAGTTATTTAACAGTGGAACCCTATTAGCACACTGGTTAAGTGCTTGGCTCCTAACCCAAAGCTCGGTGGTTGAAGCACACCAGCCACTCCGTGGGAGAAAGATGTGGCAGTCTGCTTCTGTAAAGATTACACAGCCTTAGAAACCCTATGGGGAAGTTCTGCTTTGTCCTGTAGGGTCATTATGAGTTGCAACCGACTCGATGGCAATGGAGGAATTATTTAACAGGGAGAGAAAAAAGTGAACAGGGTATAAAAGGCTGTGTGTGAAAAACATTTTCTAGTGTGGGATTAAATTAACTATTAGCCAGAGAGAACTTGAAAAGGGATGGATCATACCTGTTACATGTACTCGATCCCTCTAAAAAGGGAGAAAACATTGGAGGTACAAGAATGACGCCTAATAAATCCCACTAGTTGGCACAGTCAGCCTTGGGCCGCTTGAGTGGGCTGCAAGGCTGTGGGCAGACAAGAAAAAGCAGGGTAGAGCTGGAGGTAGGGAGAGATCACCTGCTGAGTTAAGCTCACAATTAAAAGAGCCTTCTTTTGACAACATGGAGGCAGTGATATATGTAGGAAGTCTCTGAGTGATGCAGATTGCTGACAGCCTCAGCTGCTAATCAAAAGGTTGAAAGTTAAATTTTACCCAGAAGTGCATTGGAAGGAAGGCTTGGTAATCTACTTCCAAAAAAGCAGCAATTGAAAACCCTATAGAACACAGTTTTTCTCTGACACACGTGGGGTCCCCATGAGTTGGAATCGACTCCATGACAACTGGTCTGAATATATGTAGAGGTGATATTTATAGGCTAAGTTCATGATAGGAACACAGTTAAATTGCTAATAAAATCTTCAATATATTTTTAAAGCCAGGAAGTAGCTTACTTGCTTGAACAATATTCAATCTGCCAACTTTCATTGAAGCCAATGAATTTAAATAGGCACTTGGAAAATGCTGCAGTGAGATTTGAACCAGTGTCCAGGGGAAAAGTGTGGAGCCAATCTGGATTCAGAACAGAGTGCACTGCAGGGAACACCAATGCCTGTGCTGGAGCCAGGGCGGGCACGGCACAGTTTCCTGTAACCTAAAATGGAAGAAAACAGGATTTGAGAGTGAAAGGCATCTTGTCTAACCTAACCCCTTTTATAGATCAGGAGAGGAGGTTTGCTCCAATTTGCCCAACCAAGTTTTTCAGCCAGTTAGGTGAAGGCAAAGCTAGAACCCAGTCTGCTTTCTACCTCATGATTGATGGTTTTTAAAATGTGAGATTATGTAATAATTCATTGCCTCTTTTAGAGCATGTTAGAAACTATTGTGATGAGTTTGCATTCTTGTGGCTATGAGTTTGTGTGCTCCCTGACCATCAGCCAGCATAATAAATAAAAATATTTATTTGCAAGCCCCTGGTAGTTTTAATGTCCCCAGGGACCTCAGGACCTCAAAGTCTGGGCTTCTGGCTGTGTCAGCCCCTGTAGCCACAGGCCACTGGAAGTCTTTTTTAGCCTGAATAGACCCTGGGCTTTAAAACTGCTTGCTGTGAGTTCTAGGTCCTACCAGGCCCTGCATTGTTAAGCAACTCTGACTAGGAAATGTATCCTACTTGTGACCACTTCTGATTTGTGTCTCTCCTGCTGGAACGCTGAGTCAGCCCTGTGCAGCCACTTCTAACTGGGCTTAATGCTTCACGTGCTCCCCAGTGTCCTGAGCCTTCTTGCTAATGTCTTAGTGAGGTCGTCGCTTCTCTGCATAAAACCCTCCAAAATGGCTGATCTCCCATGTGTGTTGTTGTTGTGTGCTATCAAGTCGATTCGGACTCACGGTGACCCTATATGGCAGAGTAGAACTGCCCCATAGGGTTTCCCAGGCTGTAATCTTTAAGGGAGCAGATTGCCAGCTCTTTTTCTTGTGGAGCCACTGGCGGGTTCAAACCTTTTGGTTAACAGCCAAGCGCTTAACCATTTTGTGACCAGGGCTCCCTATGTACACTTGGAATAACATCCATACAGGTCTCTAGACCCTGCCCACTTCATCCCTATCTCCCTGCCCTCTTCACCCTTCTTCACCACCTCCAGCCACTCCGGCCATCTCCCTGTCCCCTAGAACTTGCCAAGGTTAGTCTGTTGTAGGGCCTTTGCACCGAGGTTCCTTCTGCTCAAAATATCCTTCCTCCTCATCCCTCAGATCGCCACTTAGTCCTGCCTCCCTGGGAAGGCATTTCTTGGTGGCTGTAGGCAAAGCAGTTCCTCCTTCCCCTCCCCACCACACCCCAGTAGTTGATTCTCCAGCCTGGCTACAAAGTAGAATAAGTTCGGAAGTCTAAAATTCTCAGGCTCCTCCTCAGACCAGTTAAATAGAATCCCTCCAAGTGGGGCCTGGGCATCAGCTCCCGGGGACTGAGGGATGACGAGCACTGCTCTGCTCCATTCCTCTGTTTTATTTTCTGCACAGCAGTTACCTGATTCTGGAATTATCTTTATGTGTACGTGTGTGTGCATTACCTGCCTTCCCCCTTGTTGTTGTTGGGTGCTGTCAAGTCCATTTTCAACTTATAGAGACCCCAAAGGACAGAGTAGAACTGCCCCATAGGGCTTTCTTGGCTATAATCTTTCCAGAAGCAGATCACCAGTTCTTTATCCCACAGAGCTGCTAGGTGGGTTTGAGCTGCCAACTTTTCAGTTAGTAGCCCAGCCCTTAACCATTGCACCACCAGGGCACCTTCCCTCTCTTTTATTAGAATATAATTCCTTGAGGACTAGAATTGATCCTTTCAGTCCTATTCATTTGGTATCCTTAGTGCCTGGAGTGTTGCCTGGCATATTGTAGGTGCAGGAAACATACTTAGTTGGTTACCAGAACAACGTATATTTACAAGGTACTTGGGAGGGGAGAGACAAGAGATGCAAAATCCAAAAAGTTATTAACAGTGTTAAAAATCAGAGGCTCAAGTTCTTTGACACACAGCGCTTTCTTCTGTGGTGAGCACAGGAGAGCCCAGTTCTGGGATTTTTTTTTTTTTTTTTTCCCTTGACACCCACAGACACTTGAACCTGGGTGGCATGGTGGTTGGAACCCAGATTTTGGAGTTAGATTTTACTTTTATCTCTGGCGTTAATCCTGGACAATTGCTTGGCTTCTGTTTAACACAAGAGGGTTATAAGGAGAAGTTATTTTTGCTAAGCCCTCTGTGGTTAGGAACCTTAAATAAAAGTGGTAATTGTATTTTTTTATGTGTTTTTTTTTTTTTTTTTAATTGTTACTGTGTTTTAAGTGAAAGTTTACAGATCAAGTCAGGCTCTCATACAAAAATTTATATACGCCTTGCTATATACTCCTACGGGATACTTCTTCCCTCTTCTCTCTGTTTTCGTGTCCATTCGGCCAGCTTCTGATCCCCTCTGCCCTCTCATCTGCAGGTGCCAACATAGTCTCGTGTGTCTACTTGATCCAAGAAGCTCATTCTTCACCAATATCATTTTTTATCCCATAGTCCAGTCCAATCCCTGTCTGAAGAGTTGGCTTTGGGAATGGTTCCTGGCTTGGGCTAACAGAAGGTCTGGGGACCATGACCTCCGGGGCCATTCTAGTCTCAGACTGTTAAGTCTGGTCTTTTTATGAGAATTTTGGGTCTGCATCCCACTGCTCTCCTGCTCCTTTAGGGATTCTCTGTTGTGTTCCCTGTCAGGGCAGTCATCAGTTGTAGCCAGGCACCATCTAGTTCTTCTGGTCTCAGGCTGATGTAGTCTCTGGTTTATGTGGTCCGTTCTGTCTCTTGGGCTCATAATTACCTTGTGTCTTTGGTGTTCTTCATTCTTCTTTGCTCCAAATGGATTGATACCCATCGATGCTTCTTAGGTGGCCACTTGGTAGCGTTGAAGACCCCAGAAGTCACTCTCCAAGTGGGATGCAGAATGTTTTCTTAATAGATTTTATTATGCCGATTGACTTAGATGTCTCCTGAAACCATGGTCCCCGCACCCCCGCCTCTGCCACACTGGCCTTCGAAGCATTCAGTTTACGCAGGAAACTTTACTTTTTGGTTTAGTCCAATTGTGGTGACCTCTCCTGTATTGTGTGTTGTCTTTCCTTCACCTAAAATAGTTCTTATCTACTATCTAATTAGTGAAAGCCCCTCTCCCTCCCTCCCCCCCCATAACCATCAAAGAATATTTTCTTCTCTGATTAAACTGTTTCTCCAGTTCTTATAATAGTGGTCTTAGACAATATTTGTCCTTTAGCAACTGACTAATTTCACTCAGTATAATGCCTTCCAGATTCCTCCATGTTATGAAACGTTTCACGGTTTCATCATTGTTTTTTATCGATGCGTAGTATTCCATTGTGTGAATATACCATAATTTATTTATCCGTTCATCTTTTGATGGGCACTTTGGTTGGTTCCATCTTTTTGCTATTGCAAACAGTGCTGCAGTGAACTTCGGTGTACATATATCTGTTCGTGTAAAGGCTCTTATTTCTCTAGGATATATTCCAAGGAGTGGGATTGCTGGATTGTATGGTAGTTCTATTTCTAGCTTTTTAAGGAAGTGCCGAATCGATTGCCAAAGTGGTTGTACCATTTTACATTCCCACCAGCAGTGTATAAGTGTTCCAGTCTCTCCACAGCCTCTCCAACATTTATTATTTTGTGTTTTTTGAATTAATGCCAGTCTTGTTGGAGTGAGATGGAATCTCATTGTAGTTCTGATTTGCATTTCTCTAATGGCTAATGATTGTGGGCATTTCCTCATGTATCTGTTAGCTACCTGAATGTCTTCTTTAGTGAAGTGTCTGTTCATATCTTATACCCATTTTTTAATTGAGTTGTTTGTCTTTTTGTAGTTGAGTTTTTGCAGTATCATGTAGATGTTAGAGATCAGGCGCTGATCGGAAATGCCATAGCTAAAAACATTTTTCCAGTCTGTAGGTGGTCTTTTTACTCTTTTGGTGGAGTCTTTGGTAGAGCATAGGTATTTGATTTTTAGGAGCTCCCAGTTATCTGGTTTCTCTTCTGCACTGTTATTAATGTTTTGTATGTTGTTTATGCCATGTATTAGGGCTCCTAGCATTGTCCTTATTTTTTCTGCCATAATCTTTATAATTTTAAATTTAGGTCTTTGATCTATTTTGAGTTAGTTTTTGTGCATGGTGTGAGGTATGGGTCTTGTTTCATTTTTTGCAGATGGATATCCAGTTATGCAAGCACCATTTGTTAAAAAGACTGTCTTTTCCCCATTTAAATGTCTTTGGGCCTTTGTTAAAAATCAGCTGCTTGTATGTGGACGGATTTATGTCTGGATTCTCAATTTTTTTTCGGTAATGCTTTACTTATCCGGGGACTCTTTCTCTTCCATATGAAGTTGGTGATTTGTTTCTCCATCTCGTTAAAAATTGTTGTTGGAATTTGGATTGGAATGCATAGTATCCATAGATCGCTTTTGGTAGAATAGACATTTTTACTATGTTAAGTCTTCCTATCCGTGAGCAAGGTATGTTTTTCCACTTAGGTAGGTCTCTTTTGGTTTCTTGCAGCAGTGTCTTATAGTTTTCTTTGTATAGGTCTTTTACATCTCTGGTAAGATTTATTCCTAAGTATTTTATCTTCTTGGGGGCTAATGTAAATGGTATTGATTTGGTGATTTCCTTCTCGATGTTCTTTTTGTTGGTGTAGAGGAATCCAACTGATTTTCGTATGTTTATCTTATATCCTCATACTCTGCTGAACTCTCTTATTAGTTTCAGTAGTTTTCTCGAGAATTCTTTAGGGTTTTCTATGTATAAGATCATGTCATCTGCAAACAGAGATACTTTTAGTTCTTCCTTACCAATCTGGATACCCTTTATTTCTTTATCTAGCCTAATTGCTCCGGCTAGGACCTCCAGCACTATGTTGAATGAGAGTGGTGATAAAGGGCATCGTTGTCTGGTTCCCGATCTCAAGGGGAATGCTTTCAGACTCTCCCCATTTAGGATGATGTTGGCTGTTGGCTTTGCATAAATGCCCTTTATTATGTTGAGGAATTTTCCTTCTATTCCTATTTTGCTGAGAGTTTTTATCATGAGTGGGTATTGAACTTTGTCAAATGCCTTCTCTGCATCAGTTGATAAAATCATGTGTTTCCTGTCTTTTGTTTTACTTACATGATAGATTACATTAATTGTTTTTCTAATGTTGAACCATCCTTACATACCTATTATGAATCCCACTTGGTCATGGTGAATTATTTTTTGATATGTTGTTGAATTCTATTGGCTAGAATTTTGTTGAGGATTTTTCATCTAAGTTCATGAGGGATATAGGTCTGTAATTTTCTTTTTTAGTGGTACCTTTACCTGGTTTTGGTATCAGGGATATGCTGGTTTCATAGAATGAGTTTGGGAGTATTCCATCCTTTTCTATGCTCTGAAATGCCTTTAGTAGTAGTATTCTTAACTCTTCTCTGAAAGTTTGGTACAACTCTGCAGTGAACCCGTCTGGGCCAGGGCTTTTTTTTTGTTGGGAGTTTTTGCATTACGTTTTCAATCTCTTCTTTTGTTATGGGTCTATTTAGTTGTTCTGCCTCTGTTTGTGTTAGTTTAGGTAGGTAGTGTGTTTCTAGGAATTCATCTATTTCTTCTAGGTTTTCAAATTTGTTAGAGTACAGTTTTTCATAGTAATCTGATAGTCTCTTAATTTCAGTTGGGTCTGTTGTAATATCGTCCATCTCATTTCTTTTTTGGGCTATTTGCTTTCTCTCCTGTTTTTCTTTTGTCAGTTTGGCCAGTGGCTTATCAATTTTGTTATTGTTTTTCAAAGAACCAGTTTTTGGACTTGTTAACTCTCTCAATTGTTTTTCTGTTTTCTATTTCATTTAATTCTGCTCTAATTTTTATTATTTGCTTTCTTCTGGTGCCTGTGGGTTTCTTTTGTTGGTCTCTTTCTATTTGTTCAAGTTGTAGGGCTAATTCTTTGATTTTGGCCCTTTCTTCTTTTTGTATGTGTGCATTTATTGCTATAAATTGACCTCTACGCACTGCTTTTGCTGTGTCCCAAAGGTTCTGTTAGGAAGTGTTTTCACTCTCATTGGATTCAATGAATTTCCTTATTACATCCTTAATGTCTTCTATAACCCAGTCTTTTTTGACCAAGGTATTGTTCAGTTTCCAAGTGTTTGATTTCTTTTCCCTGGTTTTTCTCTTATTGATATCTAGTTTTATGGCCTTATGGTCAGAGAAGATGCTTTGTAATATTTCAGTATTTTGGCTTCTGCAAAGGCTTGCTTTATGACCTAATATATGGTCTATTCTAGAGCATGTTCCATGTGCACTAGAAAAGAAAGTATGCTTTTGCTGCTGTTGGGTGGAGTGTTCTGTATATGTCTATGATGTCAAGTTGGTTGATTGTGGCATTTAGATCTTCCATGTCTTTATTGAGCGTCTTTCTGGATGTCTTGTCCTTTACCGAAAGTGGTGTGTTGAAGTCTGCTACTATAATTGTGAAGCTATCTCACTTTTCAATGCTGTTAGAGTTTGTTTTATGTGTCTTGTATATCTGTGTAGCATTTTTTTATCTTGATCTGTTTTTGAGATTTCCCTTTGTGGGTTGACATCTGATTGCTCTGTCCAGCATTCTAGTCTTGGGTTGATGCCTGATATCATTGATTTTGTAACCAAAGAACTCCCTTTAGTAATTCTTGTAGTTTTGGTTTGGTTTTTATGAATTCCCTAAACTTCTCTTTATCTGGAAATGTCATATTTTCACCTTCATATTTGAGAGATAGTTTTGCTGGATATATGATTCTTGGCTGGCAATGTTTTTCCTTCAATGTTTTATATAAGTGATCCCATTGACTTCTTGCCTGCTTGGCTTCTGCCGAGTAGTCTGAGCTTATTCTTTTTGACCGTTCTTTGTAGGTGACTTTTTGTTTATCCCTAGGTGCTCTTATAATTCTCTCACTTATCTTTGGTTTTGGCAAGTGTGATTATAATATATCTTGGTGACTTTCTTTTAACATCTATCTTATGTGGAGTTTGATGAGCATCTTGGATAGATATCTTCTCATCTTTCCTTGTATCAGAGAATTTTTCTGCCAACAAATCTTCAACAGTTCTCTCTGTATTTTCTGTTATCCCTCCCTGTTCTGGTATTCCAATCAGTCGTAGGGTATTTCTCTTGATAGAGTCCCACATGATTCTTAAGGTTTTTTCATTTTATAAAATTCTTTTATCTGATTTTCCTTCAAATATATTGGTGCCAAGTGCCTTATCTTCAAGCTCACCAATTCTGCCTTCCACTTGCTCACTTCTGCTCCTCTGACGTTCTATCAAGTTGTCTAATTCTGAAATTTTATAGTTAATCTTCTGAATTTCCTATTGCTGTCTCTCTATGAATTCTTGCAGCTTATTAAATTTTTCATCATGTTCTTGAATAACCTTTTTAATTTCTACAACTGTTTTATCTGTGTGTTCCTTGGCTTGTTCTGTGTATTGCCTGATCTTCCTGATGTCTTGAAGTGTTCGGTTTATTGATCTTTTGAATTCTGCATCCGGTAATTCGAGGAAGTCCCCTTCATCCAGAAGATGCCTGGATTCTTTGTTTTGACAGCTTGTTGAAGCGATCATGTTCTGCTTCTTTATGTGATATTGACTGTTGTCCCTGTGTCATCTATAAGTTATTGTATTAGTTTATGTTTGCTTACTATATCCTAGCTTCTTGCTTTGTTCAGTTTTAATATGTCCAAATAGGTTACTTGAGTGAGCTAAAAACAACAAAAAAAAAAACCAAACCCAGTGCCGTCGAGTCAATTCCAACTCATAGCAACCCTATAGGACAGGGTAGAACTGCCCCATGGAGTTTCCAAGGAGCACCTGGTGGGTTTGAACTGCTGACCCTTTGGTTAGCAGCCGTGGCACTTAACCACTGTGCCACCAGGGTTTCCTGAGTGAGCTAGCTTGATTATTTTCACCTTTGAAGCTCTAATGCCCTGTCACCAGATGGCTAGAGCTCTAACCAGGTATATGAGCCTAGGAGTCCATTTGCTTTTCTTGTATGGCTTCAGCTCAGATGTCCAGGTACATCAAGTGTGTGGTACAGGCTCTGTCCTATAGTTTTAGGGGGGCAGGGGTGATTGGTGTAGGTACTGGTATCTGGTTGCAGCAAGGGGTCACGCTCTGAACAGGGCAGGGGGCTGACAACTGTCCTCCAAGTGTCTGTGAGGAATGCATGTCCCTGTTCCCTAGAGTGCACAGGTGGGTGAGTTCTGTAGGCAGACCTTGGGTACCCAGTGCTTTTGGATGTAAGGCCTGGGAGGTACCAGTTATCCTTGGACCCCTGTCGCTTGTGGCTGGGCGACCTGAGTAGAGCCACCTGTCCTTAGGCCCCTGTTGTGGGTAGGTGAGGACCCTGTTTAATAGGCAAAGCGGTGTCAAGCATCAAACATCCATCTCACCACTGCACAGCTGAAACAGTTACAGTTTGCCAACAGGGGCCTATTCTCCTGAAATAGGCCCTCGGAGATCCATGCAGAGGGGAAAGGTATTCAAAGTCTATGGACTGTTTATGCCTGGACAGGAGCAGCTTCTGTCCTGAGCCCCCCAGGTTAGTGGAACTGGCAGATTATCTTTTCCGCAGTTGTGAGTTTATTCCTTTTCCAAGGCTGGATAATGGCTTGGGACACACAACCAGACCTATCTCAGGCCCAGGGAAATTGACAGCCACGGAACCCGGTTTCAGGGCTGGGGGTGCGGTAAAATATACGCAAGTTCTTAGCTTTTGCTGAGAGTGCCGTTCTTCTCTGATTTTGGAGGTGTGAGTAGGCTGTGCAGCTGGCTGTTTCTCACTGAGGAAACTGCAGCTGAAAGCTGCCACCATCCCTCCGCCGTTGCTCCTGGTAATGGTGCCTGAGGGATCCTGGCGATTCAGGTCCGGTAACTCCTCTCTGCTTCTGACTAGTCTGTCCCTCCCCCGTCACTCAGTCTGTTTTCTAACTTTGCCTTTGATGTTCAGGGCTTCTAGCTTGTCATAAATGTAATAGTTTTACTTGTTTTTTCAGGTCTTTGTTTTAATAGGGTTTATCGGAAACTCCTGACTACTCCGCCATCTTGGTCCCTCTTCCAGTAATTGGATTTTGATACAGTGTATTGTCTACAGCCAAACTTCCTGAAGTATGAACAGGGCAGATCCTTACGTGTAGTTGCTTCAACTTCCATAGCTGCAGAGCTGGCCTGGAGATAGGAGATAGGAGGGAGATGAAAGGGACCACATGGGATGTGAGCCACTGCCCAGTGAGAAGAAACAGCAGCAGGGAGGAAGAGAACTGGAGGTTATCCACCTTGGATAACCAGAAGTTAGTGTGATTGTTTCAGAATGTTTCTTTTTCTTTTTTCTGGTTTTGCCTTTTTTTCCCCTCCAACCTCTTATTCATTCTGCTGCTACCCAAGTTTAGGTCCTTGCTGTTTTTTTTTTTTTTTTCTGTAAATTTTAATTTTTCTTATTACAGAAATAATACAGCATGTATGTTATTGAAAAGATTAGAAAATACATGCAAGCAAAAAGAAAAATTTTTTTGGCAATTTAATCACCTAGAGATACCCACCGCTAACATTTTGGTGTGTATCCTTCAGATTGCGTGTGTATGTGAATTGTTATTTTTGTCCACTTTTTACAAAATGGAATTGTTGTATACTTACTTTTTTTTTTTACCTTAGTGTAAGTATATCTTTTACTTAATATCCCAAATTTGCTTATAATGATTTCTAATGGTTGGATAGTATTCTGTGTGTGAATGCACCTTTATTTATTATCAGTGTCATATCATTGTATATTTGAGGTTGTTTTCATTTTTTTCACTATTGTCGTCAGTGCTTCATGAACATCCGTGTGGTGAAAAGTTTCGACGCATTCATAAATTATTTCTTAAGATAAAGCCCGAGTGGCATTGCAGTGTCAAAATGTATGTTGTTGTGTGCCACAGAGTCTATTCTTATAGTAACCATGTAGGACAGAGTAGAACTGCCCCATAGGGTTTCATAGGCTGTAATCTTTTTTTTTTTTTTTTAATCTTTATGGGAATAGATCACCAGCTCTTTTCTCCCTTAGAGTTGCTGATGGGTTGGAACCACCAGTGTTTCGGTTAGCAGCCAAGCACTTAACCATTGAGCCACCAGGGCTCATCTCAAAGGATATAGACTCTCTTAAGACTCTTGTTGTGTTGTAAAATAGTCCTGCAGAGATCATAGTACTCTACACTGACATCTTCTTGGTATAAACCTGTTGCCATCGAGTCAATTCTGACTCATAGCGACCACATAGGACAGAGTAAAACTAACCCATAGAGTTTCTAAGGAGTTCCTGATGCATTCGAACTGCCAACTTTTTGGTTAGCAGCTGTGGCACTTAATGACTATGTCACCAGGGTTTCCTCTCGGAATAAGGAACCCTTCTTTCTCCCTCAGGTCTTTATGGCCCCTTTCCTGGATTGTCCCCAGCTCTATTCTTTACCCCTTCCAATTCTTTTACCACTTGTCTGCCATATCAAACTTTCTGAAGCAGAAGTTGATCGTGTCACTAAAAAACTCAGACCTTTGCGTACATTAAGGGCCCTTCACAATCAGGAGGGGATCATCAGTCTTTCCATTTGTCTTACCTCCACTCCAGCAAATCTGCACTTCTTAGTACTCTTCATCTCTGGTCTTCCTTCCTTGGCTCCTGGCCTACCTGTTACCCCACTGGACCACCAGTTCTGGGGAGCAGAGATTACATTCTTCGTCTGTGTATTTCTAGCGCTGTCCTGTGCCCAGAACACAGAGCAGGTGCTGAACCCACACTGTGGCTGATATACTCTCCTTCTCTCACTTCCATCTTTACTTGATCACATCTTCCCTGAGTCAAGACTGATCTCATGTTCACTTGATCACGTGTTCATGCTGATGTTTTATGTTCCTAATTTCAGTAAGACTTTCCCCACCTCCTTTCTCTAAATCTAGCAATAGTCTTTCCTTCATTCGAACCCATTGAACAATATATCTCTAGTTCTCTTATTACTTGCCACTTTTCCCCTGTTCCAACCCAATCATTTTGTGAAAGTCACAAAGACCATGGTTAGAAGGGCCATATTAAGTAATTTACTCTACTGCACCCCAAAAAAGGTGTATTGAAGTTCTAACTCCGGTACTAGCAAACATGACCTTTGGAAATCAGTTTAACAAGAGGTCATACTGGAGTAGGGTGGGTCTTAATCCTACAAACCAAAAGGAGGAGAAGATACACAGAGACAGGTTGACATAGGGATGTGATGCTGCACCCACAAACCAAGGAAGACCTGGCACAAAAGGTTAAATGCTTGGCTGCTAATTGAAAGGTTGGTGGTTTGAACTTCCCTAGTGGCTCCATGGAAGAAAGACCTGGTGATCTGCTTTTGTAAAGATTATAGCCAAGGAAAACTTTATGTGGCAGTTCTACTCTGTCACTTGGGGTTGCTTTGAGTTGAAAATGACTCAATGGCACCTAACTGATGCTAGAAGCTTAAGGCATTGGTGGTTCAGGAGTAGAATTCTCCCCTTCCATACCGAAGACCTGGGTTTGGTTCCCAGCCAATGCACCTCATGCACAGCCACCACCTGCCTGTCAGTGGGGACTCACGCTGCTGTGATGCTGAACAGGTTTCAGTGGAGCTTCCATACCAAGATGGACTGGGAGGAAAGGCCTGGTGATCTACTTCTGAAAATCAGCCATTGTAAATCCTGTGAATGAGAATAGTCAGATCTGTGACCAGTCATGGGGATAGTGCCAGACCAGGCAACATTTTGCTCCATTGTGCATGGGGTCACCATGAGTGGGAGGCTGACTAGATGGCAACTAACACCACCACCAGAAGCTAGGAGAGAGGCATTAAATAGTTCTCTCTCAGACCTTTCAGAAGGAATCAATGCAGCTTCCTTGAGGCCAGCCAACTGTGGACCTCAGTCTCAAGAACTGTGATAATAAACTTCTGTTCTTATGTTGTTGCTATTGTGTGCCATTGAGTCAAATCTGATTCATAGCGACCTTACAGGACAAAGTGGAACTTCCCCACAGGGTTTCCTAAAAGGCTGTAATGTTTACTGGAGCAGATCGCCTGGTGTTTTCTCCTGTGGAGCAGCTGGGTTCAAGCCGCCAGCGTTTCAGTTAGCAGTCGAGCGCTTAACCGTAGTGCCACCAGGGCTCCCAATTTGCAGTTATGGCAGCCCTAGGAAACAAAAACCTTCAGGTTGTTCTAAGCATAGTATGCAGATGCAATCGACATTTTACCTCTATCCCATGTATTTTTTCCCTTTGGCATAGTTTTTTATAGTAGTAGGCAGCACTTTAACTGTTTTGGCTGCTCTTTAAAAGAGTTATAAAGCTGCTGGTGTTGTAAATGGCTTCCAGAATAAGAACAATAGTTCTAGTGATTTGGAAAACAAACATGACTTGCTTAAAAAATCTCTGGTAGCATGAGAATTGTGAAAGAGTAGTTAGATGCCTTGTTGTTGTTAGCTGCCGTTGAGTAAGCCATGGACTCAGGGTGACCCATGCATAGTGGGATGGCATGCTGCCCGGTCCTGTACCATCCCATGATTGGTTGGAGTTCAGACTGTTGTGATCCATTGACTGATTTTCAGAAGTAGTTTGCCAGGCCTTTCTAGCCTGTCTTAGTTTGGAAGTTGTGCTGAAACTGGTTTAGTATGATAGCAACACACAAGCCTCCACTGACAGCCTGGTAGTGGCTGTGCACAGGTCCATTGGCTAGGAATCAAACCCTGGTCTCCTGAGTGAAAGGTGAGAATCCTACCCCTGAACCACCAGTGTTCTCCCCGTTATCTCTGGATTTGCTTCCGTGTTAGTTGATGCAAGTGAGTGTTAGTGTGAAATACTGCTTCTTAGATACTAGTTACAGAGTTAATGAAAATCCTGTGATTTTCTTTTGAAGGGCATCTATCATTGTCAAAGAGGTTGGGGGGTGGGAAAGGAACTAAGTGAGCTCACCAGCCAGCTCTGAACTTGATTGAGCTTGTATTCTTTGTTGTAACTCATGTTAATACCCGTTAAATCTGTAAAGCAAGACTAAAGTACTGTTTATACTAAAATATATGTAAATGTTTTTAGATACCGTGCTGTAAATGACTGTAGCACTATGTAATTATTCTAGATAGCCTTCTAGTCAGATTACCTTGAAAATCCAAATGCTCTTGATGAACAGTAATACATTATGATTTCATGGTTCAATCTATATACCTCCTACATAGATGTATAATACTTGTATCTAACAGGATTACCAAATTACATACCTTTCTGGTTTCAGGGAAAAAAAAAAAAGTTGCTGTTGAGTAGATTAGAACTGCCCCATAGTGTTTCCATGGCTGCAAATCTGTACGGAAGCAGACTGCCTGCCACATCTCTTTCCTGTGCCAGCCTTTTGGTTGGCAGCCGAGCACTTTAACCACTGCACAACCAGGCTCCTTGTTATCAGTAACATTCCTAAAATACTGTTCGTTGTTCAGTTATGATTACAAAAAACACTTGGGCTTTGCCAGGGGGGGATTTGTTCACGCACAGATGTAGCCTTCAGGTTTCTCATACTGTTTTGAGAGAGGCAAGATGTTCTCTTTATTGCATTTGAAGCCTTTCTTTATTTAGATGATTAAAAAAAAGTCCTCTATTTAGATAACGCACCATGTGATTCACCTTTAACTAATGTAATGTCTGTGCATAATTTAACAAATATGACTGTTTTCCTGCCCTAGCAGACTGCCAGCAAGTTAAACTGGTGAGCTCAGGGTGTCTGCATGGTTTGCGCCTGCTCAGAGGTAGGGGTCAGGGCGCAAGGAGTGGAACCAGAAGAAAGCCTTCATCCTGTTCTAGTTGTCTGGGATGTGGTGAGGTGGGGTGAGAGGCTCTCCTTTGTTAAAGTATTTCTTAAGAGGTAAATGAAACATTCCCTCAATGGAATGTTTCTGGGAGGTTTCATCGACAGCTTTAAGCCATCTTTCTCTTTTTTTTTTTATAAATTTATTTATTTTTTAGTTTTGTTGTTGAGAATATACACAGCAAAACACACACCAATTCAACAATTTCTACATGTACAATTTAGTGACGCTGATTATATTCTTTGGGTTGTGCAACCATTCTTGCTTTCCTTTTCTAAGTTGTTCCTCCCCCATTAATATAAACTTGTTGCCCCCTAAGGATCCTATCTAATCTCTTGAGTTGCCATTGTCAATTCATCCCTGATAGAGAGTTCTTAAAAGAGTATAATCCTCAAGGCAGACCTTTCTTACTAGTTAAGCTAAAGTGGTTTTGTTTTGAGAAGGTTTCAAGGTATATTTTTGGTTTAACCTTTAAAGATTATTTCAAGGTAGTAGTTTCAGGGATTCATCCACCCTCCATTGCTCCAGGAAGTCTGGAGTCTATGAGGATTTGAAATTCTGTTTTGCGTTTTTCCCTTTTTGATCAGGGTTCTTTTATAGAATCTTCAATCAAAATATTCATGGCAGCTGGGCACCACCCTGTTCTTCTGGTCTCATAGCAGTGGAGTCAATTGTTCATGGAGGCAGTTAGCCACACATTCCATATCCTCCTCTTCCTGACTCTCCTTCTTCCTCAGGTGACTGGAGACCTATTGTGTTTTGGATGGCCGCTTGCAGGCTTTTGAGACCCTAGGCACTATGCAATGAACGAGGAGGTAGAACAAACCACTAAACACATTATTAGGCCAGTTAACTGGGACGACCCATGAAACCATGACCCTAAACCTCCAAAGGAACCAAATCTCATGAGGTGTTTGGTTGTATGTAAGCAGCCTCAGCAGCCCCCCATTGTCATTTTTTTTCTTTTTTTTGTCATTGTTGTAAATATATTCTATCACACAGCTTTTGCCAGTTCAACTTTTTACAGGTGTACAGCTTACAGACAGCAATTACAATAATCAGCTGTGCAACCCTACCCTTAATCGATGTGATTTTTCCACACTGTTAACCCTCCTTAAGCCATCTTTCTTTAAAGACTTCTAGGTCTGCGTTTGCAACCTTGGCCTGTGTCTGGCATTCCATACTAGTCCTTTTGGCTTCCTGTTGGACACCATCATTTGAAGGTCCCACTGGAACCTCAGCTTTAACAGGGTCAGAATGGGTCTTTCTTGCACAAGTCACTTCCAACTTTTTTCTTTTTCTTTTTTATTCCTTATCTTTGGTGGTGGTATCATTCACCGGTTATCTACATTAGAAATCTTGGCGGCATCCTGGCCTCTTTCCTTGCTCTCAGCCTTCTGCATCTGGTCATAACCAAGTTTTGTCATTCCCACCTTTACTGTATTTCTCCAGTCTTTCCTCTTTTTTCATTCCTGGTGTTTTCAATCTGGCTTAGGCCCCTGCTACCCAAATCTAGTCTTTCCGCCTCTAAATTCCTCTTCCACCTCATCCTTTTTCTAAAACAAAGATCTGAACCGGGCAGTTATTAATGCAAAAACCTTCAGTGACTTCCCACTGTCTACAAATATAAGTCTGATAGATTCTTGAGTTTGTTGTTTAAGGTCCTGCACAGGTGGCCGGCATTCTGGCTCAAGCCAATCTTTTACTCCTTGCATGCTGCTAGATACAGGCTCACCAACTCCTACATTCTTCCCTGCACACAGCACATCCCATTTGTTTTTTACTCTATACTTCGTTCTGCTCTTTCCTCAGTGTGGAATGTCCTCTCTCTGCCCTTCCCTCCTCTTTCCATCTTCTCACACCAGCTGGAATTCTGCCGAGGTCAAATGGAAACCAGGATACCCGATTTTCATGCTAAAATACCACAAACCGGTTGTGTCACCTTAGTTGAAATCAACCCTATGCAGTGGGTTTTTTAAATTAGTCATTGTCCTCTTCCAGCCTCAGATTCCCCCAAAGTACATCGAGGAGGTTTGAAGTAGATAATCTCTAGATCTTTTCAACTTTAAAATTTGTTCTTTAAATGCCACATATCCATGCAGCCCTCCACCATTCTTTAGACAGAATAAATTACTCCTTTTTTTTTTTTTTGGTCCCTTAGTGTTTTATTTCTTCTTTTATGTGACACTCGCCTCTTGTAATTATATATGCCATGACTGTCTCCCCCTGTCTCCTCCCCACTTCCAGATAGCAAGCTCCTTGAGGCCAGCCAAGAATGTTTGACTCATGTTTGCATCCCTTCCTAGTCCCACCTGGTCTTACCTACACATAGATTCTCAGTGAGAGAGACGCCGTGGTAGAGGGTAAAATGCCTTGGGCAGCTCTACTATAACACATGCTGTTCCTGAGTGTTCCCATGCATGGGAATGATGAGTTTGGGATGGCAAATAATACAGAGAGATTTTACTGAACACACCATGTGGCTTTTTCCTTTCTCTGTGGCATTTGGACAGCAACAAAGTTAACTTTGTAAAACTCATTTTGTATACAAATGTGTTCTCTCTTTAAGATGTTTAGAAATAATGAACACTTCTATAAAACATATGAAAACATGTTTTGAAAACATTCCTGTTTTCTTCCTCTCTCCACATCCTCCAGAGACTTGAATTTTCTCACCATATCATTTAGATATTTGGAAATTTAATGTACAAAGTAGTGGCAAGGGATATTTCTAGGAAAGTATTTATGGACCTGTTTACTCCTTGGAAATCAAAGCACCCTTGGCCTGTCATGCTGTTTCTGAAGCATAGATTTGATCATGTCATTACCTTCCTTAGAGACTTCCGGTCACTTCTGAGAGAAGAATGACCAGGCTCTTACCTTCAGGACCATCTCTGCTCCTGTACTTCTAATCTCATTCCACACTGCTCTCTTTTATGCACTCTACTCTCCAAACAAACTCACTTCCTTACTGTTTTCCTTAGGTACTCATAGCTTTCGCGCATGTGCCTTGCTGCAGGTGTTCCTTCTGCCCAGATGCCCTCCCTTCTACGTCCGTTACTGCATACTTGGAATTTACTCATTTTCAAGACAAGTTCAAATTCCATTGCTGCCACAAAGATTTCTTTGATTTCCTACCAGAATTCTGCTGTAATTGTATTGGTCCCTGTCTTACGATTTGTCTTTCCTGTATGCTGCTATTTCTAAACTAGTGTTATCTGCCTTACCAGACTGTAAGTTCCTTGGGCTCATGTTTCATGTCTGATTTATCTGTATTTGTCCCCTCTCCCCCGGTAATACCCTTGGTTCAGTTTACTTGTGGTCAGTGGATAATTAGTAATGAATGAATATACCTGTGGACTGTTTTTACATGGTATGTAAGGGTATTGATGAATGACAAAGCTGCTGTTATATTTTGCTGTTACACAGTCACATCTTTATCTAAAGCACCCAAGCTTTAATTCCAGAATCCAACAACATTCTTGAAGAAAGATTGAGGTCTGAAGCGTAAACATGTTGGGCAGAAGAGTTACATTTAAAGTTATAATGCATTCAGTGTGTCAGTATATCCCAAAATCTGCCATGTCTTTTAGATTTAGTACATTGCTATTTTAGTCCACTCTGTGTAAAAGGAAATTCTCTTTGTGTTTTAAAATTCAAGTTTTATTTTTTTGACACTTTATGTGACATTTTATGCCTTTTTTTGTGTATATTTTGATATGCTTTTATTTTCCACAAGCTACTAACCTTATGCATTGTCCTTGTTTTATGTTGCAGATTAATATCTTTTCAAGAATTTGTAGCATTTGAATCTGTCCTGTGTGCCCCTGATGCTTTGTTCGTGGTGGCATTTCAGCTGTTTGACAAAGCTGGCAAAGGAGAAGTCACTTTTGGTAAGGGGCATGAGTGTGTGTGCGCGTACCTGTGTAAGTGTGGACTTCTGCAAACTTTTTTTCCCCCAAGAGTGAAGTGTATGGACATGCTTTTAAGAAGTAACCATATTCCTCTTAGCAAAGATGACTGAATGTTTTGGTGTTTCAGGTTGAATATCTTCCTATTTGAAAATATATGTTCCTGGCTTAGTAAATTTGATATTCTGGTTTGATTTTTAGATGGGGGAAAGTGTGGCATGACTCTTCACAGAGTAATGTGAGAGCTGAACAGGACTTCAGTCCACTCCCTCTACAATCACTAGAGCCTCCCCTCTTAAGGAACAAAGAAGTAAACACACTGCTGGAGAACAGAGTTACTCATACACCTGATACTACTTGTCTTTACCTGGTCCTCATGGAGTTGTTTGAGTACCGAGGCAGCACACAAGATGGTGGTTCCTAGTGGTACAGGAAGAACCTGGTTCTTCTAAACATTACGCTCCGACATAGCTGTGTGCCGGCCGTGCTGCTGCCTTTCTTTATTTGGAAAGGCAGATGTTTTCACGGGGATTAGCTGCAAAGCTCCAGAAAACCCTCAAGTCTTTTAAGCACTTAGAAAAAGAGGAAGATCGGGAAGTGGTAGGACAGTTTTTTTTTTTTTTTAATAAACTGGCTACTGAAGATAATTTTTGACAGAAATGACCATGTTTCCTTTGGACTATATGTGTGGTGTCCAGCATATGTGTTCTGTGCCTGTAAACCAGTGGTAACATTGCCCGTGAAGAATTTTAGAGTCCCTTGGGTATAGGCAGCCCTGGTGGCACGGTGGTTAAGAGACTGGCTGCTAATCAAAAAGGTTGACAATTTGAATCCACCAGCTGCTCCTTGGAAACCCTATGGGGGAGTTCTACGCTGTCATATAGGGTCACTATGAGTCAGAATTGACTCAGTGGCAACAGGCTTGGGCATACGGATTGTGCTTTCGGGGGATGGTTAATGTGCCTATTTTAAATGTTTTCATTCAGTTTTCAATGCATTTGACCTCTGGGCTTGTCTTATTTGATGTATTGTGGGGGAAAAATACAGGTGTGAGGAAAATACAGATTGTGTAATAGAGCATAGATTCTGGATTTGGGTACACTTAACCACTTCCAGCGTAGGAGATTTGTGCTACCAATCTTCAGACCCACCCCTCCATGCTCATTTGACATGACAAGATTATTTATAGTTAGATCAGCTAGGGCAGATGCAAAAAATGATATATTTGCCTAGTTTGGTCTCATATCATCTAGAAGCTCAGATGCTTACCTTTAACATGTTGTGAGGATTGTTTAATATTTAAAACTCCTTGGGATAATTTTAGTTTTTTTTCCCCCATCACTTTAATCCTTTCAGCTGCCACTGTAACCACAACTTTTCCATGCAACATCAACTTCTTACTTCAGTTCCAGTTTATTACGTAAAAAAATGCCCCCATTAAAATCTTGAAGTGATACATGAGCAGCTAGCTTACGGTGGCAGTGATTTTGGAAGTAGAAGCCAGTTTGATGAAAATATTATGATAGCTTTTTCCTGGGATGAACAAAGAGAGCCTGTAGATTTGCGTGTGTTCAGTGCCGGCTGACTGGACTGGTGCTTGGGTCAGCACAGGAGCGTTCTCTTATCTCCCTGCCTTCCCCAGGAAATCTGGACAGGAGGAACAGGAGAGCTGGGTTGGAGACGGGAGGACTGAAGAATGGGCTTCAGAGGTGTTCCTTGATCCTGATCAGTCTTCCCTTCCTGGGTGTCAAGCAGCAATGATGCCAGTCAGCATCAGCCATACCACACTACTGGCCCTGGTGGAGGAAATAAATAGGAGATTTTCATTGGCGCAGGGAGAGATGTGTGTGCTAGTGTGTTAAAAGAAAAGAGTAAGTGAAGAAACAGGCTATGAGAGATAGGAATCACCTGTGTGTTGTAGAAAGATGAAAAGTTGGGTAGTTTCGTTTGCTTTTCTTACTAGCTGCTTATTGGTTGGTGGTTAGGAAATGTCAACTTTCTGAACCATGTTTTCTTCATCTATAAAATTGAGATAATATCTACCTTACAGGGCTGTGTGTAGATTAAAGATCTATTGCCTGTAAAGGTGCTATCTGGAAAACAAAGACCTTTATAAAGATATTAGTAAAAGAAGTGGCTTGAGAGATCGAAGAAGGATTTCCTTTTTGTGGGCATGTGTGAGTTGTGCTTTGTTCTTTGGGAAGCCCTTTATTTTTAACTTGCAGTTTTAACCACTGACCGATTAGCCAATAATTTGCTGGCCATTTGCTGTATGTTGAATACTATCCTGACCCTGAGGAGTTAAGAGACAGGAAGCTCCAGTTTTCTTACTTCGAAGAGCTAATATTTGGGTTTGAAAACTTCAACACATGCAAAAAGCAATTGCAAAACAGTTGTGTTACATCATTAGTTGCATATGACTGTTGTGGAATAAAGTACAGTCCCTTCCTCCAGTACCCTGCCTTCCACAGGTATTTTGTTTCAGAGTTTGTCTATCTCGAAAACATGCACAGAGTATGCTCGGTGTACGTTTATGATGAACTGCCAGGGTCCTTACCCTGTGGGTGGTCATAAAAGGTAGTCTGGGCTTTTCTAAACTATCGATATCTATTTAGGATTAAACTGAAAGAGAAATACATAGTATATAGAAGAACAGATACCCAAATGAACAAGTAAACAATATCGTGGGGGTGTGGCAGCCTAAGGAGTGTACCTTTAGAAATAGGTACCTTTAAAAGAGCTAGCACTAAGCATGTTTTCCGGGAAACCCATAGTGGAGTTGGACAGAAAAGAGGACTTGACCTAGCCAATCTTAGTTTTATAAACACATGGGATGTTACCGTTGGGTGCTGTTGATTTCAATTCACAGCGACCTCGTGTGACAGTAGAACTGCCCATAGGGTTTCTTTGGTTGTAATCTTTATGCGAGCAGATCACCAGGTCTTTCTCCCATGGAGCTGCTGGGTGAGTTTGAACAGCCAACATTTTAGTCAGCAGCTAAGCACTTAACCATTGCTCAACCGGGTCTCTTCTCACCCATAGTATTAAGAGAATGAAAATCCAGATCTGTAACTGGGCAGTCTGTCCATAAGAGGATGTTCGATATACATCCAATGGCGTTCTTTACTCTGGTTACTTCCTGAGTTCCATGTAAACTCTTCACCCAAGAATGACCCTTTCACATTTCAGAAGGTTGTCTTCCTCTGTGTGCATCTTTGGGAGGGATAAACATGGAGAGGAGAGAGAAAGGCAGCTCCGTTTTTACCTTCCAGATTGGCTGAGCAGCATTTTCACACTATGCAGAGGCTCATCTGGGTCCTTCCTGGGGCTGCAAGGGAAGGCTTGGTGAGTGGCCTCTGGAGCCCCCGTGTCCCACAGCCTTGCATTTCATCCAGAGTGGGAACAGTTACTCTTATGTTTACATATTGGGTTTCTACATAGACTTTGTTTGATGCAGCAGTTCAGTGTGCACCGATGTTTGTCAGCAAGCCCGTGTTCATGCCCTGACTCGCACTGATTCTGGTACACGATAAACAGAACTCAGACAGAGCAAGGGGCAGATAATCAAGGGTCACATTTCAGTGAAATCAGGCCCTGTTTTCTCTGAGGCCTTGTTTATGTTTACCATATTTTCAGGTCTGGATCTCTCCCTGTGTTTGCTACAATGAAAAGATCTTGATTAGGCCAATCTTGTTCCTTTGATATATAGTTCATTATAGTCTCCTATTTCCTTTGAGGGAAAATTTATCTCCAATATTCTTGCTTTTACCATGCTTTTTTTCAT
Source organism: Loxodonta africana (assembly GCF_030014295.1). Lineage (NCBI taxonomy): Eukaryota > Metazoa > Chordata > Mammalia > Proboscidea > Elephantidae > Loxodonta > Loxodonta africana. The sequence continues at coordinate 65,945,698 of NC_087349.1, read as the reverse complement.
ACCTGATGTTTATGAGTACATTTTGAGATATCAACAGGTATAAAATGGGATATCCATGTGAGTTGTAAATTCTATTTAATGGTTTGCAGTGATGTATGCGTAGAGAAAAATATTTATTCTAAATGTTTTCATTTGAATTTTTAGCTTATTTTACGGACAGTAAGGAGCCCTGATGGCAACAGTGGTTAAAGCGCTATGCCGCTAACCAAAAGGTCAGCGGTTCAAACCTTCAAGCCGCTCTGCAGGAGGAAGATGAGACAGCCTGATTCCATAAAGATTATAGTATTGGAAACCCAGTGGGGGCAGTTCTGCTCTGTCCTATGGGGTCGGTATGAGTGGTAATCGACTAGACAGCAGTGGGTTTGGTTTATATGATAGTGATTTGTTTACTTACCTTTCATTTTAAAGTATGCCTTTTTGAAGTATAATATGAATTTAGAAAAATGCACAAATCGTGAATGTACATCTCGATAAATTTTTACACCGGTTTTACTACCATCCGAATAGAAAGAGAATGCTGCCAGCACTCCAGAGGCCTCTTCCCAGATATTGTATCCCACCCTCAGCAGGAACAACTGACGTGTATCACCATCAGTTAGTTGGTTTTGCCTGTTTTTAAACTTAATATAAAGAGAACATTATAGAATGTACTCTTCAGGTCTGGTTTCTTGCTCAACATCTTGTTTCTGGATCATACTAAATCTGTACATTTAGCTTCATTCAGTAGGTTGTCAGTTTCCTGAAACGGTTGTACCAGTTTACACTCAAACCAGCAGTATATGAGAGTTCCAGTTATTCCATGTCTCTGCCAACACTTGATATTATCAGTCATTTTTCCTTTAATGATACCTCATTGTGGCTTTAATTTCTATTTCCCTGATTTCTAACGGGAAACCCTAGTGGCATAGTGGTTAAGAGCTATGGCTGCTAACCAAAAGATCTGCAATTCGAATCCACCAGGAGCTCCTTGGAAACACTGTGGGACAGTTCAACTCTGTCCTGTAGGGTCTCTCTGAGTCTGGAATTGACTCCACGGCAACGGCTTCGGTTTTGTCTTGTTTTTTTGTTATTACTAATGATGCCCTGCAGAGTAGTCCAAGCTTATTCTTATTGACCCTCCTTTGTAGGTGACTTTTTGTTTATCCCTAGCTGCCCTTAAAATTGTCTCTTTATCTTTGGTTTAGGCAAGTGTGATTATAATATGTCTTGGTGACTTTCTTTTAAAAGCCACCTTATATGGAGTTCGGTGAGCATCTTGGATAGATATCTTCTCATCTTTCATAATATCAGTGAAGTTTTCTGCCAACAAATCTTGAGCAATTCTCTGTATTTTCAGTTATCCCTCCCTGTTCTGGTACTCCAGTCACTCATAGGTTATTTCTCTTGATAGAATCCCACATGATTCTTAAGATTTCTTAATTTTTTTTAATTTCTTTTATCTGATTTTTCTTTAAATATATTGGTGCCAAGTGCTTTATCTTCAAGATCAGAAATTCTGCCTTCCATGTGCTCAATTCTGCTCCTCTGACTTTCTATTGAGTTGTCTAATTCTGTAATTTTATTGTTAATCTTCTGAATTTCTGACTGCTGTCTCCCTATGGATTCTTGCAGCTTATTAAATTTTTCATTATGTTCCTTAATAACCTTTTTAATTTCTTCAGCTGCTTTATCTGTGTGTTCCTTGGCTTGTTCTTGTATTGCCTGATTTCCTTCCTGATGTATTGAAGGGTTCTGTATATTAATATTTTGTATTCTGCATCCAGTAATTCCAGAAAGGCACTTTCATCTAGAAGATCCCTTGATTCTTTGTTCTGAGATCTTGTTGAGGCAATCATGGCCTTTTTCTTTAAGTGACTTGTTATTGACTGTTGTCTCCTAGCCATCTATAAGTTGTCGTACTAGTTTATTTTATGTTTGCTTACTGTATCGTACCTTCTTGCTTTGTTTTGTTTTCATATGCCCAAATGGATTGCTAGTGTGAGCTAGCTTGATTATTTTTGCCTTTGGAGCACTGACATCCTGTTCCCCAGATGGCTAGAGCTGTTATCAGGTATATCAGTCTCGGAGTCCATTCACTTTTCTTACCTGAATTCAGCTCAGGTGTCCAGGTAGGTGATCATCAAGTATGTGGTACAGGCTCTGCCCTACAGTCTTAGAGGAGCAAGGATGATTGGCATAGGTACTGGTATCTGGTTGTAGCAAGGGTTCACACTCTGAACAAGACAGGGGGCTGAGAATCATCCCCCAAGTGTCTCTGAAGAAAGCATGTCCCTGTCCCCTAGAATGTACAGGTGGGTGGGTTCTGCAGATGGACCATGGGCACCCATTGTTTTTGGTTGTAAGAACTGGGAGGTACCATTATCTTTGGACCCCTGTTATGGGTGGCTGTGTGACCCAAGAGGAGCCATCAGTCCTTAGTCCCCTGATGTTGCTAGGTGAGGAACCTGTTTAATAGTCAAAGCGGTGTCAAACATCAAACACCCACCTCTTCACTGCACAGCTGAAACAGTTGTAGTCTGCCAACAAGGGCCTATTCTCCTGAAATAGGCCCACACAGGTCCATGCATGGGGGAAAGGCACTCAGAGTCCACGGACTATTTATGCCTGGGCAGGAGCTGCTTCTGTCCTGAGCTCCCCGGTTAGTGGAGCTGGCAAATTATCTTTTCCCCTAATTACAAATTTATTCCTTTTCCAAGGCCAGGAAGTTGGCTCTAGGTGCTCAACAGGGCCTATCTCAGGTCCAGGGAAATCAACAGCCACTGAAGCTGGTTTGGGAGGAGGAGGGTGCTGTAAAATATATGCAAGTACTCAGCTTTTGCCAAGAGTACCATTCTTCTCTGGTTCCGGAGGTGTTAGTAGGCTATATGGCTGGCTGCTTCTCCCTGAGGAAACTGCAGTGGAATGTTAGTATCAGCCGGCTGCAACCGCTCCTGGGAATGGTGTCTGAGGGCTCTCCGCGATTCAGGTCCAGTAACTCCTCTGAGCTCCTGAACCATGTCTTCGTCCTCCTGCCTCCAGTTCATTTTCTAATTTTGCTTTTGATGTTCAGGGCTCCTAGACCATCATAAATATATTCGTTTCACTTGTTTTTTTGGGTCTTTGTTGTAAGAAGGCTTGCTGGAAGCATCTGTCTATTCCACCATCTTGCCCCCGCCTCCTCATATAGTGTTTAATCCTCATAACAACCATACGAGGTGGTGCTTTTGTCCCTATTACAGATGAGAAAAATGAGGACCAAAAATTCATAAAAGTCTAAGTTCCCACAGCTAATCACAGTCATGGGAGGAACTTAGATTGGAATCCAGTGAGGCCTGACTCCAAGGTGTGGGCCCTTAGCTGCCTTACTTCTGAGACCCATACCCTGGGTGCATGGACCAGGGAATTGCATAAGATAAGGACTTGAGGTTGAGGGAAGCCTTCTTCATGACTCAAGTGGGGCCGGCAGTTCACCTTCGTGCTTATTGCTTGTGGGGATTATGCTGTGGCACCTCCAACTCTTCTCTGAAGTCCTCAAGTCAGAGTCCCACTGCAGCAGAATGAGGGGTACCCACAGCTGCTTTGGAGTAGGAATTTGGGGCTGTCTGCCACCATGGAATACAAAGCCAGATTGTGGGCGTAGAGTGACGTAGATGAAGTGGTAGTGTGAAAAGAGAACAGGGTTGGGCACCAGGATCTGGGTCAGTAAGCATGTGACCACGCCACGCTTTGACAGCGATTGGCCCTTTCCCCATCTGTCAAGTGATTTAATCAGCATCTTTACCAGTTACCTATTCTGTGTAAGATACTGCACTAGGTGTTGCCTGCATCCAAAGGTAAGTAAGACCCAGGTCCATCTTTAAAGAAGGAGACTATCCTCCTGGAATATGAAAGAAGTTTACAAAAGGCACCAAAAGTCACACAAACAGGTATTAACATTCAAAATGTACCCTGGAAGTGAGGTGGAGAGAAGAGGGTTTGGAGTAGAGTAGACCAAGTGAACAAATGCTTAGTTAGAGTGGAGGGTTGTTGGGGGGGATGTGTTCAAGGCCTCATAGGGAATTCAGTATATGGAAATTTTAGGGGAAGAGGGCAAGATGAAATTGTAAAGGTAGATTGGTGTCCTGTTGAAGATGACCTTGAATATCTAGAGAAAGAGGTTAATCAGTTAATTCTTTAATTAATTCAACAAATTAATCTGTTCCTTAATCTAGCAAATTAATTAATTCAGCAGATATTTATTGAGCAACTATTATGTGCCAAGGCTGTTCTAGTCATTTGGGATACGCCAGTAAGTAAAACAAAGATTTTCTCTCTCATGGGGCTTACATTCTAACAGAGGAAACACAATAAACAATAAACAGAATGAATATGCAAATTATATAGTTCGGCGATAAGTGATAATGGAAGAAATAAGTAGAGCATGGTAAGAGGGGTTAAGAGTAGTGAAACAGATGTGGGAATGAGCTGCTATCTTAAATGGAGTATTCAGGATTGGCTTCATTGAGAAAGTGACTTTTGAGCAAAAATTTGAAAACGGTAAAGGGACTTGCCATATAGATATGGGGATGAGGGAGGAGGGTAACTGTCCCAGGGAGAAGGAATGGCCATTGCCCAGGTTCTAAGGCTGAATGTGCTTGGTACTTTCGAGGAACAGCAAGGCTGAATAAGGCTGAGGGAACCCCATAAGAGAAGAGCTCAGGGAGGTAATGGATCTCATCAGGTAGGGCCCTGTAGGCCAAGGCAAGGACTTCACCTTTACTGTAAGGGAACTAGGGAGCCATTGCAGGGTTTTGAGCTGAGCAGTGACATGATCTGGTTTATGTTTTAACAGTATCACTCTGACTGTTGTGTTGAGAATGGGCCATAGAGAGGCCAGGGTAGAACAACAGAGAACAGCAATAATCCAGTTGAAAGATGAAGGTGGTTTGGATCAGGGTGGGTGGGGAAAGAAGTGGAGATGGGGAGAATTGGTTAACTTCTGGCTATAATTTAAATGGAGAGTCAAGAGTTTTCTGATGGATTGGATGTGGAGTATATGAGAGAGAGGAGCCAAGAATGACTCCAAAGTCTTTGGCCAGATCAGTTGGAACTGTGAAGCTGTTATCAGCTGAGATGGGGAGGACTGCAGGTTTGGTTTTAGAGGCTAGGGAAGAACAGGAGCTCCCTTTTGGAAGTGTTAGTTTGATATGTATTGGATATTTAAGTAAGGGTGTCACATAGGCACTTAGCTATATGAGTGTGGAATTTGGGAGAGAAAAATTTGTGAATTATCAGCAATTGGTGTTTAAAGCCATTGAACTGGATGAGAGTATCAAGAAAATAAGCAAAACTAGAGGTATGTCTTGAATGCTTACTACAATGTAGGACTGGAGATAGCAGCAAATAAGACTAAAAAATTCCTTGCTTCTTTATATTTTAGGGTAACAGGCTGGAAACAAATAAAATACAGTGTGATGTCAGGGTATACTATCTATACTGTAAAATAGGGTAACTTTTTTTTTTTGGTAGACAGGGATGGAGGCTCTCTGAGCAAACCTTGAGGAGGGACTGAAGATTTGTAAACACTGAGGTGGCATGATATGGACTGTGTATCTCAGGAAGAATTGGAGCTATGGGGGTCTGGTGGTGGTGGTCACTTGGGAGATTCCACATCAATCAAGGTCATGAATGCTTGTACTAGAGCTATGTCTCTGGACCCCTCCAGGGCCATTTCTTAAAATGAATCTATATGAGTTGGCTCCCAACTGGTTGTGGAATAAGAGGAGGGTCAAAAGAAAGCAAGAAGGACCAGGTAGTACCCATTGAGCTTATTCTGCTACAAAGATGTGTTGCATACTCTCATGAGAGAAGGAAAGTGACCATCATTTTTAGATATCTTTAAATTTGTTGATCACTTACTGCATTTTTTTTTTTTTTTTACATACCAACCACTGGGCTAAGCACTGCACATGTAATTTATTATTTAATCCTCATAACTTTAGAAGATTGATACTATTATATTTTTTTTCTGATGAGGAAATGGGTATGGAGAGGTTTAGTAACTTGGGCACAGCCGCAGAGTTGTATATGTGGAGCCAGGATGGCAGCTTGATTCCGCTGACTCTGATTCACTGTGCCATACTGCCTCCCTCTGGTGGTGTTTATACTCATGAGCCATCTAGTGAGCCCTTCATAATGGAAGTGGGTATGTGTCAACCCACACTGGTTTCAGGATATATCAGATGTTACCCATTGCCATAGAGTTTATTGCAACTCATAGCGACCCTATAGGCCAGAGTAGAACTGCTCTGCAGGATTTCCAGGGAGCAACTGGTGGATTCAAACTGCCACCCTTTTGGTTAGCATTCATAGCTCATTGTAGCTCTTAAGACCTTTGCCAGCAGGGCTTCATATAGATAAGACATTTGCCAATTTAGCGTTTTTCCCAGTGAGACCAATTACATCAGTCATATTGTGCGACCATCACCAATATCTGATGCTAAGTTTTCCATACACTGGAATGGTATTCTGCCATAAAAAGAAATTAAATTCTGATATATGCTACAACATGGATGAACCTTGGAAATATTATGCTGAGTGAATTAAGTCAGACACAAAAAGGCAAATACTATATGATCCCACTTATATGAAACATGTAGAATAGGCAAATGTATAGAGTCCAAAATTTATTACTGGTTACCAGGGGGTGGGGAAAGGAGGGAACGGGAGTTATTGGTGAAGGGGTACTGTATTTCTCTTTGGGGCGATGTAAAACTTGTGGAAATGGATAGTGATGGTAGTAGCAGAACATGGTACTGATGAGTTAAACTGTTGTCTTAGTCATCTAGTGCTGCCGTAACAGAAATACCACAAGTGGATGGCTTTGACAAAGAGAAATTTATTTCCTCACAGTGTAGTAGGTTAAAGTCCAAATTCAAGGCATCAGCTCCAGGGGAAGGCTTTCTCTCTCTGTCAGCTCTGGAGGAAGGCTGCCTCTGTTCGAGGAGCATCTCAGGCACAGGGACCCTGTGTCCAAAAGATGTACTCTGCTCCTGGTGCCGCTTTCTTGGTGGTACGAGGTCCCCAACTCTCTGCTTGCTTCCCTTTCCCTTTCCCTTTCCCTTTCCCTTTCCCTTTCCCTTTCCCTTTATCTCTTGTGAGATAAAAGGTGGTGCAGGCCACACCCCAGGGAAACTCCTTTACCTTGGATCAGGGAGGTGACCTGAGTAAGGGTGATGTTACAATCCCACCCTAATCCTTTCAACATAAAATTACAATCACAAAATGGAGGACAACCACACAATACTGGGAATCATGGCCTAACCAAGTTGGTACATATATTTTTGGGGGGACATAATTCAGTCCATGACGACTGCCAAACTTTGTTATATATATTTTACCACAGTAATTTTTTTTTTTTTTTTAAGGCAAGTGGGAACCACCATAGGTTTACTTGGAGGACAAGGACAGAGTCAAAGTGATGCTTGCAAATAATTTTTTGTTGCATTGATTGGAGTGAGCAAAGCTAGGGACAACATGCCTGTGATCATTTAGTCTTCACAGTGTGTTCGTGAAGCAAGCAGGTAGTCATCCCCATTTTGTGAGTGGAGGAATGAAAAGTTCGGTTTAAAAGGATTTACCTGGCGTTTGAGCATGTTGGGGCAGACACAATGTGAAGGGTAGTTTTCCAAACACTTTGATGTTACCAACTTTTTTAATTAATGATGCTGCGTAGCAAAACATTTTCATAGCCAGTTTTAAGAAACAGTGTGTGTTCGTGTATTTAATGAAAGTGTTAATGTGAAATATGTGGCACATCATTTCATGATGCTGATTGAAGACATTATCTTGACTATGTACATATTCCTGTTTATTGATATTCCTTCAGTTGTATCTGTAATAGGCAACATTAATAGTCTTGTTCAATAGATACATGCCACAATATAGGTGAACCTTGAAAACAAAACGCTGAGTCAGATAAGTCAGTAGTGTAAGACACCAATCCTATTTTTGTCTCATGAAAGTTACAATTTGACCCTCTAAAAATCCTGTAGCATAAGTATTATACCATAGCATCTCCCTTGGTTAAAATCTATTTTTTTCATTACATGTCTTTCTCTTCCTCTTGTCTTCTCTGAATTTTGGATTACAGTGAACAAAATTTCATGACATAAGTTTTATATGCAAGTTTAAAGTTATCATTCCTAGTATATGAACATAAGGACTCAATTTCATTATCCAGATACTGTTGGTGGTGGTAATGATGGTATGTGCGTGGGTGTGTGTGTGCGTGTGTGTCCTAGAAAAGTGTCAGGACTCCATGGATTGCCACAGTTGTTTGTAACATTAGCTGGGCATTTTTTGGAGAGAGATTGCACAGCTTTAAATCAATCGCAAAGGGATCAGTGATCTACTAAAAGGCAAAAACTGCTTTTTATAGAGAGGCTGTTGAACTAGTAAATATATATTGTACTTAAGATTTTTCTAGAATTATTGTAAAAAAATTGATTGTGGAACTGTTTTTGTGTAACTTAAAAATAAAATAATTATCAGTCTTTGGGTCCCTTCTGATTTTGAAGGCAAAGAAATATATCCAAACAATCCATCGTGTAATACTAAAAACAGGTTTAAAAAGCCTTTTTTTTTTTCTATAACTGAAATAAATACAGAGCCATTAATGAATTAGAAAAAATAGATTAAGAGCCATTGGTTGGCTGTCTAACAAAATCTCTGAAAGGGAATTTGTTCCGTCTTCATGAGGTCCGGAATGGAAGAAGCTAGTCCACACCTTGTGCCACACTGGGAAACCTCAACAGCTTTGCTACTTCAGCTTGGTCATTTGGACTGGAGTCCAGAAGAAACTAGCCCAGCTTTGCCTTTTTACTGGGAACTACAGTGCCCTTTTATCCTTTAATTTTCACTATTGAAAGATATTGCAAGTTTAGCTCCTTTGGAGTAGTGTCTACTGTTTCTGTTAATAAGTGTTCTGTGAAAAAGGCTCTCTCCTAGTAGAAAATTGAGTCCCTGGGCGGTGCGAATGGTTAACATACTTGCTGCCAGCCGAAACTTTGTAGGTTCAAGTCCACCTAGAGGCACCTCAGCAGAAAAGCCTGGCAATCTACGTCCAAGATACCAGCCCTCAAAAGTCCCATGGAGCACAGTTCTACTCGGACATTAATGGGGTCCTGATAAGTGAGAACTAACTTTACAACAACTAGGAAGAACAAAATAGAAAATCATAAAGCTTAAAATTTTTAGTATATCAAGGCTCTGTGAAGACCCACAGAAAGTAAATCTATAGGCAGTCAGTCCCAGGGTTACAAACATCCAACTTATGTACAACCCATAGTTAAACCAACTCCCATAAAATCTATTATGTTAAAAATACAAGGTTCATAGGATGACTTGTAATACTTTGTGATGCTCATTAAAACATTATTTTTACTATATTATTAAGTTTTAATGTATTTGGAAGTGTTTCTTTAATATTTTTAATGCATAGAAAGGTACACTATATACTAAAACAAACATTTGACTAACTGATGTTAGATACGAACCATACCTAACTGTTCCAACTTGCATACAAATTCAGCTTAAAGGCAGATTTAGGAACGGAACTCGCTCGTAATCTGGAAACTACCTGTTTATAACTGTTTAAATTAACATTTATCAGACTCATTTGAACAGGACCTTTCTTTTGTGTGTGACACCTAAACAAAATCTACAGAACGAACAAGGCAAATTCTAAGGTCCTTCTCAGCTAGTTAATTCTCTGACCTGTACATTGTTGTTGATAGGGTCCATTTCTAGGTTCACAGTTAGATTTTGTCCAGACACACCTGCTGTGACAAAAAACGAAGTTAGTGTGCTATGGGAAAACAGACATGCCACATGGCATGAAGAAATGTGTGGAAACAAACCACTTCGGTCATTTTTATTTAGATAACAGAAAATGATGAGAACCAAAAGTATGGAAATGATGAGTTCTGAAGATGAACACTCAAATTTCACGTTAAATATAAAAAGCCCAAGGAATGCCAGGATTGGACTAGAAGAGGACAAACCTTCAGCCATAATTTTTTAAGCTTACTGGGAAGGAGATTGTTCATTATTATCTTTGTAAAGACACCTGGAAAATGAAATACTCAAAAAAGATGAGAAGAAAAATGGTTGAGTCAGAAGGGGGCATTATTTGGTGGAAGTTTTCTGTTAATATTTGGGGGACTGAAAATGCAGGCACAGATAAGGTTTTTTTGTGTGTGTGTGGTTTCACAAAAATATTTTGCTGAAAGAAGCATATTGTCCTACAGTAGATTTTATTTTATTTTTGGATCTGAGTATATCTTCTTATACACACACACACTCCAAAACTAAATAAGAATTTCAGATAAGAACAGTGTGAGTTTTGAAAGTAAACAATCCCAACATTGATAAGAATTGTGGCATGCCTGGGTACTGAATATCTTGTCAGAAACCCTAGAGACTGTTCAGAAGCTGTTCCAGTTCATTGGGTCAAAAATCCATTATTTACAAAAAGCTAAATGCGGATTTGCACGATTGACCGTAATGGCTTCAATTTTGAAAGATAGTAGTATCAGAGAGCACTTCCAGTTGGTGAGATAATTTGAGAATTGTCCATGCTCAGATGACTAAAATATTGTACTTTTTGCTACTTCATCACTCCGTTCTTAAAATGGGGAGGGTAAAAAAAAGGGCAGGCCTGTTGAGAAGGCGGAAGAATGTCAATTGGAGAGTAAATGACAATAACCCTGTGAAGCCACTCCTTAGTTAACTGCTGCCTGAAGGTTAAGCATTCTTTAGAAGACTGTCAGGGTGTGGAGAGACTTGGTTCTCTCTCTCTCCCTCTCTCTCTCCGTCTCCCTCTCTCCCTCTCTCTCTGTCTCTCGTGTGTGTGTGTGTGTGTGTGTGTGTGTGTGTGTGTGTGTCTAAGTAAAAGATGAAGGGAGAAGAGAACACGAAAAGCGAAAAGCTAGTTCTAGAACTTGGAGCATCGAGAAAATTCGCCTATTTTAAACTGTACTGCTCATTTAAAAATAGTAAAATTATACCATTATTCTTTCAGTACGAGAGAGAGATAAAAATACAGTTTTTCTAAATTGGAAAATTTGCTGTAATCTTGCTGCTAATGACTTGATTTCTTCCAACACTTGCAAGGCAGAGTTTGCTCTGATAGGTTGATAAAGGAAACAAAATCAAGAACATATTGGAAGTTCTCAGAGAAAATTACAGTTTAGGTGTATGTTGGGGGTGGATAGTTAGACATTTTAATTGAAATAAAACAGTTTTATACTAATATGGGATCACTGTGGGTGTACATTTGTAGTACATCTGCTTTTGAAGCATTTAAGTAGGGTTAAATGTATGCTAATGCTTTTGCAAGAAATTATTTTTGATAACATCCGTCTAAGCAAACTAGCATAGGAAATTGACTTTTAAAAACAATATAGATGTTACACTTGCATTTAGAGAATGAATTAAGAGCCTTTGTACTGCTTTAAGGATTTCGAAGAGGGGAAGTTTTTTGGTTGTGTTTTTCTGCAGTGGTAGTGAAAGGTAATAACACAACAGATGACTAAAAAAAACCCCTATATATCCAGAGGGAAACCCTGGTGGTGTAGTAGTTAAGTGCTACAGCTGCTAACCAAGAGGTTGGCAGTTCGAATCCGCCAGGCACTCCTTGGAAACTCTATGGGGCAGTTCTGCTCTGTCCTATAGGGTCGCTATGAGTCGGAATTGACTCGACGGCAGTGGGTTTGGTTTTTGGTATACATCCAGAGAGTGACCACTGTCTGGTATATGCCTCCACATACCATTTTTAAGTGACCAACTTTTGATACTGGGAAAGACTCCTAATGATTTTTTCTACCAGGTAAAAATACTTTTTCCACTAGATTGAAAACATTTCAGTTTGCTTTCCTGCCATTGATTTAGTTGATGCATGTATGAGTTAACATCTGATACCAAATACCCCTATACATCCATTGATTTAGTTGATGCATGTTAGACAGTTAATATCTGATACTAAATACCTGCCTGCATTTACCTTTCTTTTTTTCCTATTAGCCGGCATTCACTATGATGGCTTAAATAGTGCATCAATCTTGAGAATTTATAGATCCATCAGATTTTAGAATAGGAGGGATTCTTGTCAATAAGGCAGATCATTTCTCATTGTATTAACATGAAGGTATTTGTTACAACGCTGGACTCCATGGCTGCATGTCAAATCTCCTGAATCAAAATCTTTGGGCGCAGGGCTTGGAGGAATATATTTTGAACAAGCTCTCCAAGGGAACACGGTTCTCGCTGTTATTGGACAATAAATGGCTGGTCTAGTTTTTGGCTTCCTTTCATGGGTGAGGGAACCCTGGTGGCATAGTGGTTAAGTGCTAAGGGTGCTTAATCAGAAGGTCAGTAGTTTAGATCCACCAGGCACTCCTTGGAAACTCTGTGGGGGCAGTTCTACTCTGTCCACAGGGTTACTGTAAGTCAGGATCGAGTCAACAGCAAAGGTTTCCCCCCCCTTCCATGGGTGAGGAGACACGCCCAGAGGGGGAAGTGACTGGGTTCATAGGAACCACAGCTCTGGCTTCTGGTACTTGAAGGAGTATTCTTTCCAGGATGCCACACGACCTCAAATTGGGGTAGTTCCATCGCTCTGTAGGTACAGAACTGGAAGAGTTTTAAATTAGCCCTAAAATTTACATACACCTACAGTGATTAAGGGAACCCTGGTGGTGTAGTGGAAACCCTGGTGGCATAGTGGTTAAGTGCTATGGCTGCTAATCAAAGGGTCAGCAGTTCAAATCCGCCAGGCGCTCCTTGGAAACTATGGGGCAGTTCTACTCTGTACTATAGGGTCGCTATGAGTCAGAATCGACTCAACAACAGTGGGTTTGCTTTGGTTTGGTTTTACGGTGATTAAGAGCTTGGCTGCTAACCAAAAGGTCAGCAGTTCAAATCTACCAGCCACTCCTTGGAAACCCTATGGGGCAGTTCTGCCCTGTCCTATAGGTTCGCTATGACTTGGAATCGACTCGTCGGCAATAAGTTTTTTGTTTGTTTTTTTTTTATACCGTATATGGCTTCAATGTAATATTCAGCTTAGCTTGCCTGTGTATGTGAGTGGTGTGTCTGTATGTGTGCTTAGTTTTTGAAAGATACTTAACATCACTGTACCTACATGTACAGAATAATAATAACAAAGGAGTTTACTGGGGCTTATAGAGAACTCAGTTTTAATAAGAGGGGCTGCAAGTGTGAAGTACATCTTCTGTACTTACCCTGTTTTAATGGCACCCATTTTCCCCCTAGAACTTCCTTGAGCAAGTCTGAATTGTAGCCAGAATACTTCTTTCCTCTTCAGACCCTTAACTGTGATTAATATAAAAAGGCACTTGTCAAAAGGGTTTGAAATGGCAACCTTGATATTGGAGCATATGGCAGTAGTGAAGGTCTGCATCCACTTAACTCCATTATGTTATTTAACTTACGAATTCAACAATTTGTCGTTTGCTCGCTGCTTAAAAGACGATGGCCATATAAGCTGTTGTTAACCGTATCAGCAGGATGGAATATTATTTTCCTTATAGCAAAACCGCAACTTTCTTTGAGGATTTGGCATGCATTAGAAAGTGCCCCTGTGAAGCCGTTCTGAGATAAAGTGTGGCCGCCCAGCAGCCCTCCCTTTGCCCGCGAGAGGGGTTACTTTCGTGTTTAACAAAAATACCCCCTTTGTGTTTATTGTATTAATGGAATTTTTAGAACCTATGAGAGATATTATGGTTGAGTGTTTCAAATAATGTGGCTTGATGAATCTTTTTTATTTTAATGGGAAACTCATTTTCATTGATTTGCAGCTTCAAAAAGTGAATCTTTTAGAAATTAAAGTACATTAATTTAGTTATTCTGTATGGAAACAAAAACGTACAAAGTTGGAATTTGCATAAGTGAAGACCTTGATGATTTCAGATTATAGTGTGGTGGAGGTTATGGAGTAAGGGCCCATAGAATTTGTAAAAACAAATTCAGTCTAACCACTTAATGGCATGTGCGAGTAATTTGCCAATTAAATATTTCTAGTATCTGAAAGATCTTCAGAGCGAAGAGTGGAGGTTCTTAATCTTTCTTAATTTCGTACTTTCAGAAACATAATAGAAAATTACTTAGTTTTTAATCACTTTTCATTCAAAATTTTAATATGTGAGCTAAGGGAAGGATGGATGTTAAATATTTAATGAAAACTATTGGTTTTTTGAGAAATGTATAAGCTGTGATATTGCCAGATAACACTATGCCTGATTTTTTTTTGGGGGGGGGTATCATCCATAAATATTTGGTGCCCAGGTAACAATTTTCATTTTAATTAAGATAACAATTTTCATTATAATTTAGATTTTGGAGTTTTACCATATTATTAGTCACCTACTATGTTCAGAACATGTGGTAGGCACAGTTAACTCTAGAATAACCCTTTAAAATATTTTATCCCCATTTTACAGATTGAGAGAATTGAGACAGAATAAGTAATGCCAGCAAATGCCTGCTATCACTCGTTAGTAAGAGATAGAGTTGATGGTCTCTGCTTTTTTTTTTTTAATTTTAAATTGTGGTAAAAATATATACGACAAAATATTTGCCGTTTCAACATTTTTACATGTACAATTCAGTGACATCAATTACATTCATTGAGTTTGTTCAGCCATCACCACTATTCATTTCTAAATTTTTCTGCCACTCTTACTGGAAATTCACTGCCCCCAAACAATGACTTTCCTTTTTCCCCCCTCCCTCCTGCCTCTGGTAACTACTAATAAACTTTGGTCTCTATGCATTTGCCTATTCTAGGTATATTATATAAGAGGGATTGTGTAATATTTGTTCCTTTGTGTCTGACTTATTTCACTCAGCATAATGTTTTCAAAATTCATCCATGTATCAAACCTCTTTTCTATTTATTGCTGAGTAATATTCCAGTGTATGTATATACCACATTTTGTTTATCCATTTATCTGTTGGTGGACATTTAGGTTGTTTCCATCTTTTGGCTGTTGTCAATAGTGCTGCAATGAACATTGGTTTACAAGTAATCTGTTTGTGTTCCTGTTTTTGTCTCTTTTGGGTATATACCTAGAAGAGAAATTGTTGGGTTATATGGTAACTCTACGGGGTAGTTCTACTCTGTCCTACGGGGTCGCTTTGAGTCGGAATCGACTTGATGGCACTGGGTTTTTATTATGGTAATTACATGTTTAACTTTTTCAGGAATTGCCAAACTGTTTTCCACAGCAGCTATACTATTTTACAATCGCACTAGCAATGGATGAGGCTTCCATTTCTCTACATCCTTGCCAACACTTGTTTTCTGTTTTTCTGATCATAGCCATCCCTAGTGGAGATGAAGTGGTATCTCATTATGGTGCTGATTTGCATTTCCCTCCTGACTAATGGCATTGAGCATCTTTTCATGTGCTTGTTGGCCATTTGTATATCTTCTTTGGTGATATGTCTCAGCTTTTTTAAAAGCACTTTTATTGAGATACAACTCTCATACCATATAACTCATTCATTTAAAGTATACACTTCAGTGGCTTTAATATAGCCACAGAATTGTGCAGTCAGTTTAAAACACTTTCATTACCCCAACGAGAAACCTGTGCCCTTTAGGGCTGATTTCTCTCAATAATGTTTTGTAATTTTCAGAGTATAGTTTTTTGCATTTGTTTTGTTAAATTTATTCCCAAGTATTTTACTTTTTTTGATGCTATTGTAATGGAATTGTTTTCTTAATTTCATTTTCAGATTGTTTGTTTCAGGTGTGTAGAAATACAGTTGATTTTTATATGTTGATCTTGTATCCTCCAACTTTGGTCATTAGTTCTAAAAGTTTTTTAGTGGACTCCTCAGAGTTTTCTATATACAATATCATACCATTTATGACCCAGCTTTTAAAACTCCTAACTTTTCAATACAGCCATCCTCTGCAGCCTGGGAAATTTATTAGGGAAAATTAGTTGACTTTTTGAGGTTGACTTTAGGACAGAAACAACTAGTGCTTTGTAATTGTCTTTTTATGATCTTTAAAAAATATATATATCAGCGGACTTTTAAACTATGCATGTTTGTGGAGAAAGCAGAGACCCACAAATAAAGGATTCTTGCCTCATTATAAGTAGGTATGGGAACTATAGGCCTTCTAAACATAACTCGTTTGGCATAAACTAAAATAGTAATGATTATACATTCCTTTGAGAAAGAAGCATTCTAATTTGTTTTCACTTTCAGGAGGAGATGCTGAGCTCAGAAAAATATTACTCTAAATGTCATATATAACTGTAGCACTAGAATGTGAATTTAGTACCCTGGTGGCACAGTGGTTAAGTACTCAGCTGCTAACTGAAAGGTCAAAGGTTAGAACCCACCAGACACTCTGCACGAGAAAGATGTGGCAGTCTGCTTCTATAAAGATTACAGCCTCAGAAACCCTATGGGGCAGTTCTACTCTGTCCTACAGGGCTTCTATGAGTGAGCATAAACTTGACAGCAACAGGATTTTTATGTATTCTAGCAGCACTAAAATGTAGTACTAAGTATATATTCTAGAGCTACATTTAGATTTGCTTCTTTGCACATATGACCTCAACCTGGGTTAGATTTTAGGGTCCTGTGTTTTAGACCAGGGAGTTCTTCTAATTCTTAACTTAGTTACAGGTCTGCCAAGTGATGCTTATTTGAAAGCCCTCAGTTGGTGAGTTACGTGTTATGCTGAACCAAGTAAGCAACCAAAAGGATAGAACACCTTGGGTTTCCTCTGTCCTACCTAGGACCACAAGTTAGGTTTGGATAGGCTAGGGAATAGTAGGCTTTAGTGATATGACAGCCTCAAGGTTGACTCCTGGAATCTCTCACAGTAAAGCTCCTGGGATTGCTCAGGGGAGCTGTAGTAAAGAGTAGAAGTGGATTTCAAAACTGCTTGTGTTTTTTAGTTTCCCCTTTTCAGCACAAGGTATGGAGAAATCTAAAGAACAAAACAAATGTTAAGTGAGAGTGCTGTTTGTGCCTCTGAAAAGGAGAAAAGAGTATTGTTCTGAGATGGTATTATAATGTCTTTCTTCCAAGGTGGGGGAGGTGGTAAATGTGTGGACTCATTGTAACTATTGTTTTATAGATGTTGTTTCTATTCATAAACTTGAAGGAAAATGTAGAGACAAATATTTCAGAAAATGAATACCCCAGAATAATTAATCAGAGAAATATGAAATTTTAGAGACTTATGAGCCCATATTTTTGGGGGGCAATGTATGACTTTTTCAAAGTGACAAGATTTAATTTTTTTTTTTTTAAGTTTATTCACTGTGAAGATGAGTAAAAATATTGGTAGGTTTCCTCTTTACAGATAAACCTTCCTTCCCTCTTTCTCATATCCCTTGTTTTGTCCAGTTAGAATGGCTTAGCAATCTATGACATTTGAATACCTAGCTTCTGTTAGGTAAGTCAAAAGAATGAAAAATTTTGCAGAAGTTGTACCAAGTGGTAAAATAAACAATTCCAGGTCTTTTTTTTTTTTTTTTTTTTCTGCAGAGTCCTATGGCCACCTGTTCTTCCCATAGCAAATGTGTCTTCCTCATAAATGTAGCATCAAGTCCTTGGGATTTAAAAATAATAGTTGCTGTTGACAGGTGATGCCAACAATCTGTGGCTGACTGGAGCAGGATGTGACCTAGGTGGCTTTGGTACAAAGGGCTCTGATCCATAAGGCATTTCAAAAGAAATGAACTTTTCTTCATCTGTTGCTCTCCACTGAAACACTGCCTCTCAGGTCTGCCTGTCTGAATAAATCCTTGACAGCCTCATAGGGCTCAGATCAAGTTTTATCTTCTCCCAGAAGCCTTCCTCTCACTCCTTAAGCTTCTCTTTCCTTGCCATGAGGACCCCTGCAGTTTAGCACTTCCTGGAAACCCTGGTGGTGTAGTGATTAAGTGCTATGGCTGCTAACCAAGGGGTCGGCAGTTGAAATCTGCCAGGTGCTCCTTGGAAACTCTATGGGGCAGTTCTACTCTGTCCTGTAGGGTCGCTGTGAGTCGGAATCGACTTGACAGCACTGGTTTGTGTTTGGTTTTGAGGGTATACTCTTAGGACCTGTTGTTTAATTATTTCTTGTGGATTAGATAAAGCACCACGCCTTCTACTACCTTTCTACTTCCCAAGGGACCTAGGACAGGGCTCATAAGCTGTGCTTCTTAGCAGCTGATAGCTATTAGCTAGCTAAGAACTGGCATTCTTAAAATAGCTGGTATGTTAGAATGGCTGAGAAACTGATAATGGGGCCATGTTCTCAGGGTCATGTGGTTTGTACACCACCCAACTCCAGGAGATACCAGTCCTGTAGACCATGAAGTCAGTGCCATCCTCTGTAGTTGTGCAGCATGGCAGCCCTGCGTGTCCTCCCTGATCTGTAAGTGGCCCGTGTTTTCACATTACTGTATTCCATTGGCAGGTCTGAAAAGCCTTCCCCACTTCTCCCCTTTCATATTTTTGTCTCTCTCAATGGGAAGTTAAAAATGAGAAAGAAGTGAATCTAACCATTCCATAATTCTTTAGGACATTTTTTCTCAAAATGAGGTCCTGATCCTTTGCATCAGAAAAAGCTGGGGTGGGTGTTGGTTAAAATGTGGATTCTTGGGCCACAGCCTAGGAGTAGGGCTAGGGGTTTTAATAAGCAAAACTGATGATCCTTATGCACTTCGCGAAAGTATTAGGACATGATCATTGAAACAGTGTCCGAGTAAGGTGGAAATTGTAGTGCCCTAAAGGGTTAATACCTCTGTCCTTAACCTGTTGTACTGTCTGTTGTAGACCTTTTCTGATTCATTTAAAATCAGTCACTACTCGTTGAGTAGTTGCTCTGTGCTCACCACCATGCCAGCCAGACTGGGAGAATTAGATGTGAAAAATATGACCTTTGCTCTCAAGGGGCTAATAACCTATTTGGAAAGAAAATTATAGAATAAATATGTATATACATGCACCTTTATATGGTGCTTTATATGTATGTGTATGTATACATGTATACAGATACATACATATAGACATTTTTAAACAGATCATTATCCATAGCACCCGTCTACAGAATTGTCACTTTGATACCACTTTGATGACTAAGGTGCTCCTGATCTTTTCAGTCATCTTGTATGCATGTGAAACCTGGACAATGAAAAAGAAAGACAGAAGAAGAATTGATGCATTCAAATTGTGATGTTGGTAAAGAATACTGAATATACCATGGACTGCTAGAAGAACAAATAAATCGGTCTTAGAAAAATTATAACTTGAATGCTTCTTAGAAGCAAGAATGGCAAGATTTCATCTTGTTTACTTTGGACATGTCATCAGAAAGACCAATCACAAGAGAAGGACATTCTGTTTGGTAAATGATCAGGAAAAATAAGGGAAACTCTCAGTGAGATGGATTGACATAGTCACTCAACAATGGGCTCAAACATCATGGAGTGTAGGACCCGGCTGCGGTTCATTTTGTTATATATAAGGTCACCATGAGTCGGCGCCAACTCAGCAGCAACAACAACAAGAACATAGAATTGTCAGTTTCATAATTGAGAGGTATTTTGGGGATCACATATAGTGCTGTACTTCAAAGAGACCAAATTTCAATGTATTACCTCAAGCAGGCATTTACGTGAGAGACAAGCTCTATGGAATAGGGACTTAACATAAATAGCCATTAGAACAAGCTTAGCACGTGTTAGGTGTTAGCTGCTGTTATCCTTAGGGTTTGAACCCAAGCTATTTGAATTGTAGTTTGGTAATTTCTTCTCAGATGTCTTAGAGCAGGAAGGAAGCTTGAAGAGAGTCTTCTCCTACTTTATTTTACTGACACTCCATCAGACTCACTGATCTTTTTTTGGTTTCAGTCCTAATCCTTGAGTCATTTTTTCTTGTGTCCTGTCTTCTTTTTCCTGAAGGTGAGAAAACAGAATAAATCCAAGGAAATTGAGGATTGCACTTTAAAACTTTTATTTTATTGTCCCCACCAGGGCCAGCCTGAGGTTTTCTGCCCGCCTTTTATAAAGTTTATGACTGGCATAATTCTGATTTTTACTGCTTTCTCTGTGCAAATACACACCCAACCTTTTGCTGATGGCAGCACTACTGTTTCTTCGTGGCGAGACTTAAAATTTTTTCTGGAAACTTTAAAAGCACAGAATAAAAACTTTGTGGGTATAATGGAGGTTGAAATAGGAAATTGGGGGAAATAGTGGAAACATGCGCCAAGATTTTTGGCACCCTTTGGAGGTCTAAAGAACCTTTTTTTCCCCCTTTTTCTTTTTTTTTTAATAGAAACAAAAGCGGGGGGGGGCGGGTGTCAGGCACAGTTTGCTTATAAAAATAAGAAGGTTTGGTAGATATATTTAAAGATGCGAAGGCCAGAAATTCATTAATATAATAATAATTTGGACTTCCTTCACCTTCTAAACATTCCTTTGGAAGGAGACTAGTAAATTAAAAAAATGAAGCTTTAGAAAAGTTACATTTTTGTATTATTTTCCCTCTTTTTTCTCTGTGAGTTCTCTTCTAGTTTTATAGTAGAGGTTAAGAAGAGGTGGGGGATGAGTACTAGTACATTCGGTTGCCCATCTTGAAATGTGATTATTTGGACAATTTGATAATTTCCTTCAAACCATGAGAGTGCAGCACAAAGTTAAAGTATTGGGCTGCTGGCTTTTTCTCCCATCTCCCTTGTCCTCAGGTGTGGTTTTGACAAATGGTTGGCTTTTAAAGCCTCAAAGGGTTAGGGATATTGAATATGAGCTTTAAATTTTTGTCTGATTTTTAAACCCTCCAAAAAAAACTATATGGTTAATAACTTGATAAAGGACTATATTTAAGACATGCATAGTATTATGTGTGTGTGTGTGTGTGTGTGTGTGTGCGCGCGCCCTGCCACTAAAGATTGAATTCTCTCCCCTGTGCCTAAAAAATGTCAATATATGTTAAAATAAAACAAATGAAATAATTAGTTCTAGTTTCCTAGTGCCTTTTAGGCTTTTTTTTAAAGTAACATCTTGATTTCCCTTCCCCCCTCTATTTTGTTTTGGTGGGCTTATTAACTTTGAATTCTTGACTGATTCCATGAACATTATGATTTTTATTACTGCCATGGTTTTATAACCTGTGTGTGTCTTTAAAATTGAGTTACTTTTTACAAGAAGAAAACAATACTCATATAACAACAGATTTTATAAGAACCTGACTTGCTTTTGTTTTAATCAACCTTTCTTTTTTCAGAGGATGTTAAGCGAGTTTTTGGACAGACCACAATTCATCAGCATATTCCGTTTAACTGGGATTCAGAATTTGTGCAACTACATTTTGGAAAAGAAAGAAAACGGCACCTGGCATATGCGGAATTTACTCAGTTTTTACTGGTGGGTCTCGCTTTTAAAAAGTTAAAAAGAGTAAATAAATGAAGCTGGATTAAATTGGGTGCAAAAAGATACTAGTTTTGACTGGAGCCCTGAACTCTTGATTTATTGTAAACGTTCTACCCCTGGCAAAACTATCCAATTTATGAATATTTCTTTGTTAGTACATAGAAACCATAGAATTAAATGGGGTCCTACAGAGTGTATAGTTGAACCTCTTCATGTTTAAAAGGCGTACATGCTGAGACCCCATGAAATCAAGTGATTTGCCTAAGATCATGTAAGAGAAGAGGATCAGAATTGGAACTTAAACTCCAGGTTTGTGACTCGTTCCACTACTGTCTTCCAACGTTTCTTTTTCTCCCGAGAAACAGGTGCGTGTCATGATCAGCATCTGTCTCTGTTATCTTGTGCTGCTATAGTGGAAATATCACAAATGGGTGGCTTTAACAAACAGAAGTTTATTTTCTTGCAGTTTAAAAAAAACCCACCTCCGTCGAGTCAGTTCCGACTCATAGCGACCCTATAGGACAGAGTAGAACTGCCCCATAGAGTTTCCAAGGAGCACCTGGTGGATTTGAACTGCCGACCTTTTGGTTAGCAGCCATAGCACTTAACCACTACACCACCAGGGTTTCCATCTCACAGAACTGACAGAGAGAGAAAGCCTTCCCCTAGAGCCAGCACCCTGAATTTAGATTTCCAGCCTCCTAAACTGAAAAAAAAAAAAAAATCTCGTAGTTTAGGAGTCTGGAAATCTAAATTCAGGGTGCTGGCTCTAGGGGAAGGCTTTCTCTCTCTGTCAGTTCTGTGGGAAGGTCCTTGTCTACTTTAGCTTCTGTTCCTTGGCTCCTTGGTGATCTCCATGTTCCCCCAGCTGTGTTTCCTTGCTTAACCTGCTCTTTTTACATCTCAAAAGAGATTGGTTTAAGACACACCTTACACTAATACTGCCTCATTAACATGAAAGAGAAAAGCCATTCCCAAATGGGATTATTACCATAGGTAGAAACCAAAACCAAAACCAAACCTGTTTCTGTGGAGTCAATTCTGGCTCATAGCGACCCCATACATACTAAAAAAAACTGTTGCCATCGAGTCTGTTCCGACTCATAGCAACCCCATAGGACAGAGTAGGACTGCCCCCATAGAGTGTCCGAGGAGCGCCTGGTGGATTCGAACTGTTGACCTTTTGGTTAGCAGCCATAGCTTTTAACCATCACACACCAGGGTTTCCCCTATATGTATAGGGGTTAGGATTTACATTTATTTTTCGGGAACACAGTTCAATCCATAACAGCGTCTAACCATAGGATCAGTTCACCTGAGGCCTTCTAGAGTTTAAAGGCACTGGGTCTAAACCAGGAAAGTTTTAAAAAACACTGTTGCCTGGAAAGTTCCCCTTATGGCCCTCTTCCATTTATAACCTCCCTCTTTAAGACAACCGCTATCCTGATTTCTAATGACATTGATGAATTTTGCTTGTTTTGTACTTATGAAAATGGAATCACACAATTTGAAAAAAAAAGCTCCTATCGCCTGAGTCCCTCCTCTAGAGATTGGATTGAATGGGTGTTGGGATATTTAAAGCTTCTCAGGTGCTTCTGTGTGTACCAGTTTGAGAAACGCTGTTCTCAGGGCCCTTGTTTCCCCATCCAGGGTTAAACTAGAAGTTGTTTGCATTTCTGGGGTACATCTTCCCTGGCCCAGTTCTTTCAGCTGTTCTCTCATACAGCCTTCCATTACTGTCATGTCACTGGCCCACTGATGATACCAGCAGAAGAGTACTGACGACATAGGATTACAGTTTAGTTTTCCTCCTTAGGCTTGATTTTAAAGATGTTTTAATTTTGATGTTAGCATTTAGTCGCTGGAGGCCTGTATCTGTGTGATAAACTCCTTCTTTTGGATTTGTATGCATTTTTTTGTTTGTTTCTCTGATCGTAATACTTATTTAAGGGAATTGATTTACAATGTTTAGATTCTGAGTCCTAAGGAAAAATTTGCCAAGGAATTTACCTTTGGTTCCTTGTCACTAGAAATGTCATCTGTAGGTATCTTGATACCTCTGCTTTATTCTTGTGTCCAAGACCATCCCAGAACCCTCAGGAGTGGTTAGAAACACAGCACCCACATGTACACAACATTGTGGGAGCTTAGTTCGGTAAGTTTTTGGTACCATTCTCAGGCACTAGCATATGTGACAGGTTTGCTTTAATAGGTGCTTCTCTTTTTCACTTTCCTTTTAATGGTGTCTTTATGATATATAGAATTTGCCATCCTATTTAATTTGCTTTCACTTTCTACACTTGTGCTAACTTAAAACAAGATGTCTTAAATCTGCCTTTGTGTTTTTTTTAAAGCATGTTAATGTCAGTGAGTCCCCATTTTCAGTTCTATGTAAACATAAACCTATTTCAGTAACTCAGGTGGAGAATGGAATGTGGTTGTTGGATTTTTGCTGTTGTTTACACAAGACAGTGGCGTGAAGTAGGAAGCGGTATTCATTTTGAAGAAGAATAATTACGATAATGCTATTGAGACAAATGCCTCAGATTGACTTTATGGAACACAGCCTAATTAACTGTTAGTCTTAATAGGATGTTAGAATGGTAAGGATGGTCGCATTTCCCTCTAAGCAAGTATCAATTATGCTGAATTGAGTCAACTATAAAAACCACTCACAGAAGCTTCTAGGCCTTCTTTGAGATATGGGGAAGTCAGAGTCAAGGATTAGATGACTCAGGGATTACCAGTTATGTTTCCAGTTGCAACTTGTAGGGCATTCACTTAAATCTGACTAGATTCTATAATAAAAAACTTATTGCCATCGAGTCGATTCTGACTCATAGCCACCCTAAAGGACAGAGCAGAACTGCCAGCATAGGGTTTCCAAGGCTATAAATCTTTATGGAAGCAGACTGCCACGTCTTTCTCTCGCTGAGTGGCTGGTGAACTGCCAGCCTTTCTGTTAGCAGCCAGGCGCTTAACCACTTTGCTCCCAGGGCTCCTTGATTCTACAATAGTAAATGCAAACATCCTACGGTGTCCTGCATGGGATGATTTTGCCTTTGTAACCAAAATGCAAATGCTAAACTTTTACTAGATTAAAATGGTTATAGTAGCTAATTGTCTTGGTCAGGGCATTGCTTTTGTGCCCTATCTCAGGCCCAGATTTAAAGGAATTAATGGATGGTGATAGGCTTTACTTGAATGCCTAGGAAATGACAGTTTTGATGAATACCACTGGGTCACTTCCCTCAGCTTCAAACGTTTTGTTTGCTTCCTTTGTGCTCTTTTCTGACTACCGATAAGAGCTTCAAACCATAACTTCAAACACTTTGCTTGCTTCCTCTGGGCTCTTTTCTGGATGCAAGTAGCTTCTTAAAGATGTAAGTGAATTTAATCTCCTGTGTTTCAGGCTCATGCTTTGTCAGGCACGCTCCCGCCCCTCTGCTCTAGGCAGGGCTCAGAAACACAGGCACAGGCTCCTGGCTGGCGCCAAGGCTCTGAAAGCAGATGCTTGCTGTTTGAGTTGTGAAAGTGCCGCCCCCTGCATGCTGCTACCTGTCACCTGGTGAGGAAGAAGAGCAGCCATAGGGACAGCTGAGAGGTGCTTGTGGTTCCGGGGAGCCTGAGTGCAAAGTAGAAATTATGCTGCTCTATCCCACTGAAGGTCCTAGAAGGTTGCTCAGGCTTGACATTTGTGTGTTACCCGTGCTTATGTCTGTGCACATGCGTGGGGTTGGTGGGCCAGTTCTCTCTTGCAGTTCCATTCTCTGCAAGTTTAGGTTTTAAAAACTGTTTATTTCTTCATTCAATAAATGTTTTGCTCTATCTAAGCAAGCGTGAGTCTATTATAAGCCACTGTATTCATTTCCCAGGGCTGCTGTAACAAATTACCACAAACTGGGTACCTTGTAAGAATAGGGAGGAGCCTTGGTGGCACAGTGACTAAGTGCTTGGCTGCTGACCAGTAGGTCAGTAGTTCGAACCCACCAGCCACTCCACAGGAGAAAGGGTCATTATGAGTTGGAATCCACTCGACAGCAGTGCATTTGGTTTTTTGGTTTGTAAGAATAGCAATTTATTGTCTCATAGTTGTGGAGCCTACAAGTCCAAATTTAGGATGTCGGCAGGGCCGTTTTCTCTCCCAAGGCTCTGCGGAAGATCCTTTCTTATTGCTCCCAGCTTCTGGTGGCCCCAGTGTTCCTTGGCTTGTAGCTGCGTCAATCTCTGCCTTTGTCGTCATGTGGCCATCTTCCCTTGGTATATCTCTCTGTGTCTCTTTTATATGGAAACCACTCAGGTTGGATTGGGTCCACCCTACTGCAGTATGACCTTACCTTAGCCTAACTGATAATATCTTCAAAGACCCTATTTCCAAACAAGGTCATTCACAGATACCAGGGGTTAGGACTTCAGCATATCTTTTTGGGAGGCATAATAGTCACCTCATGGCTGTGAGGATTTCACTTGGTTCACATGTTCATCTGTATGGTCTGGGCAATGTGCCTACCCCACTGAGGTAGTGGTGGTCATATAAGCATTGCTTGAATGGTGAGCTGGTATGTCATTTTCTGTGTTTTGGTTATAAAATTCATAAAGTAGAGAATTAATTTTATATCCTTTGAATTTAACTTGCCTTATTAGTACTTTACATCTAAGAAATAATGTTGGAGCAAGTGGCAGGGATACAAATGAAGCTTCCTGGTTGGTATGGAAAGACCTCAGAAGGGAGTGGGGCCTCATTCTTGTCACCCTGTCATGGGTGAATCATGTCCCTCAAAAATAAATGTTGTAAATCCTAACCCGTGTTATTACCCCATTTGGGAATGGATTTTCTTTGCTATGTTAATAGGGCAGTATTAGTCAATCTCTTCTGAGATATAAAAAGAACAGATTTAGCAAGCAAGCAAGCAAGCAGAGATGAGGTCTCCAAGGAACCAAGAAACAGAGGCTGAAAAGCAACAGGGACCTTCCCCCAGAGCCAACAGAGAACAAAAGCCTTCCCCTAGAGCCGGCACTCTGAATTCAGATGTCTTGGATTGAATTGTGTCCCCCAAAAATGTATGTCATTTTGGCTATCTCATGATTCCCAGTATTGTATGGTTGCCTACCATTTTGTCATCTGATCTGATTTCCCTATATGTTGTAAATCCTATCACTGTGATGTTAATGAGATGGATCAGTGGCAGTTATATTGATGAGATCTACCAAATTAGATAGTGTCTTAAGCCATTCTCTTTTGAGATGTAAAAGAGAGAAGTGAGCAGAGAGACATGGTGACCTATAGCACCAAGAAAGAAGCACTGGGAGCAGAGTGTGTCCCTTGGACCTGGGGTTCCTGCGCAGAGAAGTTCCTAGTCCAGGGGAAGATTGATGACAAGGACCTTCCTCCAGAGCCGACAGAGAAAGGCTTCCCCTGGAGCTGACACCTTGCATTTGGACTTCTAGCCTCCTAGACTGTGAGAGAATAAACTTCTGTTTGTTGAAGCCATACACTTGTGGTATGCTTTATGGTACAGAACAGGAAAATTTCTCCAAATTGCCTTCTTAAAAAAAAAAAAATTCCTGTTCTGTACCTGACAGAAGGAGCCCTGTGGTTCAATGGTTAAGCGCTTGGCTGCTAACTGAAAGGTTGGCAGTTCAAACCCACTAATCACTCCACAGGCTATGAGCAGTTGTTCTATATTCCTGGAAGGGCCGTGCTTCTCAGTGGGGTTGGCCAATCATGCATTGCTGAACATTTAACTATCCTGGCCCCTATCCATTAATTGCCAGATAAAATGATCAAATTTTTTTAGGTAGGAGTGAGTGTTACTGTCATTTCCAATTATTTCTTGATGCTGTTTTATAATCTTGGGTGGTGTGTATTTCATATGTAATTATCACACTTTTAGAAAAATCTTCACATAGTCGTTTCCAATGACTTAAATAGAAAAGTCTAGGGTTACTACCAAAACCAATGTTCTTGTTAACTATAAAAACATTACCGTTCACCCTCTCTCATATAGCATTTTCCAGCTTAGAAAATGCTTTTACTTGTATTTGTCCTTACAATCACCTTAGGAGCTGAGTAAGGCAGTTGCTATTGTTTCTATATGAAAGATAAGCACGGAGAAGCTTAGAGAGGTTTTCTTGATTTGTTCAAGATCAGATAGGTGGAATTGAGGTTGAATTTAATTTTTCTAAATGCCTAACAGTGTTTTTCAAGTTTTAGTGTAGAAATTATCTGAGGCACTTATTTCAAAATGCAGCTTCCTGGGCTCCTTGTTCCTCAAGAGCCTGATTCAGAAGGTCTGGACAGGGCCTAAGAAACTACTTTTCCAACAAGCATCCTGAATTGTGATGCTTCCTGTAGTCTGAGGACTACATTTTGAGAAACACTGATCTAGACTAGAGCACTGGTGTAGACTACACAACCCTGGCAGTTTAAAAGTATAGGATCCAGTCTTTAAGTCTTCATCCTGAGGCTGGTGGGAAGCCTAGAGAGGCAAACGTGATCACATTTGTGTTGCACTCTGGCTGTCGTGTGGAAAATGGAGTAAGAAGATAGACTAAGGAGGGGGCAACCAGTTGGCTAATTTCTAAGCCAAGAATAAAACAACTATGGCCTGAGTTAGGTAGATGGTAACAGTCATAGGCCAAAGTAAATGAATTCAAGAGAAGTTAAGGGGTGGACCTGAAAAGGCTTGGTGATTTAATAGGATGGGGACAGTCACAGATTTGCAGAGCTCAAGGTTGACTGCCAGGTTTTAGACATGATCAAGTGGTTGGATGGTAGTTGTCGTGGATTAAATTGCGTACCCCCAAAATATGTTTCAACTTGGCTAAGCCGTGATTCCCAGTATTGTGTGGTTGTCCTCCATTTTGTGATCTGATGTAATCATCCTATGTGTTATAAGTCCTATTCTCTGCCTGTGGTTAATGAGGCAAGATTAGGTTATGTTAAAGGGGGTTAGGGTGGAATGCAGCCCTGGTTGAGTGTATAGGGAGTTTCTCCCAGGTATGGTATGCATCACCTTTTATCTTACAAGAGATAAAAGGAGAGATAAGCAGAGAGAGGGGGACCTACTACCACCAAGAAAGAAGAGCTGGGAGTGGAGCATGTTCTTTGGACCTGGGGTCCCTGAGCTGAGAACCTCCTAGACCCAGAGAAGGATTGATGAGGACCTTCCCCCACAGCAGACAGAGAGAGAAAGCCTTCCCCTAGAGCGAGCACCCTAATTTTAGACTTCCTGTAGCCACCTAAACTGTGAAAGAATAAATTTCTGTTTGTTAAGCCATCCACTTGTGGTATTTCTGTTATAGCAGCACTAGGTAACTAAGACAGTGGTATCCTTTATAGATACCTGGGAAGCACATGAAGAGTAGGAGGCTTTAATGAGCTACAGAGTAGTTCTTTGCACATAGTAGCTGCTCATGAGTGTGTTGGTTGATTGGCTTCGTCACTCTCCTCAGTTGCTTGGAGTTAGGATCATACTGTAGAAGCCCTACCTATGATCCTATGGACTTCAGCTTTCCAAGAATTGTTTTCCCCATTTTATGGAGCCAGGAAATTTTTTTCTGTTTCCAGGGGCCTTCCTACTATTGCTTTAGGAATAGGAATCATGAAGAAATTTGTAGTGCTGTAAATAGGTGGAGAGGCAAATTTTGAAGTTGGGATTCCGTTAGTTACCAAGAGTCAGGATAGCTGACTTGGGAAGGAATGGGGCTACTGATACTAGCTAATGTCTTCTCATTGGTTAGAGTTTAAGAATGCAGGCTGCCTGACCCAACAGGAGCTCTGATCAGGGGTCTAAGTGTTTTACAGTCATTTAATTCAGGTGCTTATTTTGTCAGACAAGAATGATGAAACCCAAGAGGTGAATCATAGTTGATAGAACTGGCAATGGAACTAGGGAATTAGAGCTGCGTCTGGTGTAACAGACTGCCATTCTCACTGGTAAGGACCCTTGTCTTCAAGTCGCACAAACTCCGTGATGACCCATTGGATGCCAGTGCACACTCATGCCGATGATGCAACTGAGCACCTTTGGCTCTTTTCTGTTACATTGAAATTCCATTTATTTTAGCTTATGAGTCAGTGAGGCATGAGGATCAGCCCAGGTCTTCTCTGTGCAAAATAGATATTTTGATTATTGAGGTTATGAGCACTAGAGGAGTGAGCACTGGAAAGCAGCTACTTCCAGGTGCTGGTGGTTCTACTTGTCCCTCTAGAGGCCAGAGCGTCCCGGCTGCTAATCAGCTGTTTTCTGGGCTCTATAGTCATCACCGATTATGGTTTGCTACTATATTGGTCATGCCATCCTGGTGTAAGGAAAAAATTTCAACACAAATAGGCTACGTGTTAAAGACAAATGGCCCACTCCTCAAACAAAATAAAACAACTTCAACTTACCACGTTGAAACCAAATTCTCAAACTTTGGAAATGATAATGGATTTCAAGCTAACAACACCAAAAAAAATCACTTGTGGCAGAACTCATTAAAGTCACAATTGTCTAAACAGGATAGCGTACAGTTAACAAGCTTCTTGCTTAGGATTGGGGTACCTGAGTCATTTGTGCCTCTCCTGTGTTGCCCAACGTGGCATCTGTGTTAGTTAAAATATCTAGAACATGGACCTTTAGTAACCAGACACCACAGTTGCCTTTGCATTTGCAGCATGTTTAAGTGGTTTTTTTGTTGATTTTAAGTTGGACCAGATGGCGTCTGTAATGTAGTTTTGATGCCATTTCATAAATACAGCTCCACTTGATGCTCTAAAATGAAATAATCAGTAAAGGGGGCTAATGTTGTTTACCCTCAGCTTTGCCAATAGAGTAGATGGTATTTTCTGTCCAAATGGAAGCCATTGCCAGTTTGGAGGCAGGTGACCAGAGATGAGGTAGTATCCTGGTCACTTGCAGGATTAGATGCAGGGCACGTTCCGTTCATGTTGTACACTTTGTACTCTCTGGGTGAGGGAAATCAGGATTCATTGTGCTGTTGTGCCCATGGTGTTAGCTTGCTGTTCTGTTGAGCGGCCCGTTGTGCAGGCTTTTACAGTAACATCCCGGTAAAAATGAACACTCCATACAGCATCTCCCTGGATGCTGCCCACTGTGAAGTTTAACGTTAAATCAGAAGAGCAGGGAAATTGAGATGGAAAAGCTCTGTACTTGGTTTCTGCCAAGGTGTTGCTGTGCGTGCAGTACCACATGTGACACTGCTTCTGAAGACCCTTTTAGTCAAAGTCCCCACCCAGTGAATTGGAGATGAAATTTCACCCTGAGCCCTGAAAGTCTGGTGGCGCGGGCTGAGTTTGGAGAAAAAAAAAAAATTATTTTTTTAATTTTTTATTTTTTAGTTTGGAGAGCACAGAAAAATGCTGAGAATGGGAAGAACTTAGCATTCTACCTATTTTGTTGCTAAGTTATATTTTTACTCTTTAAAATCTGCAGTTCTTTATTTTAATTAGAATCTTTTGTTACAACTTAGCATAAAATTATGAAAATGAAGTGGGTAGTTATATAGTAGATGGCATGCAGGTTCTGATACTTGATGTAATGTAAAATTCGTATGAAATAAGGGCTAAATTTATACTGTATTTTTTTTGTTTTCAGGAAACCATCCTTATGCATTTTTGTTCCTTGTTTTGATAAACATGTCCTGCATATTCCCCCAGAATCCTTCTGCCACCACCACTAAAAAGGATTCCTTTTGAATCATTTCCTTTTTGATAACTCCCTGCTTTTATTAAAGCTTTAGATTTTTTTTTAATTGTATTTCAAAACTGTATAAAACTCAAACTTGCAAATTTGCCAGGAGTCTTTTTTGATGTTCTCAGCTTTTTAATATAAATCGTCTGGATCTGCTCCTTGTTTTGAGGGTCTTTTTTTGTTGTTGTTGTTGTTCCTGATAAATTATTCTCAGGCTGAAGCAAACTTGCATGTCTGAATAGAGGTGGAGAGAATTTTTACGTTCAAAATATACCCACTTGAAAATTGGAGATTATTAAGGAAATGACAGGTCTGGAACTATTAGAAGCATGAATGTTAGACCTAAAGTAGTATAGTATAACCCTATATGTGTTTATTTCTGCACAACTAGCAATTTTGAAGGGTTTGATTTTTTCCCCCATAGCAACCTGAATGTGTATGTTGAGGTACTTAGAAACTGCTACAGTAAAAGTCTCTTCGTTAATCATCATGCACCAGAATAGAAGGAATGGAAAACAGCTCACTGACAAATGTTGGAGAGAAATTGGGCCTCCTTGTATGCGCTTGAGCAGAGCTATGCCAGAGATAGCAGTACAGCCCTTTGCTCTGGGGTCTTCTAGCCTTAGGTGACACAAGGGCCCTTCCTTTGTAGTCAGTTCCTGGTCTCCATCAGCAGCATTTAGTAAGCGCTTGTTGTCTGACAGGAGCCCTGGTGGTATAACAGTTGAGCACTCAGCTACTAACCAAAAAGGTTGGTAGTTCAAACCCATCCAGTAACTCCATGGGAGAAAGACATGGCAATCTGCTCCTATAAAGATTGCAGTCTAGAAAACCATGTGGGGCAGAGTTCTACACTGTCACATAGGGTCACTATGAGTGGCACTAGGTCAGTGGCACCTAACAACAACAGGAACATTGTTAAGAGCTCTCTTCACAGAGGCATGCCACCTTCCCAGCTTTCTGGGTTTTCTGCAAGGTCTCAGGCCTTCTTTATTTTCTGTACTTAACTTACTTAGGTGTCAATTATATTTTGTTATCTGCCTGCTCTTTGTATGCACTATGGGGTGATCTCATCTATTTCTACAACTATTATTTCTTTCTTCTGGGTTTTGTAGGCCTCCTTCTAAAAGGAGCAGGCATTCTCGTGTAGGTTAAGATTGGGCTCCGGAGCCAGACCTCTTGGGTACATAAGAGTTTCGTCTTCCGCACTGTGTGATGCTTGGCTGCTCTTCGCCTCTTTTTTCCATCTACAAAATGGTGGTGATGGTAGGGCCTACCACATAAGGTGGTTAGGATTCAAAGAGATGATGCCAGAAAACATTTACCACAGTCTCTGGGACACAGTATATGCTTAATAAACTAAATAGCACTTAATAAATGTTAGCTTTTTTTCTCCCCTAAAATTCTGTTGTTTAAATTTCCCGGATTTACATTTCTCCCAGTACCTCCATCTTTCTTGTGTTTATAACTACATATACTCATCTCATTCCAATTTTCTTATCATAGTCAGCCACCTCAGCTTCTTTCTCCTGAAGTACTTTTCTTTGGGAATCCCTGAGTGGTACAAATGGTTAACAGTTTGAGGAGTTAACCAAAAGGTTGGAGGTTCAAGTTCACCTTGAAAGAAAGGCCTGGCGATCTACTTTGAAAAATCAGTCATTGAAAACCCCGTGAAGCACAGTTCTACTGTGATACACATGGGGTCTCTATGAGTCCGAGTGGACTTATAGGCAACAGCTGAGTCATTTTTCTTTGCAGTAGATTCTCCTGTTTCTGCCATCACCCAGGATGAGAATTCTTGGAAACATGTCTTGCTGCATTTCTGTAGTCAAGTCATGAGTAAAACTTTTCATAACAGCTCTTCTCCATTTTTCCATCCAGATCTACTCTGATATGCTTACTTAGGATTTTACCCAGGACAGTATAGGTTAGTGGTTAAGAATCTCAACTTTGGAATCCAACATACCTTGGTGTGAATCTCAGCTGTGTCATTTCTTAGCTGTGTGACTTTGGACTAGTTACTTAACATCCCTCCATAAGCTTCAGGTGCCCCTCTATAAAATGAAGATAATTCTTTCTTCAAAGAATTATTGTAAGGCTTCAATGAAATGCTGTCTTTGAAGTCTGGGCATAGCACCTGGCCTGTAGTAAGTGTTTAAGCATTCAACCATTACTATTATTCTCCACCCTGTCTGGTCTTCATGTTTCGATTCCTGTGGCTAGTTCGAAATGACTCAGCAGAACTGCCCTTGCTTATTGAGGGCTTCTTGGAAAGACCCAAAGACTTATATTGGAAAGGACTTGAGAGATTATCTGTTTAAACCTTTCACGTGGATAAAAATCAAAGCTGCAGTTTAAATGCCAGCCGTATATGACCTCCAGTTTACAAACCAAGTGGTATTGTAGAAGAGAGCCCCAGGCTCTTCCGTGCAAACACACATACCTAAGACGTCCAGCCAGTAGTGTGAAGACTGATGTTTGAGCTTTGCACAGTACAATCCCAAATCTTTTATTTTTGTCATCATACGTATTGCTTCTCTAACTCCTTCTATTAAAATGAAATAAACTAAAATAAATTCCTTGGCATATGATCTCCAGCCTATAGGTGAACAAATATTTCCAGGGATATGGAACCTGCTACTTTTCAAGGTATTTCATTGCTGAATAGTTCTAAAGCTTGAATACTTCCTCAGTGTATTGTGTTAAAACTGGCTCATATACTAGCTTCTCTGCACTGATTTTTATTTTTTTAATACAAAATACAGAGAGTAAGTCTAATCTCTCTTTTACCTGTTAGTCCTTTTTGTTTTGTTTTTTTTAAATGCAAGGACATCTTGATTCTCCCTTCCCAAATAACTTTTTTTCTCTTTTTTTCTGATAGCTGTTTAACTTTTAAGTGTTTGAATGTAACCATTAATTTTTCTGTTGTTCTCCCATCACCCACATGCATGGCTTGATTTCCCATCATTCCTTCATTTTGGAAGTGAACGTTACTTTACGGATGCTATATTCCATGCATACTAAAAGCTTTCTGCCCCAGTTTTACCCCTTTTGGGTTCAGATCTAGGAATATCAGTCTGTTGGTGGACCTAAGTACTTGTTAGGTTTACCTGTGCATCCTCATTACAGACGCATCCCCTGCCCTCGGTATAAGCATTGCTGTCACTCCGGCATCTGCTTCCCAATTTGGCAATCCAAACAGGCTGATCTGGGTGCTCTGGTTCAGTGCTTTCTCAGAAGATGGAGTAGCCAAGGAAAGTGATGCAGTTTTTGATATAATGATCTGAAGATCCCTAAGACTCTATTTGAGCTATAAACTATGGAAAATGGTAAATAACTGAATATAGTTTCTACTATTGTTGAGAGTAATCTAGGCTTCTGATATCTTTAACAGTAGATCTCGTAGTTCAAGTGAGACAGAGCTCATTCACTTTCAGTTGAGTACATACTGTAGTCACTTTTCACTATAGGGTGTTTAGCAGTCCAATTTGTTCCTGCCTCTTAAACTGGAAGCACTCGTACTGAGAACCCCTTTTTGCTCAGTAGACCATAGATTTGTTCATTGTGTTGGTTTTATAGAGTACTGATGACTCATAGAATACTTACGGTTTATGGGGTCCTTGTGGTACAGTGGTTAAGAGTTCAGCTACTAACCAGAAAGGTCAGCAATTTGAATCCACCAGAAAATCCTGTGAGGCAGTTCTGCTCTGCCCTATAGGGTTGCTATGAGTCGAGATCGACTTCACAGCAATGAATTTGATGATTTTTATGACTCTCGATAATGAGGGTGGTGTAGGACCGGACATTGTTTCATTCTGTTGTACATAGGGTCACTATGAGTCAGAACTGACAAGATGGCATCTAATAACAACATAATAATACATATCATTTGTTGAGCACCTACTGTATGTATCTTGCCTAACACCGTAAGTGGGATAGGAGAAATACAGAAATGTAAACAACTGGTTATAAAGTTAGATGGAATAAGACAAGCCTTATAACTGAGGTTCAGGCAGGCTACCACATGAATTCAGATCAGTTGTTTTTGGCTAGGGGGCTAGTGATATGTAGGCATTTAACTTAAACCTTGAGAAAGTGGTGGATTTCAGGAGCTAGATAAAGGGGTAATGGGCCACACGAGAGGAGGGAAGAGTGTGGAAAGGTTGGCAGGGCAGGGTATGGGATGATGGGAGATGAGGCTAACAGTAACTCCTGTCCAGTCTTGAGTGCTCTGCTTCGGATGGGGCTTTATTGTGAAGGGTTGTCAGAGGTTTCTGCATACAGAGTTTGAAGTCAGATTTGAGATTCTAAAAGGCAACTGGTAACATGTGCAAGGAGGATTGCAGAAGTCAGAGAGAAGCACCACACTGACAGTTGAAACTACTGTGATGATTTAGACAAGATCAGAGGGGGTCCTGAACCAGTGCCATTAGGAGTGAAAGGAAAAGATGGCACTGGAATAAACTTTCAAAAGTCTAAGTGACACAATTTTGCAACTGATTTTCTGTGGGGAAAAGAGAGACGGAAGAATTTTAAATGACAGACTTCTAGGTGAGGTGCCCAGAAAAACAACATGCTAACAATTAAGCTTTGAACATGGCAGGCAGAGGGCGGGGGAGCAGCAATGTTGGGGGCTGGCGGGGGTCGGGGGGGGGCATACAGTAGTGGCTTTGATGATGCTTAAGTGCTTTTTTTTAATCAGTGCATCTTGACTGCATATTTGATCAGTTTCAGGCTGCAGAAGTTGGTAAAATTCTTCAGTTTCTTCATCTTTGGCCTTAGTGGTTGGTGAATAATACATTTGAATAATAGTCATATTAACTGATCTTCCTTGTAGGCATAGAGATAGTATTCTATGATTGACAGGGGTGTACTTCAGGACAGATCTTAGAATGTTCTTTTTGACGATGAGTGTGATGCCATTCTTCTTCAGTTTGTCATTCTCGGCATAGTAAACCATATGATTATCTGACTCAAAATGGCTAATTCCAGCCTGTTTCAGCTCACTAACGCCTAGGATACTGATTTTTATGCATTCCATTTCACTTTTGAGGACTTCCAATTTTCCTAGATTCACACTTCATACGTTCCACATTCTGATTATTAATGGATGTTTGCAGCGGTTTCTTCTCTTTTTGAGTCGTGCCCCATCAGCAGTTGAAGGTCCTAAAAGCTTGACCCTATCCACATCATTTAAGTTGACTTTACTTTCAGGAGGCAGCTCTTGCCCAGTTATAATCTGAGTCCCTTCCAACCTGAGGGGCTCATCTCCTGGCAGTGTATCAGACATGGGTCCGCTGCTATTCTTAAGGTTTTCACTGGTCAGTTTTTTCAGAAGTAATCCACCAGGTCCTTCTTCCTAGCCTGTCTTAGTCTGGGAGCTCTGCTGAAACCTGTCCACTATGGGTGACCCTGCTGGTATTTGAAATACCAGGGACATAGCTTTCAGCATCACAGTAACACACAAGCCATTGCAGTATGACAAACTGACAGACAAGTAGAAACAAAAAAGAAGGCTCAGTAATTGGAAAATATGGCCTTGGTGACAGAAATGATGCTAGTTTGCATGATAGAATTTTGCAAGACCAATGACTTCTTCGTTGCACATACCTTTTTCAACAACATAAACAGTGACTATACATGTGAACTTCTCCAGATGGAATACAGAGGAATCAAATCAGCTACATCTGTGGAAAGAGATGATGGAGAAGCTTGCTATCATCAGTCAGATCAAGGCCCAGGACCAGCTGCAGAACAGACCATCAATTGCCCATATGCAAGTTCAAGTTGAAGCTGAAGAAGATTAAAACAAGTCCATGAGAGCTAAAGTACAACCTTCAGTATATCCCACCTGAAATTAGAGACCATCTCAAGAATAGATTAGACACGTTGAACACTAATGACTGAAGACCAGACGAGTGGTAGAATGACATCAAGGACATCATACATGAAAAAAGCAAAAGATTGTTAAAAGACAAGAATGAAAGAAAAGACCAAAATGGATGTCAGGAGAGACTCTGAAACTTGCTCTTGAACATGGAGTGGCTAAAGAGAACAAAAGAAATGATAAATTAAAAGATCTGAACAGATTTCAAAGGGCAGCTCAAGAAGACGTAGTAAAGTATTATAATGAAACATACAAAGACCTGGAGTTAGAAAAGCAAAAGGGGAGAACATGTTCAACATTTTTCAAGCAGAAAGAACTGAAGAAAAAAATTGAAGCCTCGGGTTGCAATATTTAAGGATTCTACAGGGAAATATTAAACAATCCAGGAAACATTAAAAAAAAAAAAAAAAGATGGAGGGAATACACAGAGTCATTGTACCAAAAAGAATTGGTCAACATTCAGCCATTTTGGAGGGTAACATATGATCAAGAACTCATGGAAATGAATAAGCTTAAGCTGCACTGAAGGCACTGGCAAAAAAACAAGGCTCCAGGAATACCAAATGAGATGTTTCAACAAACGGATGCAGTGCTGAGGTGCTCACTCATCTATGCTAAGAAATTTAGAAGATAGCCACATGGCCAACCGAATGGAAGAGATCCATATTTGTGCCCATTCCAAAGAAAGGTGATGCAACAGAATGTGGAAATGTTTGAACAGTGTCATTAATATCACATGCAAGTAAAATTATGCTGAAGATCATTCAAAAGCTGTTGCAGCAATATATGGACTGGGAACTGTCAGAAAATTCAAGCTGAATTCAGAAAGGGAAGCAGGTAATACCAGAAAGATGTTTACCTGTGTTTTATTGACTATGCAAAGGCATTCAGCTGTGTGGATCATAACAAATTATGGGTTACATTGTCAAGACTGGGAATTCCGGAACACTTAATTGTACTCACGTGGAACATGTACATAGACCAAAAGGCAGTTGTGCGAACAGAATAAGGGGATACTGCATGGTTTAAAATCAGGAAAGGTGTGCATTCAGTTGGTGTGCTAGTGCAAATAATCCTAGAAGCTGGACTATATGAAGAAGAACAGGGGATCAGGATTGGAAGAAGATTCATTAACAGCCTGAGTTATGCAGATGACACAACCTTGCTTGTTGAAAGTGAAGAGGACTTGAAGCACTTACTGATGAAGATTAAAGACTACAGTCTTCAGTATGGAGTACACCTCAACATAAAACAAAATCCTCACATCTGCACCAATGGGCAACATCATGATAAACAGAGAAAATATTGAAGTTGTCAAGGATTTCATTTTACTTGGGTCCACAATCAAAGCCCATGGAAGCAGCACTCAAATCAAATGACATATTGTATCGGGCAAATCTGCTACAAAAGACCTCTCTAAAGTGTTAAGCAAAGACATCACTTAGAGGGCTAAGGTGTACCTGAACAAAGCCGTGGTATTTTTAGTCACCTCATATGCATGTGAAAGCTGGACAGTGAATAAGACAGACAGAAGAATTGATTAATTTGAATTGTGGTGTTGGTGAGGAATATTGAATATATGACGGACTGCCAGAAGAACGAATAAATCTGTCTTGGGAGAAGTGTAGCCAGAATGCTCCTTAGAAGCAAGGGTGGCGAGACTTTGTCACACATACTTTGGGCATGTTACAGGAGGGACCAGTCCCTGGAGAAGGACATCATGTTTGGTAAAGTAGAGTCAGCTTAAAAAGAGGAAGACCTTCAAAGAGATGGATTAATACAGTGGCTGCAACAGTGGGCTCAATCATAGCAATGATGGTGAGGATGATGCCAGATCAGACAGTGTTTCATTTTGTTGTATATAGGGTCTGCTATGAGTCAGCCGACTTGATGACACCTAACAACAACAATAAGTGTTATTTTATGGCTTTAACAAGGTACCTACATGGATATATACCCAAACAGAAATTCTGGCCTAGCCGATAGGAGTGAGTGCTTAGGATTTGGGAATCAAACCTTGGCATAAAAGAAATCCTTGAGGCCTTGGTAATGGAGGACCCTCCTAGCAGAGTAGAGTGAGAAGACCTGAGAACAGAGAGCTGATGAATGCCTCCATTTAAGGAGTGAATGGATGAGATGCCAAAAAGGTTAAGGTCCAGGAAAAGAGTTTTAGCAAGGACAAGCTGGATCAAAACTGGCAAATGCCTAACTGAGAAGAAACATTTGAAGAGAATAAGAATGCTGACTCTTACTATTAAATGCCTTTTTTAATATATTTCATTGTAGATATACTGAAACTACATGTTTAGAGAGAAAAGTATAATGACTTACTGTTGTAGCCATTACTTCAGTTATGACCAAGATTTTATTAGTCTTCTTTTATCCGCCCCACCTCCTGCTTTTGGGAGGAGCAAGAAGAGGATGGAATATTTTAAAGCAATAACAGATTCATGTCATTTCTTCCAAACTTTGGTTTGCACTAATTCATAAGGACACTTACGTTTTACATAACTACCAAGTTATTAGAGTCCTTGGGTAGTGCAAAGGTTAACACGCTCAGCTGCTAACTGAAAGGTTAGAGGTTCTAGTCCACCCGGAAGCACCTCAGGAGAAATCCCTGGCAATCTACGTCCAAAATATCAGCCATCGAAAACCCTACTGAATACAGTTCTACTCTGACGTGCATGGAGTCACCATGAGTTAGAACCACAGCTTGTGGTATTGTGGACTGAGACATCATCTCACCAAACAAAGTGAAAAAAAAAAAAATTCATCTATGTCATCCAGTAATACCTTTTTATTTAAATAGTTTGAAGTTATTAAGAGCCACATTAGTGATACCCTTTAAAGTTAGATATAGATTAGATTTCAGTCAATGGTCATGGGCCGGTGTGGGAAATGGGCAGAGCAATGTGAGGAAGATACTAAAATTCCTTCTCTTCAGAAGGGGTGTTTCTCCTACATGGTTCACACTCGTTTTTGATGGGAGGCTATGTTTTATTTTGGTGTATACTTATCCCCTGAGAATAGCATCAGTGCTTTAAGATTGGGCTTCCTGTCCTTAGATTATATGAATTGAAGCATATATTCAAAGGTACTGCCATGGTTTTGCCTTCTCTGACTCACATACTGTCCAACTCCTTATTCTAGAGCAGTCATCCCCAACTGGGGTGATTTTGCACCCGAAGGGACATTTGGGTAATGTCTTGAGATGTCATGCAACATGTAGCAAATGAGAAAAGGCAAGGGGTGCTGCTGAACATACAGCAATGCACAGAGCAGCCCCCACAACAAAGGCTTAACCAGCCCAAAATGCCAATAGTGCCAAGGTTGGGAAACCCAAACCTTGGAGATAAGGAACTGCAGATTCTAGAGGAGAATCGCTCTTCTCTGTCTGTTGTTACATCACGTTTGTACCAGGTGGACTTAAAAATTTTTTCTCTTCCTTGGAGAAAGGTTAATGTCCCTGCAAACGTTTTTCATTTCATCACCTGCATCACCAAAGCCGGGTTTGGCCAGATCTTTGAACCTACCAAAGTTCATATGTCACTCCAGTTTTTATTTTCTTTGTGTCCTTGCGCTCAAGCAGAGCACAAAAGTGATTTGGTGTCCTCAGATAGGAGATTTAAGGTAGACTACATTTTCTCAAGACAGCTTCACTGGTCGGAACGAAGTTTTCTCCCTTGGTATGTAGTAAGATGTATATAAGTTTATATGTGAGAGACTGACTTGATTTGTGAACTTTCACTTAAAGCACAATAAAAATTAAAAAAAAAAAAAAGTTTTCTCGCTTGGAAGGAGACATATGCTTGGGGGCACTATTTAACAAATGGGTGGGGGCTTGTTAAATAAAGATGTTATTTGTATTTCTATACCCTAATTTTGAAAACGATCAGTCATTTGTAGTAATTAAGTTAGAAGCATAAAGTATTTCACCTTCTTTATTTGTAGGAAATACAGTTGGAGCATGCAAAGCAAGCATTTGTGCAACGGGACAATGCCAGGACTGGAAGAGTCACAGCCATTGATTTCCGAGACATCATGGTCACCATCCGCCCACACGTCTTGACACCTTTTGTGGAAGAATGTCTAGTAGCTGTAAGTTGTAAACAGCTTACCCTAATAGAGCAGTTTATTTTACATGGTTTCAGCTTAGTAAATAAGTGATTGTAAGAATAATTCTTATAAATTATATGTGGATTTTCTGGTTAAATACTAACATTTTATTAATGTGACATCATACATTACCATCCTTACAGCTGTGTTTTGGCTACTTTTAGTGGGTAAGTTAATTTTTTTTTTTTGTCTAAATAATATGGAATATTTTAGAGAAATATATTAACTGATTAAAGAAAGAAGGAAAAAAAACTGTGACTTCCTGTTAATATTGCTTTATATTTTGATGTATATCAGCTGCTGATCTCCACTTCTATCTGGTCTCCAATGCAAAAATTAAAGTGAAAAAAAAGTTCTACACACCTGTATTTGCTTGCTAGAGTAGTGAGCAAAATGAAAGCTCCAAACCTTTTATTCACTCATTCATTCAACATGTGTGTGCTGCAGCTACAGTGGCAGATATGATAGCCCTGCTGTTGTGTGTCATGGAGTCTCCATCCTAGTGGATGTCCAGCCACTGTCTTTGCCTCATGGACCCCAGGGGTGTCTTATAGTATCATACGGTGATGGCTCCAAGCCTTGGTATAGAGCATCAGAATCACCAGGGATAACTAAAAAAAATACAGAATCCAAGGTCTCTTCTAAGCCTACTAATTTCAGCATCCACAGGTGGTAAATTCTTGGAATCTATAGTTTCTGAAGCTTCCTAGATGATTCTGATGATCACTCGAATATGGGAGCCATTACACAATGCTCTCCTTTGAGTAATCCCTGGGAGAGCACATTGAGTGCTTTACCCATCATCTGGGTTGCCCCCAATGCTTACCAAAGTAGCCTTTTGCTTTTTTTACTCTTTCTCCTGGTGTTCTTTTTGAAGACATGGCATCATGGCATCCTAACATGGCCTTTTTCTCTTTGGAACTATGTTAATCTGGCTCCTTCGCTTAGCCCCCATTCTCTACCCCATTTTGAACTCTCAGGTCAGCTATTTTAAATGATTACAAAGTGAAGATTTATGTGGTTGTTACCTTATAAAGAAGTGCTTTCCTAATGAAAATATTTTGCCTTGTTAGGAAAGCCTAGAATTTGAAACCCCGAACTGAAGTCTCATTCATAATAGACATGCTGTTTCGCTTGTCTTTTGTGAAAATATATGGTTTCTTACAAATTCTGATTATCAGAATTCTGACTAGTCATAACCCCCATCAAAGCATATGACATCTCATAATTTTACCATAATTCAGTTGTTTTCTAGAAATCCCACCAATGTAAAGTCTGTGCTTAAATGATTATTTATTGCTAGTTCTAACTAACATGACAAGTCTTGATATTAATGTTAGATTGACCACTTTTCATAGTATGTTTGCATTGCTATAATATAATTTTGCATTTGTGAGTGTGTATACTATGGTTCTGCACGCATAAGCCTTTAAGATTTGTTCATTATGTGAAATAAACCAACTTATAAAACATTTCCAATTGAAATTTGAACTCTATAAATTACTACTGGTCCTGTTGTTATAATTCTACACATGCATCTATTTAATTTTCTGTGAGTTGTGTGGAGAGTGCAAGTTCTGGT
Organism: Loxodonta africana; assembly: GCF_030014295.1. Lineage (NCBI taxonomy): Eukaryota > Metazoa > Chordata > Mammalia > Proboscidea > Elephantidae > Loxodonta > Loxodonta africana. Next base: position 65,902,984 of record NC_087349.1, on the reverse strand, counting down.
CATGATTAGTTGCAGTTACTTTAAAAAAATCATTTATAGCTTTTTGTTTTAAATGTCAGAGAAAATAATCATGACCATTTCTTCTTATGCGTGCATTCTCTGATTACTTCCAAAGTAGCATTTGATATATGTACTTTTGAATCTTCTTCATTCTATAAATCCTTTATTTTCTTCTCCCTTCTTTTGTTTTCAACTTATTTGAGGCTGCTGGCGGTACCACATCCCATCAAGTTAGTTTCTCCTATTTTAATGGATTTAATTCGCTCCTTAACAATATGGAACTTATTAGAAAGATCTACAGTACACTGGCTGGCAACAGAAAAGATGTAGAAGTGACAAAGGGTGAGTGAGAACATCTCTGAATGCTTGCCTGAAAGTATCTTGGGGTATTGCTATTAAGGTTAAGAGGACAAACAAGAGATTGTTAGGGATTTTTCTATCCCACTGACATGTATTACCGTATGTTATGTGCATATTCTCCATCTCCTGAGTAGGCAAATAAAAGCAAACAAAAAATAATCCTCAGCAAGTTTTAAATAAACTGAAGACAGCCTTTGGGCAAAGAAAACATGTAAAGTTTTTAAAAATGTTCTTGAATCTTGCTACAACTTGAGCTAAATTGGCAGCCTTTTTAAAGTGGCCTTCGGAAAACCCTGGTAGCCTTATGGTTAAGTGCTACAACTGCTAACCAAAAGGTCGGCAGTTCGAATCCCCCAGGCACTGCTTGGGAACTCTATAGGGCAGTTCTACTCTGTCCTATAGGGTTGCTATGAGTCGGAATCGACTCAATGGCAGTGGGTTTTTTTTTGGGGGGGTGGGGGTAAAGTGGCCTTCAGAAGTAGATGAAAAATTCCATACACTTGTATTGGTGACAATGTAAGTTGCTCTACAATCTTGGAACAAGATATTATCAGCATTTTAATGGGATTTCTTTTTTTTAAAAAAAAAAACAGAGAATTCACTTAGGCGTTCCAAAGCTTCCTTAATGTAACCTCCTGGGAGTTTCATATCTGCTTCCTTGTTTTCCCTGACCTGCAATTTGAATCACATCCTGTTCCATTTATGCTAAGCCTTCAGATGACACTAAGCTTTTAAACTAAATGTCAGAGAAAATATTCTGCTCAATCTTTCCAGATGAATGAAGGAATTGAGATACGCTTACCCTCTCTGGGTTGAGTTGAATTCTATAACTGATAATCATAAAGTTTTGTGATACTCACTCATTCCAGTGCCTTGAGTTAATGATGAATTTCGTGGCAATTCCTTCTTGAATCTTTCTCTTTTAACTTTTTTTTTTTTTCTCCCATGCAGAGGAGTTTGTTCTGGCAGCTCAGAAATTTGGTCAGGTTACACCCATGGAAGTTGACATCTTGTTTCAGTTAGCAGATTTATATGAACCACGGGGGTAAGTTGGCTTTTTTTTTTTTAATCAGCTTAATAAAAGGAGGTTAGGAGCTGGGGGTGGAAGGAGGGCAGCAATCCAGAGAAAAAGAATTAAGGCTACTCCAAAACATGAGACATAAAAATGATCGTTTCAAAATTCTGTTATGTTAATTGGTATTTTTGTTGTTGTTTGTGTTTGTTTTTCCCTCCAGACGAATGACTTTAGCAGACATTGAACGAATTGCACCTCTGGAAGAGAGAACTCTGCCCTCCAACTTGGCCAAGGCCCAGAGGCAGGTGGGTAGAGGGGAGCAAACTCGTTTCCTAGTTTGTCTCTAGAAGGCACCCCAACCCCTTTTCATTTACAGTTGCCTTTTTGGCATTTTTTTATCTAACTTACTACTTTCCATTTTTTCCTGAAAACCCAAATAATTTCAAAAAGCTGAAAAAGAAATTTGCTTGTTTCTTTCACAGACAGGATGATTTACTAACTGGGTTGGAAGCCTAGAACTCCGAAAGTATGTAGGTCTTTTCCTTCTCCGAATCCCCTGTAGAGCGATGTGGGGTAGGAGCCCTGTTTTGGTGCTGATGTCACTGTCAGCAGCCAGGCATTGCTAAATGAAAGCCATCTTTGCTCCACAGAGAGGTACTTCGTCAGCGCGTTGTCTAACTGCCATGCCTTCCGTATTTCTGAATATCAAAATGAGATAATTTTGTTTAGTCTGGAGTCCTCGTTTGAAGGCTTTTAGACCTATTTTCTCTGTGAGAGGATTCATAAGTAATGTGGAAACAATTTTAGGAATGCTAAATTTTATTTTATGGTTAACAGAAACTGATCTCTTGAAGTTGTAGGAGTCAGAAACTCCAGGCATGGGACCTCCTCCTTTAACTCTTGCTCGGCCTTCTGTAGCTCCGGATGAGAGAATAAAAGCCTTCATTGCATGTGTTGCGCTTACACAATGTTTGTAAAATAAATCTACTCACAGAGGAGCGTCGCCTGAGAAATATACATCCTTTAAGGCAAAGCCATCTCTGAATCCTGTGAGACTTAGCGTTTTTTTGGCTTGAAGTTCTGGGTCTATACAGAGACGCCAGCTTGACCACAATGGGTCGATGCGGGCTACATTTTTAGGACTGTCAGGCCTTGAGCCAGGCCCCCCTCCCTTTAGATCTCTCCCACCCAAACGCAGTGGTGAGTTTTATGTGCCACTTAACTTAAAGGGGTGGACGTATGTTCAGCAAATCCTAACGAGGCACCTCTGGAAAACCAGCTGGCCGCTGTTAAAAGAGGAAGCAGATTTTCCTGAGCACAGGAGAGAGAATGGTATAATCACGTGCAGAGGTGGAAGCGATATCTCTGCCTTGCCTTCAAAGATGACTATCTCTTCCTCTGTCTGCTACTAGCTGTTGTAGAAATTTGGGGATTAAGAAAAAGCAGAGAAGGTTTTTTTTAGATTCCCTTCTGTTCTCCAGCTGGCAGTGGTATCCCACAATTTTTCCTTTATGTCCTTCGTAGCTTTATGATGTAGTTTATGATGGGTGCTTGTTGATACTGGCCAGGGAAGAGTTAGACTAGATCGATGAAATTTATAGCAGGAAATGATTGGCTGCTGCTTAGAGGTTTAAAGCATACAGGATGGCCTCACCTGGAATATGCATTACTGCAAGGACCCTGGTGGGGCTGACAACATTCACAAACTGGATAGAGAGAGGCTGTCCACCTGGTAGGCAGAGGGCTGCCTGTTCCAGGGCTGTGTAGCTCTTTGAACATTCGTCCTTTTAACACCCTAGACAGAGGGGTGAAGTAGGAGGAATCTTCTTGCCTCATTTCAAGAACGTGCTACATTTCTAGCATTAAAAAGCTAAATAAAATCTGAGGTTTATGGATCTATTTTAGATAAGGAATTAGTAGTAGTGATGGATTTTCCCTCCCTCATAATTTCCAAAGTATTTTGATGCCAGAGCATTTCTGAGTATTGCATATTTATATCCATTACATGTAAATAAAACTGTGGTTTTCTTATGTATGCGTTCGTGAAAATGAAGTTGCTGTTGATTTCTATCTGCAGGGATAGAGTTGGAAACACCTCACAGAATTTGCAGAAGAGATGTTTTACATTCTTAAATATGCATATTTTTATGTAAAGCTGTTTTTCAGTTAACTGATTTTGAAGGAGATTCCAAATTATCTCATTGTATTGGGATTTATTACACTGACAGCAGCTAAAATTCAGTGAGTTGATAGCTGGGGTTGGTAATTGTTTTTATTGTTCCCCGATTTTAATTATCATGGCTTCTGAAAAACAAATTTGATTGAATATGTTTGTTCATTCAATAGTTATTTATTAAACACCAACTATATGCCATCCTCATTTGACAAGCCTGTCTGGCATAAAATTACTGTTCTATTTATGTGGGCAGACAAGTGCAGTACTCCAGCCTCAGAAACACTGTAAGGATAACAGGTCAAAAGAACAATAAAACAGCAGCTGACTGACCCGATGTGTGAATTTAGAAAAGCTGGACCAGTGAGAGAGGCAAATAGCCATTACCAGTAATCCAACCTCCTAGTCGTAGCCACTGTAAACATTCTGAATGTCTTTGGAGGGTGGATGGCCAAACTATTGGTATTATTTTTATATGTGCATACCAACCCACAAACAATTTTAATTAAAAAACACCATTAGATTGTACATAGTCTTTAAAGCTAATTAAAAATCACCATTAGATTGTACATAGTCTTTAAAGCTAATTAAAAAAATGTATCATGAAATATTTCAGACATACAACAAGGTAAAGAAAATCATACAAAAAAATGCCTGTCTACCCACCATACTTGTTTTCAGCCTATGTTTTCATTTATAATTTTTTATAAGTTTTTTCTTAACACCAAGTATCTTTTACATTATAATTTTTTGATGCTACACTATTTCAACTAATAACTGTATTGTTATTTTTTACAGTCTTCTTTTACTGGACATTTATTTCCAAAGTTTTTGCTGTTAAAACAGTACAGCTTTTTAATATTTTCATAGTTTCTTCCTCGTTTGCGTACATGATTATTTTCTAACCCGACTTTTTAGAAACAGAATTACAGGGTCAAAGCACGTTTTAAGGGTTTGGATGTATATTGCCAAATTTCCCTTCAGTTTACATTTGGTTTAAAGGCAGGTTTGAGAATGTCTGTTTTTACCAACTCTTGCCAGGTTGGGTTTTGCTGTTAAAACACAACAACAACAATATAAAACCAAAAACTTGGCAGTTTGATTGGTGAAGAATGAGACCTCGTTGATGTCTTCGAATTTACATTTCTCTGATTGCTAATGAGAACTGAGCATTTGAAAATATGTTCATAACATTTTGTTTTTAAATGAAGGCTTTTATTATGTTGGAATTTGATTTTAAACATTGATGGTAAAATAACCCTTTATTGATGAAAACTTACAGAATCTAACTCTGTTTTCCTCTCACACATTTTTGTGTCATGGATTTAGAACTCAGTGACTAATGTGTCAAAATATTATGTACTCACTTTGTCCTTTACTTTTTTCTGTCTCCTGTGTTCGTGCCCTTCAATTCCTATTGGAGCAAAGCAGAAGGCCTTAGGGGATGCAGCTCGGCCAATTCTCCTGCAGGTTGCAGAGTCAGCTTACAGGTTTGGCCTGGGTTCTATTGCCGGAGGTTAGTCATGGATGAGTGCAAAGATTTCATTTGTGTTGTTTCTCTTATCTTTTCACTGATATCTACCTTGAAGTATTAAAGGACAAAACCTTCTCTAGTCTTTCTTCAAGCCAGTTGCCACCCTCTGTTCTTATAAGGTGGGAATGGAGGAAAGGAAACTTTTTTCCCTACCTGCATATGATCAGGGACTTACAAGTGGCATTATGTATCTGCAGACAGGCTTTCTAAAAGGCTGAGGTTGTAGTTTCTGTGATTTTAATTTAAATCATCTGTGGCATCCTTTCATAAGGGGACACTTGAATTAAAATCCACAGTTGTTATTAGGGGTGTAGAAAGATAGTACAGTTTTAAAATCAGTACAGGCAAAATTTGCTTCTTTCTTTTCTGAGTCTTCTCTTTCACTAAACTACACCCCTCTTCCTCTGACTGACCTTAATTTCTTCTGAAATATTGGTATTATTTTATTTTAGCTGTTGGAGCCACTGCCGTGTATCCTATCGATCTTGTAAAAACCCGAATGCAAAACCAACGATCCACTGGCTCTTTTGTGGGAGAACTTATGTATAAAAACAGCTTTGACTGTTTTAAGAAAGTACTACGCTATGAAGGCTTCTTTGGACTGTATAGAGGTTGGTGCCATGTGCTAAATTCCTGTAAGGTGAAAATAAAGTTTGGTTTCCTTTCTGGATGCCTGAAATATATTAGAGAGACTGCATTAAAATGGAAATACAGCAGATTCTCAGTTATCCATGCTAGTGGGAGTAGGCTGGAGGCATCCAGGGCATGGCTAAATCAAAACAGCCTGAAAGCCATTTATATTGGTCTATAGTATGTTTTAATTCTTTAAACAATAAATTGTTTTTATAAACATCTTCAGTGAGTTTTTAAAAGATTCATATTGTGTGTGTTCCTTAAGTACACCAACCAAAACCAAACCGATCCCGTTGGCATCAAGTCGATTCCAACGCATGGCAACTCCATGTGTTAAAACAGAGTAGAACTGCTCTGTAGGGTTTTCTTGGCTGTAATCTTTTATGGAAGCAGATCGCCAGGCCTTTCTTCTGCAGTGCCACTGGGTGGGTTTGAACCGCCAACCTTTAGGTTAGTCGGTTGAGGGCAAACCACCCAGGGACCTTTAAGTACTCTGCTCACCAGCTAATAGGGGAGGGGATCCTGGGGACAGGACAAAGCCTAGTCAGGATTAATGACTTACATTGAGTATACCACAGAAATGTCTAATGGTCAAGCAGGTAACCATTATTGTCTCTTTTTCAGTTAAATTTGACTCCGAACTCAACGGAGTTGATTCACACATCATCTAGCCAGGTTATCCTTGTCTATCCATCTGCTCCTTTAGTCGTCTAAGGTTTATTAAGCAACAGTCACGGTAATGAAGAATATGTCATCACTTGTGGAAAGGACCCCACAGACCCTGACTGCTTTTCCATTGGCATGGGCCTACAGACATATGACTGTTCCCATGACAGCAAAACGGTGGTTAGCCCCTGGTCCAACCTCTCTCTTTGTGGTTGCCTTCTACAAAGAGAAGAAAAGTGAGTGTATGTGCATCAGCTAAAATACAGTGTCGTGAGGCAGCTCAGGCTGAGTCACTCTGCCACTTGGCAAGTGCAGAGCCAGTGGGGTGTTCCCTCTGCTCTCCTCTCAGTGCTTTCTCTTGGAGAAGAAAATAGTATTTAATAATGTGCTAAGACAGACGGTGAAACTGGCAGCCATGTAAGCCTGTGCCTCTAGGCCTCTTCTGCCATCTGCTGACTCTTGTCTCTCATCTTAAGCATCCAAGTTAAAAAAAAAAAAAAAAAAAAACCTTTCTTGAAACCTCTCACCTTAGAAGCTAGAAGATTTCAGTCTCCAGAGAAGTTCTATTTTGCAGGTTCTATTATGCAGGTAGATAACCCCCATCAAAGGCCTTTTGATCTTTTCTCTGCTGTCTTTCCTTTACCCCCTGCATCTTCTTACAATTTAGAAGGTCTTTGACCCCAGGTGATTGATGATGACCCTTACGGGGTCACTGCCTTCCTTTTGAAATACTCCCCTCCCTCCCTTGCAAATGAAATGTCTCCCGAATAGTACAAGGTTAATGTCACAGTTCCTACTTTGTAGTGGCTCAGGCAAAGGTGACCACTTTACCTGTTCTTATGGGCTGTTTTCTGAAGGGAGAGCTTGGAACCTCAAGTCTGGAAAGAAGCCTGAGCCTTGGTGGTGCTTCACACACTATTTTTAGGGTCTTTTCTTGGTATTGGATTAAATGTCAGACCTCTTTTGCCTTTAAAATTGTGAGAAATATATTTTCTCTGCTAAATGTCTTTAATTTGCTTGTATTGATTTGTTTTTAATTTTGGATCTCTTTGCTTTCCTCCTTGGGCATCTCCAGCAAGTCTTGATTCTTGGTTGTATCTAGATTTCCCTTCCACCAACTGCCCTTTTGACCCTATAGAGAGAACAGCTTAAAGCATACTCGTTTCTAATCCAAGTTCTAACTTTAGTGCTGACATGATGTGGGCCATCCCATAAACCCCTTGCTGTTTTGGTTATTATATCTTCAAGACCTTAGGGACTGGTTTTAACTCCTCAGTGAAGGGGAATAAGCCAGCATATTATTTAGAAACTGGGGATCACTCAGAACACCAAAGAGACAGCTTTTCAGCACTTACCTGGTTTAGCAATAGCCATTTATCTAACCTGCTTTGGTTCCTGAACCCTAAGGGCAAGAGCCCCAGCTGTCTGTCAGAGGATGCTGAGTAGAGTGTGAGTATAGGAAGATTAGTTCTGGGAGCCGCCTATGTTCATTTTTTCCTGATTTCTTACCTTTGCTAGTAGATTTTTTTTTAAGGTTTTATCAGGTTTTAGTAAAAACAATTATTAAACACACTTATTGAGCACCCAGCTTTTTTACTCTGCAGTAGCGTTATCCTCCAGTAAATGTCCTGTGCGAAGGCTTTGACAAGCAAACACAGTGTTGTCAGTCCTTCTTGGGGAGTTTGATCTTTTATTCATTTCCTACTTCCTACAAGGGTAGAATGATCCAGGACTGGAAAACCAGTTTCCTGGGTCAATATTAAACACAATTCCCTTCCCCAGAAAGGCATGATGTGCTCCCTTAAGCAACACAAAAGGAGAAATCAGAAATCTAATAAGGCAAAAATCATATTTGGGATCCTTGTCCAAATTAGACCATCTTCAATTATAGATCAAGTTATCCCTTACATTTGCTTTAGGATTTCTAGGATTCCACTGCACTTCTTTTTCTTTTTAATTTGTTGTGGTAAAACATATATAACACAAAATTTGCTACTTTAACCGTTTTTAATTGTACAGTTCAGTGTCTTGGAGACAATTTTAAAACAAAGGGCTTACTGTAAAGCTTGTTTAGTTCCATTCTGTAATTTGAATCTTGAGGGTAAATAGGTGATTGGCAGTTCAGGTTAAAAAAATAATGATTTACAATCTTGCTACAGAAAAGATTTATTCCTATTCTTAGTTAGTCAGGGACCAAATTTTATTTCTCTCAGAATTCCCTTTAGAACCTTGATATACTCACTAGTGAATAATTGTATGTAACTGTATATTTGTAAATGCTTATTATTGGACAAGAGAGCAGTTGGGTGAAAATGTGGATAATTCATGGGAAACCATTATTACAGATAAAACAATTATAATAGAAACAAAAAAAAAAAAGAGCTGTATTTCTGGGAATCAGTATTTTAACCTTTGTATACAAAGTCAGGATATGAAATACTTGTATGTGATTCTTTGACTATAGATTTCTCACTAAATGTAATTATATTGTTTAAAATTTTTATTTCCAAGGAAAACTGTTAAATTTTAATTTGAGAATTTTAGAATGGCTGCTGTTAATGCTTCAGCTAGCAATATCTGAGAAGGGATCAGATTATACATCTCTAATTTATAAACATATTTCAAAATATATTGAGCATATCTTTTCCTATTATAGAATTTTGCTTACTATGTAATACTTGGAAACCCTGGTGGCGTAGTGGTTAAGTACTGCAGCTGCTAACCAAAGGGTTGGCAGTTCAAATCCTCCAGGCCAGGCACTCCTTGGAAACTCTATGGGGCAGTTCTACTCTGTCCTATAGGGTCGCTATGAGTCGGAATTGACTCGACGGCACTAGGTTTGGTTTTTTGTTTATGTAATATTTATGCATTAAGACATAGATAATTGCTAATAGTCCCTGAGTAGGATAATTTGGGAATGTTGCATAAGTAAGGAAACCCTGGTGGTGTAGTGTTTAAGTGCTACGGCTGCTAACCAAGAGGCCGGCAGTTCAAATCCGCCAGGTGCTCCTTGGAAATTCTATTGGGCAATTCTACTCTGTTCTATAGGGTCGCAATGAGTCAGAATCGACTCGACGGCAGTGGATTTTGGTGGGTTGTATAAGTAAAGTCTCTCCCTATTTCAAAATTACCTTTATCTATACTTTGAAAAAAGGTTGGTACTTGGTCTCAAAAGAAGGTGTTTACAGCATGTGTCCTTACAATCAGGTGTAAAAGTATCTCTTTTTTCTTATAAGTAGAATACAGTCTCTAAAAGAAAGCTCTTTTTGTATTTGGAATTAGCTTCCTGTGGAACTAGAGTGAAGATTATTTTTAAAGAACTCTCAGCACTCCAACACAGGTGGTTTTGCTCTTTCCGTTCTCTGGAAGTTGCCATCCTATGAAAGGTAGCGGCCAGTGTCTGCACACAGCACTGGACGTCATCCATTAGTAACCAGAGAACGCATTTGGATCACTGCCCTAAAGTCCAAAGCAGACTGATAACACAGCTGTAGGGATTGCCTGCGATTGTCTTCAATAGACACTGAGTCCTCTGCCTCACTGAACCAGGAGTAATTTTAGTATCGTGAGTTTGTTATTTCTCTCCATGTCTCTTTTTAGTTCTGTTTCTTTATCTCCGGAGTCTCTCCTTTCATTTTTCACGTAAGTTTTGCTTACTAGAAAGATCCTCAGAAGTTGTATCAGACTCGCTCTGCAGATCTTCTCTATAATGCAGATTACTTACAAGGAAATGACTGATTTTCCTAGGTTTTTAGTAACTTTTGAAAAACCGACCCCTAGGCTAAGTTTGTCTCTAGTAAGGGAAATAACACCAGAGACAGTACAAGTGCTGAAGTCACTTGTAAAAGTCTTCCTCTATTTCTTGCCCAGTCTCCAGAGTGATTTAATGCACTCAGGTGTTTGGAATCCTTGATGAATTTTCTTATAGCTCACTTGGTTTGAATGAGCCTCCTGGCCAAATGAGTCAGTTATTGGCCTGCTGTATACTTGGCATAGTAAAGGAAAACAATTGATTGGGTAATCATCTATAATTAAGTGCTCTTAACCTTCCAGGAATAACTTAACTTCTGCCTTTAAAATTTGCTACACTCTCCTCCCTCAGATGATTCAGGCAATGAGATGAGCAGCCTTAGACATTGGAGGGTGTGTTGGGGAGGACCTTGGGGAGAAAGCTGTGTTCAGAGAAATCAGGATCCATCAAGAAGGCTTCTTAGAGGAAGGTTTTGTTTTTCTGTTGGTGGAAGAAGCCTTAAAGAATATCTCCCAGGAAGAGAAATTAGATCATTTTATGAATTAAACTTAATTTTGAGGTAATTGCAAAGAATTTTTTATATCACCCATCGATCCAGGCTTGCAGAATTTTAAATATGTCTATTTCAAGTTGTCTGTGAGGTGCAGAGCATTCTTAATCCATTCTGGAATGTTCTCAAGGTGACACCTAGAGGATGTTGTGGTGATATCTCAGGAAGTTATTGATACGTTTGCATTCTACAAGGAGGATTTGTCAGGCAGCTTGTCTAATCTAGTTCTCTGCTTGTGTTTGGTGATGATGCTAAAGAAGAGAATATCCAAACTGTATGGATCCATGGTGGGATTCCTTCCTTCTTGGGTAATACTTGGGGATAAAAATGAGTAAGATAAAACATTCTCGCAGCAAAATAAAATGGCTGAAGTTTCTATAGCTTTGTTTTGTATTAATTAAGAACAAATGCCTCTTGGAACAAGTTAGTTAATCCATGAACTTCACAGAGTCATGGGTGTCCATCCTGTGCCCACCAATGCTTTAGTGAGTGCCAAATGGATTGATTTGAGTCTCATTTTCCTGGCCAATTTCTGCACATTTTCACTAGGGATGTTAAGCTGCAAAAAAGATCAAAAGGCAGATAGCTGGTTATGTAAACCGCCAAGAATGAGCAGAAGACTTGTACAGTTCATGAACTGGCTAATCAAATCTCTAGAAATCTACAGTGAGCTAACTGTACTGGGCACAGGGCATTATAATCTGAGACTAAGGTGATGTAAACCCCTGCTAAGTTGGGTGTGGTGTGTTGTTAGAGACTGAGAGGGCCAGGTGAGCATAATGTTTGGTTTAGAAAATTGGGAAAGATAACAAAATGTGGAATTACATGCAGCCTAGAGAAGAGAAGGCTAATGAACAAATTCATTCCTGGCCTCATGAATGATAATTTATAACAAGCCACTGCTGTCTCTGAGAGTGAAACAAGGGAAATAGTGTTAAACCTCAGCTGCCAGGAAATAGTTTAGATTGAAGAAAAGATAACCAGGACCATGAAGGTTGCCACACATTAGAGTGAAAAATTGAAGGAGATTTTGTGCTGCTTCTTCCCAAAGTTCTTCACTCCTAGCATGCCCCAAAATAGAGGAGGAGTCAGGGGAACTAAATGTTTTCTAGACCATAATCAATAGCATTCGTTTTATGTTTTAACACTTATTCTCTCAAAGGCTTCCTGAGCCATAGTAAAGGTAATAGACTGAGTAAAACATTTAACCCAGATGAGCAGGCATTTAAATCCTAGATGTCTGCCTTTGCCTCTTCCCCAGCTCCATTGTCCACTCACCTGGGGGTAGCAGCCCAAATTGCAGGTAGAGAGCTGGTTCGTAATGAGGGCTTTGAAAGGGGATAGGGTGGTGGAGTCTGAGGTTGGGAGGGTGGGAATGCCTCATGCCTGGGGGCAGTATGAGTCAAAGTCGGAAAGACAAATGGGACCAGTGAACAAGTGAAGAGAGAAGGGCATGGAAATAAGAGCAAGAATAAAAGCTGTAAGGCAGGGCAAGTAGAGTGCTGATAGCTCCAGAATGGAAGGTTAAGCTGACGTTGAAAGCAAAGAGGACTCTCAGGGAAGATGGGGGCAAGTGTAGTGGCCTCAGTAGTGAGGTCAGAAGGGTAAGAATTTGACATCAGAGCGGTTGCCACTGGGTTGGAACTGGATAACAGGACAATGTGCTAGATGGACTTTAGCTACAGGAGTAGGAGTGTCTTACGAATTAATTTTTCTGCCACACTTTACTTTTTGCCTCTCCTCAACCACACTTTACTGTTTGTCTCCTATCCCATTTAGCCCATTTTATGTGCTCTAAGCAAAATTTCTCAGGGCTAGGCTGACCACTCTTGAATTTGTTTTCATCTGAATTCGAGGCAGAAAAGTGGCCTTGGTTATTGAGTTTCTTCCTTGTTAGTGTCTATTCCTCTGTGCCTGTGTCCAGCATGGTCTTTTGGAACACCTGCCACATTGTGGTTACAGTTGTCCATCAGTCTGGCTTCTGATCCACTGCTTTCCCCGAGCCTCCATCCTAACATATTCCCTGGCTCTCACTTGTTCACCAGCTTATAACCTGCACCTTGACGCTGATTCTCCATGCATCAAAGAGCCTAATAACCATGACCTGGAGAGAGAGAGAGAGGTGGAGGCAGGAGGTGACAGCCTCATAGCCACCTGCCTTCTGTTGTGTGAAAGGGACAATCACTGCAGAGAGTGCTGGCCCAGCACGAGATGAGGGTCCAGAGAAAAGTACCACGTGACAATCTAGGCTGAGAGAAATGCCTCCCTAGGGCAGAGAAGAAAGAGCAATAAGTCCACTAGCAGGAACAGGGAAAAGCTGAGCATTAGGAGACATAGGGCCTTGCTTTGGAAAAAGGTGTGGACTTGCATTCAAAACCTCAGTGCTACTAGCTAGTCACTAAATAGCTTGTGACTTGAAGCAAGCCACTGAACCTCTCCATATTCCAGTTTCTGTGAAGGACGAGGCAGAGGAGCAGTAAATGATAGTAATGATGATGAAGACAAAAATAAACTAACCCTCCCAAAAAACATTTTTCTGTAGTAGTTAACTATGTTCTTGGCACTGTTCTGAGGGCTTTCTGCATGTTAACTCATTTCATCTTTATAAATATCTCATGAAGATGGTACCATGACCGTCCCCCATTTTACAGATGTAAAAACGAAGGTACAAAGAGATTAAAGTTACTTGCACACAACAACTAAACAGCAGAGTCAGAATTCAAAACCAGCCGTCTGGTTCTAGAGTTCATCCTCTTAGCCACTTGTCTAATCTGCCACTGGGTAGAAATTACATTGCAGAAAGTTGTTCATGAGCAGAGGTTGAGAAATGCTTAAATTCGTAGTTGAAAGATTTTATTTTAGTTTAAAAATGTAGTAGAAGATGTGTTGTTATAGCTCTACTACTGCCTTATTTTTGCCTAAAGTAAGTGCACCTACGTACACCACTAGCCACGGACCATCAGGCCAGATATGCTCGGAGTCTTCAGCACATTATGCGTGGAGACAGTATCGTACTCCTTAGCCTGATTCAGAACTGTGAATGTTATTCATGCTGAATTGTCTCTTGTAAACCAGAAAAGAATCAAGGATCTGCCTTGAAAAGATAGGTAGGAGAAATGTAACATTTTAAAGTACATAATATAGGTTGGAAACTGTGTCTGGCTTGTTGTATGTGTTGTCTCATATAATTATCATAGCAAACCCTTGAGTAGTAGTTAGCATCCTTGTTTTACCAATGAGAATTCTAAGGTTCAAAGAATAACTTAGTCAAGATCGCCCAACATGAAAGAGGTGCAAAGCTAGGTTTCCAACCCCAGTCTGTCTACCTCCAGAACCCGCACCCAACCTAATCATTTTGCTGCCAAGTCGTTGGAAATAAATAGCTTTAATTATGCCAGTATTGTTTGTTTCATTCATAGCCCCTTCTAACACTGAGATTCTAGAATTAGATTTCTAAGAAGTTCTTAAAGAATAGCAATAGTAGCCTTCTACTTCCACATATCGCTTATGGCAGCCCCTTTTGGGGATGCTATATGAAGTGGTTAAGAGTTCAGCTGCTAACCAAAAGATCAGCAGTTCAAATCCACCAGCTGCTCCTTGGAAACCTTATGGAGCAGTCCTACTCTGTCCTGTAGGGTCGCTATGATTCGGAATCAACTCAACGGCAGTGGGTTATGCAGGGTTTTGTATCAAGCTTGGAGCCCTCGTGGCGTAGTGGTTAAGAGCTCGACTGCTAATCATAGGGTCAGCAGTTTGAATCCACCAGCCGCTTCTTAGAAACCCTACAGGGCAGTTCTACTCTCAGTTGGAATTGATTCGACGGCAACGTGTATGTGAAGCTTGGAGTTCCTGGGTGGTACAGATGGCTGCTAGCTGAAAGGTTGGAGTTCAAGTCCACTCACAAGTGCCTTGGAAGACTTGATGATCTACTTGTGAGAAACCAACCATTGAAAACTCTGGGGATCACAGTTCTACTCTGGCACACATGGGCTCGCCATGAATCGGAGTCAACTTGATGGCAGCTAGTTTTTTTTAATACGAAGGTTAAGTTGGAGGTTCCTGGTGTGGGCTTAGTTCCCATACCTCTAGCTCAGTTCTCATGTGATTGCCCAAGGGAGTTAAATGAGAGGGGATCGTGTGATTTATATCTCAATCCTATGAAATTTGAGGACAAAATATTGTATTAATACCATGCCCTGTAAATCTTTTCTCGCATTAGCAGCCTTCTGGTAGCATAAACTTTGCCAAGGAAGCATTGCCATATGTGCTGATGGAGCTGAACTAATAACAGAAGGATAGAAAAGTGACCACACTAATAAATTTCATTTGAGGCAGTTGGAAAACATACTGCTGTTTTGACGAGTTAGAAATAAAGAACACACACATCCATTCTGTTTCTAATACTTAAAATGAATTTCCAGGACCCAACAGAAACATTTTATATTAGAGGCCTAATTTTTTGCCGAGTTACTCAGATGTCAAACATATACATATTTTAAACTCAGATGGGATCTCAATGAAGTGTCTTAATCAAATTGGCTGTTTTAGGTTTTACTGAGCTGTGGTTACCCCTCTTCCCTCTGAGGTCAAGGTAGAAGGGGGCTAATGGGGATCCCCACCTCTGTGATTTTTCATTGTCCCACAGATCATGACTGCTGCAAAGGGCATTTACCTAAGACTAATGGTGTCAAAGCGTACATCTGTAGTGAGCTTCAGTTAGCATCAACAGCCACCTTCATTTTCCTGTTTAGCCAGAGTAGTCACCAAAAGAACAGTACTTACCCACCACCACCCTGAGTACCGATATCTGGGCCAGGTCTTAGGAATGGATTTGTACTTTGGCTATATTCTTGCCAAGTTGAAAGTATTCATTGAGTATTATGAAATTCAGGGCCTCTAATTATATTTCTTTAATCTCCTAATTGCTCTCCTTGATTCGTGTCTCTGCCTTTGCAATCTGTCCTCCTGCCTGTAGAACTTTTTACTATGTGAAGGCACACAGTTGATCTCACTGCTTTCTTTAAAATCTACCTCGTGAGTTACAGGATTTAGACCAAGTCCCCTAGTGTGGCCTGTGAAAGAAGCAGTGTGGTGCTCTAGGTCAGAGTATAGACTCTGGAGCCCAGCTGCCTGGGGTGAACCTCACTCCCTCATCTGCTGGCTGAGTGACTGTGGGCAGATTCCTTAAAGTCACCTCAGTCTCTTCATCTGTTCATGGAGATAAAGAGAACATCCACTGAGTAAGGTTATTGTGTGGATAAATGTGTTAATTCACATAAAACGCATAGAATAGTGCCTGGCACATAATAAGTGCCCCCCAAATATTGGCTGTTGATATTATCACAATCATTATTATGATTTATTATAAGGTTTTTTATCATCTGACCATAGCTTCTAACGATTTTGCTCCCAACCCTAAATGTAGCACGGCCTTGAGATTTCGATACCTTTGTATACACTATTTCCCGCTGCCTGGACCTCCTTGCCCTCCATTCTACTCACATCTGTTCTCTGTGGTGAACCCCTGCTTCCTCCTAAAGCCCCAGCTCAAATACCTCCTCTTCTTTGATGCTTGTCCTTCTCCTGCAGGCAGAGTAACTGATTCTCTCCATTCTGTACCCCTAACATTCCAATGCCCTGGGCTCTGTCACTCAGCACTCTGTTGGTGGTTTGTCCCCTTTCTGGCACATGGAAACAACCTAGTATTTTCTTTCTTTCCTTTCCCTCTAAAGTAAGAATTTCTCAATGGAAGGGCACAGATCTTATGTGCATCCTGGCTCCTCCAGTACCAGGCACACAGAGGGCATTTGGGAAATGTTTGCTGAACAAATAAATATCTGTTACCTCAGTTTGAGTCTTAAATATAGTGGGATTTTTGTTGTCGTTGTTGTGGTAGTGGTTGTTTTGGTTTGGTTTTGCCTTTGACTGCATTACTAAATTTATTGTGAGAAAGACAAATCTCAGTAGCTTGAAATGCTGGCTGAAGTGATTGTATCTGACACTGTAGTCATTTGGCTGTGTGGCTGTTTTTTATTAGTCATTTAAAAAGACTGTCACAGGGTAGTTATGTAGACAAGAGATCATCATTTAAATCACATTGCTTTCAGCCCATCCACAGTTTTGGTCTACAATTTAATGGTGAGAAAAATATATCCAGCAAGTAAATATTTAACTAAACATTTTGGTACTTGACCTGAATGCAGAGAGTGAAATGGAAATGTCAGATATTAAGATGTAGTTTAAACAGCTTATTCCCACATTTTGCTAGTGGAAATTAATGTTATACTTTCAAAAAGTAATAATAAGCCTTTTCATCTCATAGGTATCTTATGAAAAGATTTGAAAAGTGAATGTAGTTTATTGTTGTTGTTAGCTGCCATGAAGTTGACCTGCGAATGATCCTGTGTACATCAGAACAAAATGCTACCCAGTGCAGCACCATCCCCCATGATCAGTTGTAGATCGAACCATTGTGATCCGTAGAATTTTCATTGGCTGATTTTCTAATGTAGATAACCAGGCATTTCTTCCTAGTCCATCTTAGTCTGGAAGCTCCGCTGAAACCTATTCAGCAGCATAGCAGCAAGCAAGCCCCCACTGACAGACAGGTGGTAGCTGCCCTTGGGGTGCATTGGTTGGAAATTGAACTAAGGTCTCTGGCGTGGAAGGCAAGAGTTGTACGATTGAACCTCATGGATGTAGTTTAGGGAGAGAATGCTTGCTTTCAATAAGAGTAGTTGCTTTGCCCACGTGGTTCCATATTCCTGTTTTCCCTTGTGTGCTGCTTTAGCTCATTTGGACTGTAAAGAGCAGACCCCATTCAAGGTAGTGAGCACATAGTGGGTTTTTTTTTTTTTTTTTTTTGTAAGAATTCATGCTTGAGAGAAGGAAGGCAGAAATCGCCTGGGCATCCGACGTTGACAGTTCTGTTGGAGCCTGACCCCAGGAACTGGGAAGTGGTCAAGTCTGGCTCTCCTATCTGTGTCTATCGTGTGCTTAGTGTTCACGTTCTTTGATGTCTTCACTTTCTTTTGCTCTGCCTTCTCTTTTCTCCACTGACTTGCTGCCTTTGCCTATTTTTGGTTTCTACCTCCTCATGGCATTGCACATACATGGCATCAAGTAGCTGCTTTCCTGACTCTGCCCAGACATGTCCTCAGTTGGTGCCTCTGTGCTAACTGGCTCCATTGTCTCTAAGGGCTGCCTCAGTCTTGCTCCTGAGAGAAGGGTTCTGATTGGGCACCTCCTCTTTTAGTACAGCCCAGGTTGCTGAACTCATTGGCTGCACGTTTTTTAGGTGTCTACACCTTGTCTAGAAAGCTGTGGCCCTGGGAATGAAGGAGGCTCAGAACATACGGCTGCCCGAAGAAGAGCTTGCCAACTCAGACGCTCACAGGGTCCAGGCTGGTTATGTAAATGAACAAATGAGGCTGGCTGTAAGATGCAGATGTGGTTGCGTATTAACTACACAATGGAGCTGAATGGTACATAAAAACATAGTCTTGAGTAAGATAGCTTAGGTTTGAACCACAGTCCCAATGCTGATCAGCTTGGTAACTTAGGGTAAATTAATGAATTCTGGCTGTTTTTAAAGAAATTTTTCATTAATATCATCATCATTTAGTTATACAATGAAATAGGCTTTCTGCCATTTTTCCTAAAGCACAAAACTGTCTTGGTCTATTTCGTTTTCCCTGTTGTAGAGCAAGGGGCACAGAGTAACTATTCTCTATTATAAGGATAACAACAGAGCAAGAAAAATGATAGATGACAACCAGCACACGTCTTCACTGAGGTGCAGGCAGTGGGCTTAGTGCAGACCTTGGGGAATTGAATACCGATGAGTCTGTCTAAAGGGAGGAATCTCATCCAACTGGAGTAGATTGCTGTGATGTCAGAAGCAGGCCTGGGACTGCCAAATTGAGCAATCAGTTATCTATTTATCTTTATGAGAAGCTCAAATTATGTTTGAAACGTTGTACTACACAATAAAAAACACATCCACAGGCTAGATACATCCTTTGAGCTAGTGGCTTTTAGCCTTGGGCTGCTCCTTTAGGAAGACTGTAGGGTAGGGCTGTCCTCTCAGAAGAAGCTGTGAGTGGGCCTCCTTGTATAGATGAATTAGAACATGGTACTTAACTACCCCATGCCCCTCTCCAGGACAGTAGTATATGCACGGTACAGTGTATTTTGATCCTCAGGGTTAGCTTAGTGTATTTTCAAGAAAAGCCTTTTTTTTTTTCTTTTTTCTGTTCATCTCTTAAAAAGAACAAATGAAAATGGTAGCGTTTATAGTCCAGTTTTGTAGGTCGCCTGCTATTCTGACTGCGTTTTCTAAAAGAGGTTCTTTCCTGTCAAAGGCCACACCTTCCTCTTGTGCTCTGGATCTTATTTAATTCTCACTGAACCTAATGTTTCTAAAACAGAGCCTTCACTTTTCACCCCAAACCTGTTACCTTCCACAGGCTTGCTCTTCTCCTCCAGTGTTCAAGCTAAAGACCTGGCAATAGCAACTAAACCCAGTTTTTCTCTCATAGTCTCCCCTTCTAAGACAGATAGACACACTACACACACTACACACACACAGGCCCCAGTATGTCCTGTCTTATTTTTCCACACAGCAGCTGCCGTTCTCTTTTTAAAATATGAATCAGCACACCACTCTCCTACTTAAAACCCTCTAATTACTTCTCATCTAACTGAGAATAAATCAAGCCCAGGATCCTGGCCTATAACAAAGTGCCTATGGTATGCGTGCCCCTCCCACCTCATGCGGCCCTCCCCCATGCCTGCTGCATTTGGGGCTCGCTGACCTTCTCCCTCATCTTTGAACACACCAGCCTTGTTCCTACTTTGCCTAGCTGTTCCCAGTCCCCAAAATGCATGTTCCCCAATTGTTACTTCCTCAGAAAGGCCTCTCCCCTACTCCCACTTGAGACCTGAGAGCAAGGACCTTGTTTGTCTTGTGCTCATCACTGAGTAATAATCGTTAAATGAATGGGTAGCTGAACTGTGGGCACGTGTTTTAGATGAGAAAAATGTTAGGAAAAAATAATATATTCAGTGAAGTCCACAATTTAGGAGACAGGAGGAAAAGGAGCAAGTTTCTCTTGGAAAAATGAAATTTCCTATATTGCCAGTACTGTAGATTTACTCAAAGTGTAAACGATACAGGATGTGAGGGGGAATTTTGTTGGCCTGATGTGGCTGTTAGAAGTTAGTACTTAAACATTCCATTTTAAGTCTTCTCATTAAAGGTAATAGCAGAAAATTGCTGCCAAGATTGCCCCAGTTTTTAGGTGGTGATCCCCTCTGTATAGCTGTTGATTCATTTCATTAATGCTAATTTATTTAATACACTTCTGCTTTTTGTTGTTTTTTAGGTCTGTTGCCACAATTGTTGGGAGTTGCCCCAGAGAAGGCCATAAAACTTACAGTAAGTCTTTTGAGTTGGTACTTCTTACTTGGGAAATTTGTACATAATCAAGAATCTAGCAGGCATTCTTGTGTGAAACAGCAGATCTGTGTTTCCTCAGGAGTGCTGAGTGCTAGCTGATTTAAATGTAGGAGCGCTTACCACACACAGCTTTTCGTTTTTCCCCATTTAAAACTGAACATCCAAAGATTTGATAATAAACTTGAACAAGACTTTTGGTGGTTGTCATCATCATTATCATAGTGATAGTAGTAGTACTAGCAGGAGCAGCAAAAGTTTCTTAAATACCTACTGTGTGCTGGTCCCTAATCTCAAGCAAGGTTTGAGCCACAGTTTACAGATGAGGAAACTGCAGCTCTTGGGGCTTGAGTAACCCACTCACGTTCACACAGTTCGTGAATGGGAGCACTAGAATTCAAAATCACATTCTTTTTTTTACTCCAAAACATGTACTCTTCCAATCACGTATGCATTTACCAACTGTTATTCATGTTAAAGATATATTCTATGAGCATTTCCCAAAGCAGCTGTGACGGGTTTTGGTTCAGGTTGAAATTGAGCCTTCATCAGGTATTTCATGGACAGCATCTTTTTTGTTGTTATCTCAGTGCCTGGCTCATGTCTGACAGATGATAGGTATTCAGTGTTTCTGGAATGGATGGATACTGCATTTAAATAATTGACACCACAAAGTCCCAGAAGTAATAAACTCCAATATTACTTTGGGCCATGTAGTATTGGTGCCTGTAATTTTTCTTTTTCCATTTTATTAGTGGACCGTGGAACACCTATCTTGTCTGGCCTGTATCTGCCAAAAACATAAGATTGTTCTTTAAAATTACTTGTAGCACATACCATTTTGAGGGTTTTACACTTAATTAATTAATGCTATTGACATTCTTTGAGAATCCTCGAGAAGTTTTTAGATACTAAATTTCTACTTAAGCTGAAAAATCTACTCAGCCAAATTGGTCACAATGATGAGTACATGCTGTTTTCGATTGTCTTGTTAGTCAGGACTTGAAAGTGATTTTTAATCAAGCCTTATAAAACACGTTTCAACATTAAACTTATGTTTTTGGTCTGTTGTCAATATCTCTATTCTTATGCTATTATTACTGCAGGACATTTGAATTTGAATTTTTCTTCCTGAAATATCAGGAACGCATGTATATGTGTTTGTTTTATCTTTTAAAAACTGCATGTATGCTGTTAAAAGTACTTCTCAAACTCACATTTTAAGATCTGTTAATATATGCAGTGTGTGGTTACTCCAGTAGACTGGCAGAAAAAGATAACATATTTGCAGATGTATACTTACGTATATTTAATGACTTTCTTTATATTTTTCATCAGCTTCTATAAATATTTTTCTTCAAGGTGAATGATTTTGTGAGGGATAAGTTTATGCGCAAAGATGGTTCGGTCCCCCTTGCAGCAGAAATTCTTGCCGGAGGCTGTGTAAGTACCTTTTGCAGATTGAACAGACTTGTTTCACCTATACGTCACTACCCTGGTAAACACGTGTGGACTAAGGTTTCTGTTTAACCATAGATCCTGTTCAACGCAGCATCTCCTAGGGCATCTCGGCTTTTCCTAGACAGGTGAACCATTCCCAAGGTGGAAGGGTAAATGTTTCTAATCTTATTGCCTGTTAAGTCATGCCTGTCAAATTTGCCATTGCTTACAGTCAGTTCTTCACCAGAAGTCACTTGTGGCAGAAGTGTTTTGGCCTTTGACCAATCTTTGCTAACCTTTACTAAAATTAATTTTTAGTGCATTTTTTCTTCATGGCACCCTCCTGCTGGGTTGGGCGTTAAATTTTGTTTTTTGTAGTCAGCAGCCATAGCTCTCTGCTTTGCTTTGCTTTACAAGTGGCAGCAACTGTTCAAGCTTCCCAGTGCTTCTGGGAGAAGGATGCTGGGGAATGACTGACTTGGTGTGCCCTACATTGTCAAACAGACTTGGAATGATGGTTTCTTTATATGGATGCACAACCTGCATCTTGTTCTCAAACTCTGCAAAACCCTGTGTCTCTTTTTATCTCATGTACCAGTTTGTTCATGTGAATGTAAATACTTTGGTAACTTAAGCTCTTACACAAAGACTGGTGCTATTTAAAGATAAGGTTGGTTAAATAAATGGGCTTTGATCACTAGGGCAATACAATATTGGTCTATTTCCATTTAAACATGTATTTCTTTTCTTACAAAAAAGATGAGGTCATACTTTTAAAATCAAGCTTGTTTTGTGCAGAAAATTGTATTCATAAAAGATTTTTTTTTTTCTCTTGAAAATCAGTGAGTTTAGAAGTTGGGCAAACACCTCCTGGTAGTACTAAATGTGTGTGTGGAAAGAGCCCTTGTCCTATCTAGCATTAATGGCAGTTCCTTAACTGTAGCAGGAGCAAAGAATTCCTAGTGTCTGACAATTCTTAGGAGATGGACCAAATTTGGCTACTGGCTGACTCTCCTTTTGTTTGATCACTGACCTGTCATAGACTGCCAGGTAGGATCCCCTTGTTCTGTAACTTTAGGAGCATTCAGGATGGAATAGGAGAGCCTTTAATGTCCTAAATAAAATGGGCACGTAATAATAATCAAAGAGAAATATTAGGAGCTGCACTAACTGCTCTTCTTAGTAACGAGTGCTCATTTAAAATAACTTTATAGTTTGCGTTTGAGTAACTGTATTTTCTAATCATTAAGTAGATATAGTCTTAGGCTGTATCTAGCCCAGTCCTTCAGGCTGTTGCAAGGGGCCCAGGAGAGCAGTTTGTATAAATTCAGGGGCTTCACTAGATGTGGTAGTTCTTTTGTTTTTGCTTTTGTTTTGTTTTTAACTCAAATTCTAAACAGTCTATGAAAACATGATTATATATCTCTTTAAAAATTTAAAATGTAAAATTAACTATGTGATACTACTGAAGATTTTGGCAATAACCATGGCATGGTGCCTTGAAGTTTATTTTCTTTTTCATGAAAGCATTTTGCCGACATGTGCACCTGGGTGCCAAGGAGATTGGTTGTGGCACGTATTGTCTACTGTAGGTGGTCTTGTTTGCACATATGTGGTCGCCCATTTCAAACACAAAGCACGGGTTGGCATCAGAAGTGGTGCCTAGTTATTGCAAAGAGGTGTAGCCCTTTTTCATACTTGATCTAAACACAGGCTTAAAATTGGAGCCACTTGGGCTTTACAGCTGCTTAAAATATCTGTAAGATGAGGTTTGCCATCCTTCATCTCAGAGGCGGTAGACAGTTGGTCCTTGGTATTTCAAGTTCCCTGTGTTGGAATTTTTTTTTTTTTTTTTTCCAGTCATGCTTTAAGTAGTAAGAGCTTATTTTCCAGGTAAGCATTTCTACAAGTAGCAAATAACCCAGGCTCCTTTACATCTCAGAGTAGAGGGATGGATAACTCCCTTTTCAATGTGTTGTTATTTTAAGTAGTGGCAGCATCTTTTTGCAGGCAGGGTTTTTCCCTTAACTGCTGCCTGCCACACACCTTAGACAGTCACTGTGAGTTCCACAGCCTCTCCCGTCCAGTCAGGAGTACAGAGGCTTGGAAGGTTGCATCACCTGAGCAGTTCCACTTCTTAGTTCAACCAAGCATTGCTAGGCATTGACTTGTTTCAGAGGAGCTCACCTTGCTTCATGATTACTGAAAATTAGTACACATGGCTGACTTTTACACTTGTAACCAAAACTTCACATTCCTTTGAACAAGGCTTTTTCTGATCTATAAACTGTTTTCTGCAAAAACACGGAAAATATTCAGGGAGATCTTTGTCTCGTAACTTCATAGTTCTTAGGTAAACTTCTAAGTTTCTTGTCTTCTTTATTATTATTATTTTTTTAGAAAAATGAAAGTGATGGTAAATTTGGAGAAAAAAATTATTGGCACTTAAAGGAATAAAATTAATCCCATTCCTTAATTTATTATTTTTGATATAAAAGATCTGTAACTTCAGACTGAAAAAAATATTCTTCTGTCTCACTGATATATGTAAATGGGAATTTATATAAAGGAGTAAATCTGACTGTTTTTAAATTCATTGTTTGCATTGAGATTGAGTTTGGAGCACAGTTTAAATGGGACCTCAGTTTTCTGAGTATTTTTTAGATTCACGCATAACAGTAGTTACATATTCAGCCCAGTCAAGACTACTAAACTAGAAGATGAAACTGGAGTTTATAAACTCTGAGTCTGAAAGGTTTCTTTGTGGTGTGTTTTTTCTTTTCATCCATGACTTGGTTTTCTATATTTAAACCAAGCTAATAATTGGAGGAGTTCCGGCCAAGCCCTGGATTAACAGACGTCCCCTTACAGAATATATATACCTATCCACTTCCTTCTAGCTCTGTCTCTTTCCATCTTTCCCTTATCTGGCTGTCTGAAGCCCAGTGTCTATAGGGGGATGTGATTGAGGACCACTGTCAGTGACAGTGGAGGCTCTCAGTAAATGTGGCAGAGGAAAGAGGGCCTGTTACCAATACCCATTTCCAATTGAGCTGCTGTTGTCTTTAAAGTCTGAAGTACTATCTCTGTGTACATCATTGTCATTGTTTCGCTGCTGCTGTGTTAAGAAAAAAATAACATATGTAATGCCATGTGGAGCCCTGGTGGTGAAGTGGTTAAGAGCTCACCTGCTAACAAAAAGGTCAGCAGTTTGGATCTATCTACTGCTCCTTGGAAACCCTATGAGGCAGTCCTACTCATTTCAATAGGGTCACTATGAGTCGGAATGGACTTATGGCAACGGGTTTTTTAATGCCATATGGTCTGTAGGTTGCAGTCCTTAATTCAACAAAATAAGTGTTTATTGTCTGTCTTCTAGATTTCTAGTGAAATAGAAGATTGACATCCCAAGGGGTTTGGGATCTTTATTTAGCCTTTGCTCCTTTGATCTTAGGAAGGTCATCAAGATAAGGAAATACAAGTGGTACCATGACTGGTTTCAAGGAAGAAATATAAATATGATGATTAATTTATTTTTGGCATGAAAATAAATCTACCTTGAAATGAAATTATATTCACCAGGGAAAAAAAAAATCCCGAAAATATGAAACTCTGTCTTAAAAAGCTCATATTTAGTAAAAATTATTTATATACCAATAGAAAATAATAGTATTCTGTAATAATTTTTGGAAAGACAAACATGCTTTTTGAAGTACAGTTCTTTGATAATGAGCCAAAGTATTAATAGAGATAGGATACACACACACACACCATATATGATATATATATAGAGAGAGAGAGAGAGATACACGTGTGTGAGTGTGCTACGTGTGTATTTGTATATATATCTGATGTTTATGGGAGTTTGTATGCATTCTGAGTGGGAAGAATAATTGATTTGGTCATGTCACTGGTTCGGAAAGTGACTAGTAAGAATATCACAGTTGGGAAGACATGGAATGAAGATCAGCCTTAACTGCTTTTCCTTGATAATAAGTATGTCCCTATTGCATGTGTTGTCAGTATTATGGTGATTTCCATATTCATGATATTTTTATGCTTTTTGTATAGCCAAGAATCAGATACAATTTTTAAGGCAAGTTTTTTTTATTACTCATCTTTTTTATATTATATTCAGTTTTGGTTAGTTTTTATTATTTTAAAAATTATTGACAAAAAGATGTAGAGACACATCTAGCTTACAAATGCAGCTGGAGGCCCTTGGGTACCTGTCCCGATTGCTTTTCCCACCCTTGTCTCCCAAGACATAACCCTGTCCAGAAATTGGTGTTGTTCATTCCTGTGAATGTGCTCATACTTTTTATTACATACGAGTGTTTCCCTAAGCAATATAAATGTTTGATTTAGAATGCTTCATTCTGGCCAAGTGCTGTAGGAACAACTCGCATGATTCCCAGATTGATGCTTTCGCCTTTTTTTCCCATCCGTGCAACTCATGTGCTTTGGTTGTCAGAAGAGAATAATAAATGGGAGTATTACTTTCAAATGATGTAATGTGGCAAATACTGAACTTATCTATTTTGGTTGTGTGGATTTATAGGCATGTTACACAAATAAACTTGCGGTTGAAACAACATACTCATTTAACCAAGCTTTTGGGATTTCTTCTCTAGATGAAAGGAATTTCTTTGATTTTATAATTTAATCTTATGGCTGATACTGAGTAAATTTAAAATTGCAGTCCTCCCCACTGCCAATGCACATGCTCCCTGTATGCCTTACGCTGTTTTCTTTCTCTCTCTTCCCCTTCCTTCTCCCTCTCTCATTTAGCTCTTACCGTCTTTAAACTATATACTTTTCTTATTTGTCATGTTTTTTGTTTATTGTCTGTTTCCCCTCATAGAATATAAGCTCCACAAGGCCAACATCTTTCCCTGTTTTATTCATTGATGTAACCCAAGGTCCTAAAACAGTATATGATAACCAGCAAGGCCTCAGTAAATATTTGTTAAATGAAAGAATTTTAAAACTAAAATGGACCTTGAAAGTGACATTGTCAAATCTTCACAGTTTATACATGACAAATCTGGTGATTGATTTGTATATATCTTTTCTTTTATGTTAGTCACACTCCTTAGTATCCATATCAGAAAGGATAGTAAGCACAGCGCTGGACATCATTTTGCAAAGTAAAATGTTCCTTTCAAAACCTTCCAATTCAAATTTTTGAGAAGTGAGTAGCAAGGATGTTTTTATTTGTAAAATTAATTCTTTTGACCATCATAGTCACTTGTAATGAAAATAACCACGTTTAACAGGAGGCAGCCCATTTCGCCAGAAAGGGTTTTAGTTAGTTTGGTGTCCCACACCCTAGGAGATGTGAGGAACAGTTTAGACAACTAATTTGACTTATTTGTGCCTCGATTTTCTTGTCTGCTAAGTGGAGGTAACAGCTTATTTTTCCAGTTATCTATTGCTGCTTAACAAGCCACTCCAAAACCAAGTGGCTTAAAACAATAATGTGTTCTTTTTCATAATGACAAGACAGTTCTGCTTTACATGGGGTCAACTGGAAATACTGGGACAGCTGGAAGGTCCAACATGTGCCCATACAAATGGTGGCCAGCTGGGGCTGGAAGCCGAGGTTCTTCTCCAGGTGGGATTCTCCACGTGGCTGCTTGGGCTTCCTTATACCATGGTGTCTGGATTCTAAGAAGGTGGATTCTAAGGGTAAAAGGGAAAGCTGTATCTTTTCAGGCCTAGGCTTGGAAGTTACACAGCATCAATTAATCCACATTCTGTTTGTCAAAACGGGTTGTTACAGGCCAGCCAGACTCGAGGAATGAAGAATAGACTCTTAATGGAAGCCATGACAAAGAAGTTGCATTTATAGTCCACCACACTTACTTTGCATGATTATTTGGAGATTAAATGAGAGATAATATAAGAAATTATTAAAACACAACTAAAATACTAGTCTCCCTACTGTTCCAGTATCTGTTTTTTAAGTTCTGATTTATGTATTTTGGGTTTTAAGAAAATGAATGTTTTAGTTAAGCTTTTCAGGTGGAAAGGAATATGATTACCTGAAGAGAAAGGGGATTTTTTGGAGTTTGGATGTGGCATGTTGAGGACTTGAACCATTTCAAGGTCTCTTGGAATCTCTTATCTTTGTGAGTCTGCTTATTTGTCCTTTCCCTACTGATTGTTTTCCTCTGCCAAGCAGCAGAGCATGCTCTTTGTCAATATGATTTTTATTTCATCTTTATGGCCACACTGCATCCCAATCCCAGTCTGAGGCTTGCCTCCTAATGGGAATGATTTTAATGTTTCTCCATCACTGAGCAGGAGAGGTATTCTGGTTATTCATTGCCGGAGAGCAAATTATCTAAAAACTTAGTGGCCTCAAACAACAAGGTGTTATCATCGCACATGGTCTGTGGGTTGACTGGGCAGTTCTCACTTGGGATCTTCATATGGTTGTAGGCAGATGATACCTGGGGCTGGAGTCATTTGAAGGCTCAACTGGGCTGATGTGCAGGGTGGCCCACTCTTATGGCTGGGAGAGATACTGGCTGGCAGCTGGAAGGTGGTGGGACTGTATCAAAGCACCTGTGTATGGCTTCTCCATGTGGCGTGGGCTTTTCCAATATTAGCAGCTTGATCCTAAGAGGGAATCTCCCAAGATCAGGCATTCCAAGAGGCCTGGGTTGAAGCTGCAAGGCTTCTTATGACCTAACCTTGGAGATCAGAATGTTACTTCCACTGCATTCTAGTGGTCAAAGAAGTCACTAAATCCAGCCCAGATTCAAGAGAAGTGAAATGAGACTCTACCTCTCAATGGAAGGAATAGCAAAGAATTTTGCAGCTATCTTTAAACTACCACTGGTAGCTCTGCAGTGTTGTAGGATAGGGATATCTCCCTTGCCTTCTAACTTCTGATGGTTTCATAGCCAGTCCCATGTCTTCTCTAAGGGTTTGTTCTGATCCTGAGAGCCATTGCTGCTTCCAGTTGTTTCATGCTGCAGTGGGCGGAGACTCAGTAAAGTTAAAACAAGCAAATCGAGGTTTACCTTAAGAGTGTAAAAGAACTAAAACCAGAGACTACTGAGAATTGAGGCACCTCTACCATTTTCTCCTCTTGGACTTCTTGCTGTCTTCCACCGTGCCTTTGCCTCTCTCTGCACATCTTTTTACTTTGCTGATCCATTTCTTATCTTCCACGCAGTGTCAGTTTTCCCAAGAATTTTCTTCTTGTGCTTGCTGGCCACCTGGCCTTTCTCTCTACAGTATGACCTTTCAGCCTCTTTTCATCCCTTTCCCAGTCTCAGCTATTTAGTTGAGTTGCTCAGTTTGTTGTTTTTCATTTAATTGTTCAGAGGAAATGGGATTGGCACACCCCATCTTTCTGTGCCAGGCCATAGAGTAGCCTTGAGTCATGACCCCATCCACATATCAGTGGCTTTGCTTAACAACTCCATTTGTTTCAGCCATCTATAAATGTGTTCAAACCTTTCTTGAACCATTTTGTTTTTAGATTTCAGCCATCTATAAATGTGTTCAAACCTTTCTTGAACCATTTTGTTTTTAGCTCAGAATTCTATAAGTATCCCCTGAGTAGTAGTGTGTATACTTTTGTCATGAAATATACCCAAAGCCATATTCCTTCTGATTGAGCTTGAAATCCCTTGAGATTTCAGGCCCAATCATATCAAACCAAGAAGAAAATTTCCTCATATAATGAACACATCTGCTCTGGCAATCAGAGCTGGTGAAGTAGATTGCCTGAAGTGGATTTAAGCCCTGCTTTTGTGATCTTTCCCTTCCCAGGGTTTCCTGTAGAGACGTGGCCTCACAGTATAGTTTTCTGAAAGCAGATTTTTTATTTCACTGCACAAGTCCCTGCGCACATACCCTGCTATTGCTGTTATAAATATAGAATGATGTGAGGCACAATCATTAAGTTGAATTTCTGTGAGACTGCGCCTGGGTGACACGTCAAGTAGCCAAGATTTATTATGTATTATAATGATGGTATGGAAATAAGGCTATTATTTTTTAATGCTTATATTTTTATAATCCATTTATAGTTTAATGAAAAATCTAATGATTAGTTACATTGCTTTCCACATTTATTATAATTATTGTTTGGAATGATTCCCTGGGAGATTTGTGTGTGTATGTGTACCCCTCAAAAATGTAATAATATTACAATTTTTCTAAATTCGTACTTACACTTTACTTGTATCCTCCAACTCCTAACTAAGCTCAGAAATCATATCAGGTATTATGTCTGGTTTCCTGTCTTTGTCAGATATAGTAACTGCTTTCCCATTCGAAGAGATCTTTTTTTATAACTTTGTGCTGACAGTTAACTGCATCTTAGGAACCTTTGGTAAATTTTGATTGAACTGAGACAACTTGAAACTCTGATGACAGGGCCTATGTCTCATTATTAAATCTGTGTCTAACATTGTGTCTAACATGTGAGAGATGCATGAAAAATATTTATTGAATGTGTAAATATTTGACTCAAAGGCATTGGCGATGTGGGCAGTTACGGAATTATAAAGGAAGAGTGGTCACTTTGTATGTCAAGTTAATGTTAATTTAGAGACTGGTGGCTAGAGAAGAAGCATTAACTCCAGGGATTGAGGGGGTGGGAGGAATGCATGTGGTGTTCAGGAACTGATAGACTTTGGGGGTAACAGTAACCATGCCTATATATCCAGGATGTTTCACAGAAAGGCCTTCTGTGATCATTCAGTGATGGAAACAACCTTTAAAAAGTTTCTATTTTATTTTATTTAGTTGCTAAGAATGGCAAATAAACAGCCCCCATATACTCAGAACCTTAAGAACAGGATGAAGATAAAAACTTGCAGCCATTGGTATACCTTATTTATTATTGCTTATGTGTTCAATAGAAAATATTTGAATGGTTAACATGTGAAATAATCGTGTTGGAATCACGAAGGAATCAGACAAAAGGCTTTAAAAAAGGAGCTGATAAATAGCCCAAACTGTTAACCATAAGGCAGCGTCTAAATTTGGAGGTTTCTGAGAAGCTGAGGCAGCAGCTTGCTTCATTGCAGTTTACCCGGCGGGGGAAGGGGAGGGTGCATATGGAGAGGGTGGAACTAAGGCACTGGCCTGAAATGGAATTCTCTTCCCTGCTTGCTTCAGTGAGAAGCTTTCTCTCCAAACTTCTTGGACTCTGGGCAAAAATAAATGTCTCATAGCACTAAGGATTCATAGGTTTGGCCTTCCCGGTTATGGGCTGCCTGTTGTTGTTAGTTGTCATTAAGTTGATTCTGACTCATGGTGAACCCATGTGTGCAGAGCAGCACTGCTGTATATGATTTTCAAAGCAGTGACCTTTTGGAAGCAGCTCACCAGGCCTGTCTCTTGAGGTCTTTCTGGATGGATTCCATACTTCAACCTTTCGACTAGTAGTAGTTGAGTATTTAACCTCTAAAGGTACCCATGGGCTGCCATGGGACACCTATGGGCTGTCTATAAAACCAAACCAAACCCGTTGGCTGTCGAGTTGATTCCAACTCATAGCGACCCTGTAGGACAGAGAAGAACTGCCCCATAGTGTTTCCAAGGAGCGGCTTTTGGATTTGAACTGCTGACCTTTTGGTTAGCAGCTTAGCTCGCCATAGTTGTTAACCACTGCTCCACCAGGGCTCCATGGGCTGCCTATAGTAGCTTAGAAACATCATCCTATTAGAGGAAGGTAAGACTCATGACTGTCACTGACCCAGTCAGCTGTTGCTCTTTTCCTCCCTTTCCTCTCATTCTTTAATACAGCACAGTTCAAACCTTGAACCACCCTTCTAGTTTTCCAATAAATAGGGGAGGGGTTTGTTGTGATATGAAAATATAAAGAAAGATAGGTCACAGCTTTCATATAGTTAGGTGCTTTAGACGTTGAAGGTCTGTAAATCATTGAGCGATTCTGGTGGTAGTAGTCAAAATAGACATGTAGAGCAGTCAGAGCCCAAATGTTAACATATTTGACAGGTCTGTAACTTAATTGCTTTTTAATGTCAGTCAAATGCATTCCACTTTGGTTTCTTGGCCAGGCTTCTATAGGCCTGTTAAAACCCCTTGAAGTTGAAAATGCGAAATTTAATATTTGTAAAACTTGTAAGCAGATTAGCCTTTTTCTACCTTACCATGTGGTTAAGAAATCAAGAATAGGAAATTCCAATTTGGTATCTGTCTCAAAAACAATTCAGTGTTAAGAATGTACTTTATTCTCTTTTCATAAAAAAAAAAAAAAAAAAAGACATGAATAATCTAGTGACAGATTTTTTTTTTTTTTAAATTAAGGAAAGATTAACTTGCACACTGAATCAAAGGAGAAATAATCCTATTTTGCTTTATGTTTATATAGGTAGATAGCTGCCAACTCTGACTCTGACTCATGGCAACCTTATGTACAACAGAATGAAACATTGACGGGTCCTGTGCAATCCTCACCATCACCAGCATGTTGGAGTCCATTTTTGAGGCTACTGTGCCAATTCGTCTCACTGAGGGGTCTTTTTCACGTTCACTAACCCTCTACCAAACATGTCAAACATGATGTCCTCCTTCAGTGACTGATCTTTCCTGATGATAGGACCAAAGCAAGCAAGTTGGACAGTGTTCTGCTGTGATCCATAAGGTTTTCAAAAGCAGACCGCCAGGCCTTTCTTCTTAGTCTGTTTTAAAGATGTGCATTTAGAGAGACAGTCTAACCAGGATTGAGAAAAATGGCCCTTTGCTCAACTTGTATTGAGGAATCAAGTCCCTGACTGAAGCAGGGTCATGGCAACTCCTATAAAGGCAGTGGGCCGACACGCTTCCCTTCAGAGCTGGCGGAAGTGAGTGGCCTCCAGCCTCATGCCGCCTCATACCTGCCAACTTCTCTGTGAGGTTGTTGAATGCTGTCTTCAGTATTTACAAACAGCAATTGATTCTGTTGGGCAAAATGTTTTAACTTAGTCTGTCCACTGCTGTTTACGAAATATCAGTTTTGTACCTGCAGTCTTTATATCTGATGATACTTCTGCTATGTATTTAAATTATTTCATATCTCTATTTTAACTGCATTAAATACAACACTGAGTTAGTAAGAGAGTAAGTGGAAAGTATGTTGAAGCTTAGCTTTCTTAAGAAACCTTTGTTTTCCAGTTTACTCAAATATCAAATATTGTCATCACTTGAGTACTCATTTTATATGTAATATAAATCATTAAGCATTTAGTAGTGTAAACCTTATTTGTAGTTACAATTTTATTTGTATCCAAATAATCAAAATAATGTATTTGGGTTTTAGTAAAAAAAAAGAATTCATATTCCCTAACTTCATATTAATCTATTTTTGACACATGTAAGCACACATTTTAGAATGTCAGTGTGCAATTAGATATTCTTAGCACATGTCGTTTGTGAAAAGCACTTTAAGTCTAAGTACATTCAATTGAGCATAATTAAAATATCAAGATACACATTCTTCATATACATTTTGCCACTTAATTTTTTAAGTAGCTCTAAGTATCTACCATGTGAATTCAAATTAAAGTGAGGTGATTAAATTACTGTTAAATTTAGTGCTTTTAGTTTAAAATAAAGCAGAAATCACACTATGTTAAATAAAAAATATATATACTGGCATGTTTTCTGTGGACAACAGACTGATGACAGGCTTGTATTTTTTAAAGACAAGGCTGCCAATATTCTCTGAATAGTCTCATGAGTGTTACCTAGAGTGGTTTGGGGGAAGAAAATGTAAGAAAACGTGCTTTTTATCTTATAGGTTCCTTCAATTGACTCCAAATAGGAATGCCAGGGGATACTACCTTGGATAGTACAGAAACATTGGAGAAAGATTTACTTAGTCAATAGCAGTGGAGAAAAAGAAAATTGATTATGGGGAAACATGAACCAGAACTCTTGAACTGGTTGTATCATTTAGATACCATATTTAGTCAGCTGATGTTTCCTACAGTTACCATAATGAGCAAACTAATCCTTGGCAAGTCATTTTAAAAATACATGTAACTTGTCCACAATTGTTAGACTTAAAGTATGTTAACATTATTTTAGTGAAGGTCACTATGCTTGGATAACTTTGAGAAATTGGGACAGGATATTTGGATTCTGGTGTTGTCTATCTAAATATTTGATTTCTCAAAATTCTGCTTTTAAAAACACATAGATATATTACTTCCCACAAAAAAAGTCTCCTACGCAGAATCAGAAGTGTCAACCATGAAGTAAATCATTATGTACCATTATATAACAAGAGAAATGTAGGTGGCAAAATTGTGAGGAAGGGGAGGAAAAAACAAGCTTGCAGAAGCATCTGGGCATGGAGCAAAAAAAGCTGTGATAGGAGCCATACTTCAGGTTCTTTCCAGACTGCCTAGCCCATTTCAGAGAGGGAGTATTAGAAGAAAAAAAACCCTGTCATTTTACTTCGAGCCCTGAGGACTGTATCATGTCAAAAATAAGAGCATTTGGAAGTAATCATGCTTTGTGTCAATAGAGCCCTATTCATTGGAGGAGCTTGGTGCTTGGGCTTCATGCTGACATAGCTGTAGCCTCCGCCGTCCTACTTCCCTTCCTGGTTGTTCTTAGTACTCCTGGTTGAAAGATGAATTTATAAAGATCATGTACTTCAGACTGGAATCACAACGGCTGGAGCTGTCTTATGGAGATGTGAACTTTCTTTGGTGTTAGTAGAGAAGTGAGGCATCCAGCCTCTACTTGGGACAGCTTTAAAGGTCCCGAATGTTAGCAGTTGATTTTAAAAATAAAGGGCAATTGTGTTGTCTTTCATAAATAGCCATCTGTTGCCTGACCAGAGAATATGCACTGTGTATTGTTTTCAGCATGAGGAAGCTTTTTTGTTACACTCAGTCTAGTGTCTTTCTTGGTCCTTTTTGTGACCAGTGGTGCACATTTCTAAAATAATTTTCCAGTGTTGGGGGCATCTCAAACCTGAATAGAATAGGGGAGACCAGTCCCACAAACATAGTGTTGCAAACTCTTTGCTAGCTATCTAGCCGCTGTAATTTTTACCAGCCCCTGCAACAAGACATGATTAACCATTCCTCAGTAACAAAAGTATTTCAGAATTAAAAATCTGTACATCTTGTCGGATGTCAGCTTAAATATCTAGCTCGAGTCCAAATTAAATGAAAACTATCTAGTTATGTAGTGCTTCATTAGAAGCAAGAGTGGCGAGTCTTCGTCTCACCTAATTTGGACATGTTATCAGGAAAGAACAGTCCCTGGAGAAGGACATCATGCTTGGTAAAGTAGAGGGTCAGCGAAAAAGAGGAAGACCCTCAATGAGATGGATTGACACAGTGGCTGCAATAGTGGGCTCAAGCATAGCAACGATTGTGAGAATGGTGCAGGATTGGGCAATGTTTTGTTCTCTTGTACATAGGGTCGCTGTGAGTTGGAACTCACTCAACAGCACCTAACAACAGCAACAACGTCTAGTTATGTTCAGGTCTACAATACCATCTTATCAACCACCACCCACTTAGGTGAGCTCTTTCCTTTTTTTTTTTAACTTGATGTGGCTACTTCTTAAAAGCCTTCATTATAACTGTTGTTTTCTCAAAAACAAAGTCCTTTGCATTTAATATACAAGTTTCTAGGGAGAGGATATGAGTTGGAATCGACTCAACGGCAGTGGGTTTAGTTTTGGTTTTAGGGAGAGGAAGTTTTGAGAACTCAACCTGTACTGGCTTTGAAAGGGTTCAGTAGGCTAAATTCACCTAAAAAGAGTTCTATCATATGTAATCGGTACCATTGATTGAACACTTAATACCTTAAGTGCTAGGCCCTAGAATAAGTACTTTATGTACATATTTTCATTTAATCCTCAAAAAATCTTATAAATAATATTGTAGGAGGCAGGGCCAAGATGGCAGAGTAGTCAGATGCTTCCGTTGATCCCTCTTACAACAAAGATCTGAAAAACAACTGAAACAATTATATTTATGACAAGCTAGGAGCCCTGAACAACAAAGGAAAAGTTAGAAAACAGACTGAGCAGCAAGGGGAGAGATAGATGATTCAGAAGCGGAGAGGAGTTGCTGGACCTGAATCGCCGAGATCCCCCAGGCACCATTCCTGGGAGCGACTGCAGCGGGTAGTGGTGCTCGGCTGCTGTTTCCTCAGGGAGAGACAACCAGCTGCAGAGCCTAATCACACTTCCAGAACCAGAGAAGGACACCACTCTCAGCAAAACCTAAGTACTTGCATATATTTTACTGTGACCCCCTCCCCGCCTCCGCAAGCTGGCTTCAGTGGCTGTCAATTTCCCTGGGCCTGAGATAGGTCCTGCTGAACGTCCTGAGCCGTTCCCATGGTCTTGGAGAAGAAATAAATTAACAAGTGGGGGAAAAGATAATTTGCCAGCTCCACTAACCTGGGGAGCTCAGGGCAGATGCAGCTCTTATCCAGGCATAACCAGTCTATGGACTTTGAATACCTTTCCCCCTTGCATGGACCTGTGTGGTCCTATTTCATGAGAATAGGCGCTTGTTAGCAGACTGCAACTGTTTCAGCTCTGCAGTAGAGAGGTGGGTGTTTGGGGTTTGACACCTCTTTGCCTATTAAACAGGGTCCTCACCTACCCACGTCAGGGGCCTAAGGACTGGTGGCTCCACTCAGGTCGCCAAGCCACCCACGATAGGGGTCCAGGGATAACTAGTACCTCCCAGTTCTTACAACCAAAAGCATTGGGTGACCAAGGTCTGTCTGTAGAACCCACCCACCTATGCACCCTAGGGAACGGGGATGGCCTTTCCTCACAGGCACTCAGGGGACAGTTATCAGCCCCCTGCCTTGTTCAGAGCATGACCCCCTGCTGAAATGAGATGCCAATACCTACACCAATCACCCCTGCCCCCTGAGACTGTAGAACAGAGCCTGTACCACAGACTTGATGACCAACTACCTGAACACCTGAGCTGAATCCATACAAGAAAAGTAAATGGACTCCTAGGCTGATACACCTGATAACAGCTCTAGCCACCTAGTGACAGGACGTTAGAGCTTCAAAGGTGAAAATAATCAAGCTGGTTCACTCAAGCAACCTATTTGGACATCTCATAACAAAACAAAGCAAGAAACCAGGCTACATTAAGCAAACATAAAATCAATACAATAACTTACAGATGGCTCAGAGACAACAGTCAATATCAAGTTACATAAAGAAGCAGACCATGATCGCTTCAACAAGTTCTCAAAACAAAGAATCCAGGGTTCTTCTAAATGACAGTGCTTCCTGGAATTGCTGGATGCCGAGTACAAAAGATTAATATACAGAACTCTTCAAGACATCAGGAATGAGATGAGAAAGGAAATCAGGCAATACGCAGAACAAGCCAAGGAACACACAGATGAAACAGTTGAAGACATTAAAAAGGTTATTCACGAACATAATGAAAAACTTAATAAGCTGCAGGAATCCATAGGGAGACAACAGCCATAAATTCAGAAGATTAACAATAAAATTACAGAATTAAATAATAGAAAGTAAAAGGAGCAGAATTGAGGAAGTGGAAGGCAGAATTGAGATTGAAGATAAAGCGCTTGGCACCAATAGATTTGAAGAAAAATCAGATAGAAGAATTTTAAAAAAGGAAGAAACCCTAAGAATCATGTGGGACTCTATGAAGAGAAATCACCTATGAGTGATTGGAGTACCAGAACAGTGAGGGATAACAGAAAGTACAGAGAGAGTTGTTGGAGATTTGTTGGCAGAAAACTTCCCTGATATCGTGAAAGATGAGGCATCTATCCAAGATGCTCATTGAACTCCACACAAGGTAGATCTTAAAAGAAAGTCATGAAGACATATTATAATCAAACTTACCAAAACCAAAGATAAAGGGAGAATTTTAAGAGCAGCTAGGGAGAAATGAAAAGTCACCTGCAAAGGAGAGTCAATAAGAATAAGCTCGGACTACTTGGCAGAAACCATGCAGGCAAGAAGGCAATGGGATGACTTATATAAAGCATTGAAGGAAAAATAATTGCCAGCCAAGAATCATATATCCAGCAAAACTGTCTTTCAAATATGAAGGTGAAATTACGACATTTCCAGATAAACAGAAGTTTAAGAAATTCATAAAAACCAAACCAAAACTACAAGAAATACTAAAAGGAGTTCTTTGGTTAGACAATAATATCAGGTATCAACCCAAGACTAGAACACTGGGCAGAGCAATCAGATGTCAACCCAGACAAGGAAATCACAAAAATAAATCAAGATTAAAAAATGCTCAGAACAGGAAAACAACAATGCTATTGTGTAAAAGAAGACAATATTTAGACAGTAAAAAGGGACTAAGAAATGTAGACATAGGTCTTTCATATGGAGAGGAAGATAAGGCGATATAAAGCGATAAAAGTTAGGTTTAAACTTAGAAAAATTGGGGTAAATATTACAGTAACTACAAAGGAGAATAACTACCCTACTCATCAAAATAAAGTACAAGAGAAAAATAGACACTCAGCATTAACAAAATCAACAACGAATAAGAGGAAAACACGATATATAAACTACTCAGCACAAAAATTTAAGTGGAAAAAGAAACCGTCAACAACACACAAAAAAAGACATCAAAAGGACAGCACTAAACTCATACCTACCCATAATTACGCTAAATGTAAATGGAATAAATGCACGAATAAAGAGAGAGAGAGTGGCAGAATGGATTAAAAAAACATGATCCATCTATACACTACCTACAAGAGACACACCTTAGACTTAGAGACACAAACTAAAACTCAAAGGATGGAAAAAATATATCAAGCAAACAACAATCAAAAAAGAGCATGAGTGGCGATATTAATTTCTGACAAATAGACTTTAAAGTTAAACCTACCACGAAGGTTAAGGAAGAACACTATATAATGATGAAAGGGACAATATACCAGGAGGATATAGCCATATTTGATGTTTATGTACCCAGTGACAGGGGTGCAAGATACATAAACTCTAACAGCACTGAAAAGTGACATAGATAGCTCCACAATTATAGTAGAAGACTTCAACACACCACTTTTGGTGAGGGACAGAACATCCAGAAAGAAGCTCAATAAAGAAATGGAAGATCTAAATGCCACAGTGAACCAACTTGACCTCATAGACATATAGAGAACACTCCACCCAACAGCAGCCAAGTATACTTTCTTTTCTAGTGCACATAAAATTCTCTAGAATAGACCACATATTAAGCCATAAAGCAAGCCTTAGCAGAATCCAAAACATCGAAATATTACAAAGCATCTTCTCTGACCATAAGGCCATAAAAGTAGAAATCAGTAATGGAAAAAACAAGGAAAAGAAATCAAACACTTGGAAACTAAACAATACCCTGCTCAAAAACGACCAGGTTATAGATGATATCAAGGATGGAATAACAAAAAAAGAGATTGAAAAGGTAATTTAAAAAGCTCCCAACAAAAAAACACCCTAGTCCAGATGGCTTCACTGCAGAGTTCCACCAAACATTCAGAGAAGAGTTAACACCATTACTATTAAAGGATTTCAGAGCATAGAAGAGGCAGGAATACTCCCAAATTCATTCTATGAAGCCACCATATCCCTGATACCAAAACCAGGTAAAGACACCACAAAAAAAAGAAAATTACAGACCTATATCCCTCATGAACTTAGATGCAGAAATCCTCAACAAAATTCTAGCCAATGGAATTCAACAACATATCAAGAAAATAATTCACCATGACCAAGTGGGATTCATACCAGGTATGCAGGGATGGTTCAACATTAGAGAAACAATTAATGTAAGCCATCATGTAAATAAAACAAAAGACAAGAACCACATGATCTTACCAAATGGTGCAGAAAAGGTATTTGACAAAATTCAATAGCCAATCATGATTTTAAAAAATTCTCATCAAAATAGAATAGAAGGAAAATTCCTCAACATGATAAAGGGCATTTATACAAAGCCAACAGCCGACATCACCCTAAATGGAGAGAGTCAGAAAGCATTCCCCTTGAGATCGGCAACCGGACAAAGATGCCCTTTATCACCACTCTTATTCGACATTGTGCTGGAGGTCCTAGCCAGAGCAATTAGGCTGGATAAAGAAATAAAGGGCATCCAGATTGGCAAGGAAGAAGTCAAAGTATCTCTATTTGCAGATGACATAATCTTATACACAGAAAACCCTAAAGAATCCTCAAGAAAACTACTGAAACTAATAGAAGAGTTCAGCAGAGAATCAGGATACAGGATAAACATACAAAAATCAGTTAGATTCCACTACACCAACAAAAAGAACATTGAAGATGAAATTGCTAAATCATTACCATTTACAGTAGCCCCCAAGAAGATGAAATACTTAGAATAAGTCTTACCAGAGACATAAAAGACCTTTACAAAGAAAACTACAAGACAGTACTGTAAGAAACCAAAAAAGACCTACATAAGTGGAAAAACATACCTTGCTCATGTATAGGAAGACTTAACATTGTTAAAATGTCTATTCTACCAAAAGCAATCTATAGATACAGTTTAATTCCTATCCAAATTCCAATGACTTTTTAATAAGATGGAGAAACAAATCACCAACTTCATACGGAAGGGAAAGAGGCCCTGGATAAGTAAAGCATTACTGAAAAAGAAGAACAAAGTGGGAGGCCTCACTCTACCTGAGTTTAGAA
The DNA here is from genome assembly GCF_030014295.1 of Loxodonta africana. Classification (NCBI taxonomy): domain Eukaryota; kingdom Metazoa; phylum Chordata; class Mammalia; order Proboscidea; family Elephantidae; genus Loxodonta; species Loxodonta africana. The sequence goes on along the minus strand of NC_087349.1, from coordinate 65,862,723 downwards.
CCTATTATACTGCCACAGTAGTCAAAACAGCCTGGTACTGGTACAACAACAGATACATAGACCAATGGAAGAGAATTGAGAATCCAGACATAAATTCATCCACATATGAGCAGCTGATATTTTACAAAGGCCCAAAATCATTTAAATGGGGAAAGGACAGTCTCTTTAACAAATGGTGCTGGCATAACTGGATATCCATCTGTAAAAAAATGAAACAAGACCCATACCTCACACTGTGCACAAAAACTAACTCAGAATGGATCAAAGACCTAAATATAAAATCTAAAATGATAAAGATCATGGAAGAAAAAATAGGGACAAAGTTAAGAGCCCTAATACATGGCATAAACAGTATACAGAACATTACCAACAATGCAGAAGTGAAACTAGACAACTGGGAGCTCCTAAACATCAAACATCTATGCCCATCCAAAGACTTCACAAAAAAAAGTAAAAAGATTACCTACAGACTGGGAAAAAGTTTTTAGCTATGACATTTCTGATCAGCGTCTGATCTCTAAAATCTACATGATACTCCAAAAACTCAACTACAAAAAGACAAATAACTCAATAAAAAATGGGGAAAGGATATGAACAGGCACTTCACTAAGGAGGACATTCAAGTAGCTAACAGATACATGAGGAAATGCTCACGATCATTAGCCATTAAAGGAATGCAAATCAAAACTACAATGAGATTCCATCTCACTCCAACAACGCTGGCATTAATCCAAAAAACACAAAATAATAAATACTGGAGAGGTTGTGGAGAGACTAGAACTCTTATACACTGCTGGTGGGAATGTAAAATGGTACAACCACTTTGGAAATCAATTTGCACTTCCTTAAAAAGCTAGAAATGGAACTACCATACGATCCAGCAATCCCACTCCTTGGAATATATCCTAGACAAATAAGAGCCTTTACACGAACAGAGGTATGCACACCGATGTTCATTGCAGCACTGTTTACAATAGCAAAAATATGGAAGCAACCAAGGTGCCCATCACCAGATGAATGGATAAATTATGGTATATTCACACAATGGAAAACAACGCATTAATAGAATACAATGATGAATCCATGAAACATTTCATAACATGGAGGAATCTGGAAGGCATTATTCTGAGTGAAAGTAGCCAGTTGCAAAAGGACAAATGTTGTATGAGACCACTATTATAAGAACTCGAAAAATAGTTTAAACAGGGAAGAAAATATTCTTTAATGGTTATGAGAGTGGGAAGGGAGGGAGAGGCGTTTTCACTAATTAGATAGTAGATAAGAACTATTTTAGGTGAAGGGAAAGACACCACACAATACAGAAGAGGTCAGCACAACTGGACTAAACGAAAAGCAAAGATATTCCGTGAATAAACTGAATTCTTCAAAGGCCAGTTTGGCGGGGGCGGGGGGATGGTTTGGGGACCATGGTTTCAGGTGACATCTAAGTCAATTGGCATAATAAAATCTATTAAGAAAACATTCTGCACCCCCATTTGGAGAGTGGCATCAGGGGTCTTAAATCCTAGCAAGCGGCCATCTAAGATGCATCAACTGGTCTCAACCCACCCAGAGCAAAGGGGATGAGGAACACCAAAGACACAAGGTAATTATGAGCCTAAGAGACAGAATGGGCCACATGAACCAGAGACTACGTTAGCCTGAGACCAGAAGAACTAGATGGTGCCTGGCTACAACCAATGACTGCCCTGACAGGGAACCAACAGAGAATCCCTGAGGGAGCAGGAGAGCTGTGGGATGCAGACCCCAAATTCTTGTAAAAAGACCAAACTTAATGGTCTGACTGAAACTAGAGGGACCCCAGAGGTCGTGGTCCCCAGACCTTCTGTTAGCCCGAGACAGGAACCATTCCCAAAGCCAACTCTTCAGACAGGGATTGAACTGGACTATGGGATAGAAAATGATAATGGTGAAGAGTGAGCTTCTTGGATCAACTAGACACATGAGACCATGTGGGCAGCTCCTGTCTGGAGGAGAGGGCAGAGGGCGTCAGAAGCTGACAAGAAAAGAGAGGAGTGGAGGGAAGGAGTGTGATGTGTCATTAGGGAGGGAGCAACTAGGAATATACAGCAAGGTGTATATAAATTTTTGTATGAGAGACTGACTTATTTGTAAACTTTCACTTAAAGCACAATAAAATTTTTTTAGAAAATCCTATAAATAACAACTAGAAGATGTGTTCACGAGTTTGGGGATCTTTGTGAGTTCCATTCACTTCTGTACGAGCCTGCTATAGAATTGGCACACAATCAATATTTGTTGAAAGTGTGGGTAACATTAATGTCAACATGTCAACAGATAAAGGAAGTTTGGGGTGAGAAACCTGTTGTCCAGTCGATTTTGATTCACGGTGACCCTATAGGACAGAGTAGAACTGCCACATAGGGTTTCTGAGGAGCTGCTGGTAGATTTGAACTGCTGGCCTTTAGGTTACCAGCTGAACACTTAACCACTGCACCACCAGGGCTCCCTGTTTGAGATGAGTAGGTTAGGTAATTTGCCAAAGATGACACAACTGGTGTGTAGTAAAGTGAAGATTACAGTCTCCGTCTCTCAGACTCCCAGGCATGGTGCTTGGCAATGTGTACCTATTACCTTATTTAATCCTCACAGTGCGTTTATGAAGTGGTGTTATCCCTAAACTATTGATGAGAAATCTGTCTCAGTGAATTTGAGGAACTTGTCTAAGGCAACATACCAGGAAATGATAAAGACTGAATTAAAATCCAGGTCTGTGACCAGTGCTCCTATCCTGGACCACTCTCTGATATTTACGTAAAACCAACACTGCTATAATTATTTTGCAAGCCCATTTGAAGAAAATTTAAAATATGTCCTTAGTTTTACATTCATAAGCCTAAGGTATTTTTCAAGGATTCAGATTTGGTATGATTTAGGGATTTTAGTGCTCCTTGGTCTGGCTTCCTCATGATTCATTGACTAAGCTACAAAGAAAAATTTGGTGTATCCGATGGAAATCAATTATATTCTACAGGAAAACATCTCTCTTTCATGTTTCTTGATGTACTTTAGTGTCTCTGAATCGTTTATCTCGTTTAGACAGAGTCTCTTCAGATCATGGGAATTTTAGTCCATGTTATCAAGTTAACCAAAGACTGAAGTACCTTGTCGAAACATGAAATAATTAAAAATGAACCTGTTTTGACAGTAGGCTAGTCGACATAATGGTTCTGAACTTGGGTTCGGAATCTGCACAGCCTGGGTTCAGATTCTGTCTCCGCCTTGGACAGAATTCTGTGTTCCCATTTCCTCATCTCCAGAACAGTATAGCTTTTGTCAGGGTTATTAAGGAATCAAGGAGATAATGCCTGTGAAGGGTTTAGCAGAGTACTAGGCATGTAGAAAAGTATTCAACAAATTTTGGGGTCCGGCTTCTCCCTGAGAAGGGGAGAGTACAAAGAATTTTGAGATGCAGAGCTGTAGTTATTCAAAGAGCTGTGTCTTCTCTCTGGTCACACTCTTAAGCAGTTTGTTCTTGAGAGGGAAGTCTCCACCTCTTAATTAGGAAACCCCATTCTTACAGAAAGAAACCTGGAGAACAGACTTACGTGTAGAGCACATTCATTGTTAGAGGGCCGACTACAAATTATCAGGGCAGATATCACTGTGGTAAGAGACACATAATGATAAGAAGGGCTGCAGACCTCAGATCCCATAAAGTTCAGAAGGATAGGACTAGTTAGTGCATGGAAAAACAAAACAAAGGAAGGAGGAAGAGTCATACCCTGATAGAAAGGAGCAGTTGGAGTCCACAACTGGGAAGACCTGGTAGAAAGTGAGCCACAGTTTGAAAATACAGGCTTTGCAGAAAAAAATTTTACACAACTGGTAAGAGAGAATTCCCATACCAGCCACTGAATTTTATGTAACAAAATTGTGGCCCACTCTGTTTTTGTTGCTGGTACGTTCAGACTCTTCCAGTTCCTCTAGCGTAGAGGCTGTCTTGCTTAACTTTGTTTCTCTGTAAATAAAGAGAGAGAGAGATGAAAACTCTGGGAAGCAAAATTTCAGTAGAAGCTGGAGACTGTCCCAGAGGGATGATGAATTGTGTGTGTTCTTCTTCACCATCTATGGGATTGATGCTGAAATGGATCTAAACCAGTCCCCTAGTCTTCTTCGAAAGAAGAAGGAGTAGGAAACCATGACAATTCCTTAGGCTGCTACCAAAATGGAAATTGAGGAGAGAGTGACTACTAGCTACAGATAGAAGGGGGTGCACTCTACCAGTAACTGTGTCACTCAATAGCCCTTCTTACAAACCTTTTAAAGGCAGTTACCCTACACATGCAGACCTTTTCATTTATCTATGCAAAACTTCAAAAATTACTGATGCTTTGTAAGTGTGCGTTAATGTCTACTGACAGTTTTCCACGTGATTTTTGTGTTCAGGATATCCCTGACTGTCCTCAAACATTGTCAGGAAACTCTTGGAATTTTGTTTAGATGGATTGTTTCAAATTTTAAATTATTTATGGAATAATTGACATCTTCACAACATTGACTGTTTTATTAATGTAAAGGAAAATTGATGTTTTTATTAATATTTTCATTTTAAATTAATTTGCAGGTAAATTGACATCTTTATATCATTGAATCACCCTAAGAAAAATATTTGTTTTGCTAGTATTTAAATCTTTTATGTCCCTTAAAAACACCTCTATTTTTCTTCATTCTAATTTTTAACATTTCATGTTAGGTTATTCCACTTCTACAAAAAATTTTAATATGTAAGATTTTTTTATGTAGCAGTTGCATATTTCTCCTCTAAAAATAAATAGATTTAGATTGTCAATTTCTCTTTTTTTTTTAAAAAAAAAAAAAGACGCTACAAATTCTTTTGTCACCCAGATGCTAGTATTCACAGTAGGCAATAAAATTTTCTTGTTCAGTATCTGGTATTAGCCTGGATAGGAATCCACATGGCACTGAATTTTGTCATTCCTCACCTACAGTCCTGTGCATAGACTGGGCACTTAATAGAACCTTGGGAATCCTGTGGTTCTGGGTTCTCTGGGGTCACGTGCAGACAGGCAGCCCTAAGGAGCTTTCCAGTAGTCATATTTAAGTGGGGCCAGTTGTTCCACTGAACAAAACAAGACTAAAGGGGCACACCAGCCCTGGGGCAGGGACTGGAAGGCAGGAAGGAATAGGAAACCTATTAATAGTGAACCCAAGGTTGAGAAGGGAGAGTGTTGACATGTCATGGGGTTGTTAACCAATGTCGTACAACAGTGTGTATACTAATTGTTTGATGAGAAACTAGTTTGTTCTGTAAACCTTCATCTAAAGTTCACTTAAAAAAAAAAAAAAAAGAAATGGGGCCAGTTGTGTCTTCTAATCTGTTTGTTTTCAGTTGAGGGATAAAATGCTTTAACAGTTGCATATGCGCTCATCTTTAGTGGCGGTTAACTATTTCATCTTCTAGTCTGTGTTACAGATCAGACCAACTTCCCCACCCCTACGCCACCAGGGTTTCCATAACTTCATGGGGAACCAGAATATTATTTTATGACTGACTGAGAGGGATCTTTTGTCATTGCTGTTTTCATTTAATGCTTCAGCACTTCAGTTGTGTTTCCTGATGCCAAATCCTGATCCATTTGATTCTGTTTATCTTGATGCATAAATAGTAAGGACAGTTACCAATTGTCAGTTTCTGAAACGAAATTCTCCCCCAGCTCCGTGTGTGTCATTAGAGCAAATCCTCAGGCTTCACTCGCTACCATCCGCACCTCCTCCCCCCTCAGAACCCGTGCTGTTTTGCTTAAGCATCACACAATTACCCCATCTCTGCTTTATCTTTCACACTGTCTGTCTCTAGATCTTTTCCCCTAATTGCCGTAAATAAAGGAGCCCTGGTGGCATAATGGTTAAGCATCTGGCTGCTAACCAAAAGGTTGGCTGTTCAAACTCGCCTGGCGGCTTCGCGGGGAAAAAGACCTGGTGATCTGCTCCTGTAAAGATTACAGCCTAGAAAACACTATGGGGCCGTTCTACTCTGTCACATGGGTCGCTGTGAATTGAAATCAAATAAAGGGCACCTTACAACAACAATCCTAAATAAATTTTCATTCCACTTTGTGTGCTTCTGTAAACGAACAACTATCATTCTCTCTTTCCCTTCACTTGACAGTGTAGACAACACAAAAACCCCATGTGTATCAGAATAGAACTGCGCTCCATTGGATTTTCAAGGCTGTGACCTTTTAGAAGCAGATTACCAGGTCTGTCTTCTAGGGTGCCTCTGGGTGGGTTCGAACTGCTAACCTTTCAGTTAATAGTCAAGAGCTTAACCATTTGAACCACCCAGGGATTCCATAGACTGCACAAGCTCTCTCTAATTCCTCAGAATCCACTTTTCAATCCAGTTATCTGGCTTTGATAGTTCACTCCATCTTTTGGTCTTTGCCTTCCTGTGACAACAGAAATTGTTGACCATTTCACCTTCCCCCTTCTGAAAGCTCCCTTTCATGACTTTTTTGCCTGAATCGTTGTATGCTGTACTTTCAACAGAGGTCTTTTATCACTTCCTAGGTCTCCCACTACTCTTGGTTTTTCTTTTTCTTCCCACCCCATATAAACTACTTTCAGTTAGCATTAATGCAGTATAAGACCCTCATCTGTGTCTAATTCCAAACTCCCAACTCGCCATTCCATTGCCTTCTAGACATGTCACCTGTTGACCTCCCCAGGTCCCTTCCTGGTATTCAGCAGCCAAACCCTGTTGATCTCTATTGCATTCATTCACCTCACCCCCTTTCCCCCCACCTCATTACCAGTGTAATTGTTCTAATCCTGGCCCTTATTATCTCTCAGCTAGACTGCTAAAACCCTAATTGTTATCCCTGCCTCAGGGCTCTTTCTCTCTAATGACCCCGCCCCTCTGCTGCCTAGCAGTCTTTCTGAGGGATAGATACTAGTCAGGACACTCTCTTGCTCCCACACTATTTCCCAGCTGTCTTCACAGTGTAAATACACAACACCCCCATCTCCAGAACACAACCTCATTCTTCAGGATGCTGTCGTAAGCTTCTGTGATTTGATCCCAACAGTCTTATTTTCAGCCATCTTCTTTCATACCACCTCCTTGCCATCTGAATTGCATTGCCTCAGTTGATTCCTTCGAGCTGCCACGATAAGTAGTGTTAAGTCAGGACTCTGGCTTCCAGCAGGATCAGGTTTGAATCTAAGCTCCCCTGTCCTAGCTATGTGACCTCAAGCAAATTACATAACACCCCTCACCCTTTTCTGCATCAGTGTGCTCACTTATAAAACCCAGATAATATTATTACCTACCTGATGAGGTCATGAAGATCAAATGAGAATATTTTGTAAAGCTCTTGCACAGTGTCTGGTACATAATAAGCACTCAATATCTGCTAGTTGTTGATACTGATATTATCATAATCAGCGTCCTTATTAAAATTTCACTTGGCAAACTTTTATTGTGTCGGATACAGTGCTGGGTCCATTACCCATGTAAGTGTGGCACTCCCTTGTCACTGTGCCTTTGTGCCGTTCTCTGCCTCACTTACCTGAGTCCTGAATGCACCTCAGCAACCAGCTGAAGTGTCACGTCTCCTATACCTCACCACTTCCCCAAAACACCTTTTCCATCCCAGCCAGGAAAATCATGCCCTCCTTTGAACTGCCATCAATTTGTCTGGACCTACCTAAGCTCTTATCAAATGTTACAATTACCTTTTCTCATGTGCCATTTTCTGTATTTGTGAGGCATATAGTTATTAAACTCGGTAGGGAATCCTTTCGTCTGCTCACCAGCTGTGTAGTCCTGGGTATGTTGCTTTAATCTTTCTGTGCCTCAATTTCCTCTTAACGTAAAATCTGAGAAAAAAAAAAATTACCTCATGGGTGGACTGAAGATATCTAATATAGGCAAAGCAATACCCTGATAGCCCATAATAGATTCTTAATGAATATTCATGATCTCTGTCCCCTACTTCAGGAGCCCTAGTGGTACAGTGGTTAAGCACTGGCTACTAACCAAAAGGTCATTGGTTCGAACCCACCAGCCATTCCACAGGAGAAAGATGTGGCAGTCTGCTTCTGTAGAGATTAAAGCCTTGGAAACCCTATGGGGCAGTTGAATTCTGATCTCTAGAGTCGCTGTGAGTCAGAAATGACTCGAGGGCAATGGGTTTTGGGATGCCCTACTTCAGGCTCCTTGAGAATAGGAACACTGTCTCACTCATACAGTGTCCTTGCTCTTCCTAGGACAAACTTTGAATGTGATTGCTTTTAAATATTTGCTGAATAAACAAATGAGCAGGTGATAAAGTAGCAAAAGTGTGTCTCATAGGTGTCTGTGTCTCTTTAGATAGATCCAGGTATTAGGTAGTAACTAAGATCTAATAAAGAATATACCAGAAAGACCTGTAGAGAAGCCAGTGTCCTCAATGTAAATACAAGATGCCACACTGAGCCAATTCTAGTATGGAAACTCTTTCCCTGTCCCACTTGCCACAGACTCCAGGAAGTCATAGGGAAATGATTTGTGACAAAATTGCACACACACAAAAACCCCAGTGTCTTCACACAGCTAGAGCTCTCTTCGAGTGATGAGGGACACAAAGACATGGCACACAATAGGTGTGCCTGTCCGTTGTCTGCTGGTTCGGCTATTTTTGATCTCCACAAAGGAGGAACATGTGTGAGATACTGTGAATGGATAATAGACCGGGAGGCAGAAGAGCAGCAGGCAGTGTGCTGCTCAGTGATCAAGCCTTGGTGATGCCCAGACACCGTGTGTCTGATGATAGGCATCTTCCTTTGGTGCCTTGGAGTCTCTCATTTCCCTGCAGCTTGACTCCAAAGGACCGGATTCATCCTCTGCATTTCCACAACATGCCACTTTGAATCTGTAAGTTCTTTCTTTCTGAGCCCACCAGAGGAAAACAGGTACATCATTATTTTTTCCTGATATCACTACTCTCTTTCTTCCCAATGCTTCTGTTTCCTGCCGCTGTCTGAAGTGGATTTGACTCGTTGCATCATCTTTGGTGATTGGATCTCACTTTGCCATAGTGAAAGAATTGTTATCAATTGGCCTGGAGGGAGTTCAGTATAAGTTCTCATTTTATTGCATACAATATTAAAAACTTTTATAGGTATGAGTAATGATCTAATATAATCACTAATACAGTGGCTCTTGTACCTAAGAGCCATTTAATAATGGTACCGCTTGGTTATGTATAGAAAGTTTAAGATCACATGTAAATCATATAAAAGGTAGCTCATAGTTACTCTCTGAAATAATATGAAAACTGGGATTAGAAATCACAACTTTAAGTAAGCCTATTTGAGCAAACTGTCAGAATTCAGAGGGATCCCAGAGGTGATGTGGTAAAGTGGTCCTGAACCCTGACTATATAATTACATAGGAATTTTTTTTAAAAGGACAAATGCAGAAATTCTGATTTAATTTGTCTGGAGTGGAATCCACACCACAGCTTCTGGAAAGTTCTACGGGTGATTCTAACATGCAGCCAGGGAAGAGAACCACCAGTTTAGAAGAAGAGGGACATAAATAAATATGTTTGGATTAACTGCTATGTCTTGAGGATGTGTTGATTGCTTTACATTCACCATCTCTTTGCTCCTCATAAATATTGAATTTTTATTCATTTTGGTAACTCTGTATTATTTTCATTTCCATATGAAGAGAGTTCTGGTCCAGGAGCACACAGACAACCTGTTTCTAATCCTGACTGTGCCCCAGGCATTGTGTGTTTCATTTCTATATTCTGCCAACCTTAAAAGAGCTCCCCATGGGTCACATGGAAAGGAGTAGCTGCAAACCCACAAAAAACACACATGCTGTAGGCAGGCAGGGGGTTGTTCTTCACATGTACCTGCAGGTTGCAGCTGTGCTGAGGCTCCTTGTGGCTGTTTTGAGCAGTAGAACAGTAGGAGCCAAATGCCTTCATATGGACCAGAACACACTTTCACCCTTTGCGTATGGTTTGTGCTCTACTTCCTACTTCAAAAGGGCCCTTCTTGGGCCTTTAGTGAACCCCAGGCCAGATGCTTCAGCCTGTCTCAATAGAGTTGTCTAGGAAAAGTTGATGGGCAAAACATGGTGGAAGAGACAAGGACAGTCTGTGGCAGTCCAGAGAATACTGTTGTTCTCTTAGCAGTTTTAATGTGTGCAGAGGGGGAGAGTCTTTGTATGTTTTTAAGAACAGATGTGTCTTTATTTAGGATATTAGGTTTGTAAAAATGGACAAGCAATTTGATTTAGAGTTACTAAACAGACATTTTTGCTCTTTTGCTATTTTCTGTTAACATTATTATGATATTAGATAAGTTATGCAAAAGTATTTCTCTTTATAGGAGATCCATATAGAAGAAATAAAAATATATAGCAAAAAAAAAAAAAAACAAATTGTAATCCCACCACCTAAAAAGCGCCACTTTGGAGTATCTATTTTATGTAGAAGTAGGGGGTAGGGAAAATGTGTACATGTATTTTTTTAAATATTAGGGTTTTTATTTAAGAGTATATATGAAGCATTTTCCCACAGTATTTTATTGCCTGCATAGTATAATTCCATGAACATACTCAAATTTATTTCTTCCTTTCCGTACCATTGGACATATTGGTTGTTTCTAATTTTTACTTCTAACTTTCATGAGCAATACTGCAAAGAAAATCCTCGTAGCTAATTTTGATTAGTCAAGGCTGTTTTGTGAGGGCACATATGTTGGTTAATGGGATCAGGGAATCTAGCAAGAAGTAGTTTTGTATGATGTTGACTCAGAATGCGCCTGTTACCACGATGGCATCTACTAAGCTGTAAAACGTAAGCACTATGTTTGTGGTCTGACTTTTGTGGCATCATTACATAATAAATGTTCTGGACTACACCACATGTTAACCTTAGTTTGGATACAAAAAGTTCGTGTGTTTGTGACAAGGAATAACAAGTTGAAGTCGAGTAAGAAAGAATGTAATTGCTTATCATAAATATAGGCTTAGCTCCAAAATAGCTAGCTTAAAATTTCCCTTATAGTGCACTTTAAAGATTTTCACCGATGATCTCGGAGGTGTGGCAGTCAGCCACTGTTGGAATGAAATAACACAAGTTGTTCAAAGTTTGGGCCATAATTGATTTAATGCATATTTTTCCTACTCTACAATACCTTTTATCTTATGTGAGAAGAGCATTTCTATACACAGGTAATATATAAATAAAATTATAGGAATATGTAACTCCATAAAATGGTATTTGATGATTGACCTGATTTTTCAAGAGAAGAAAAATTGCTTTCAACTCAGTTTACATGTTCTCTGGCAATTTTTGAATCACTGCCAGAAAGAAATCCATCATGTAAGAATCTTTATCCACTCTGTTCGGAGAGGCAGATCTGCATCTCTTTATCTGGATACTAATTGTTTTGTTCATCTTATTGCTCCCGTTGTGCCTTTGGCTTTGAGCCCTGTGGTTGCAGTCGCTTGTGGTGCCTGCTTTCTCATTCTGGTGTGAAGACTCTGAGACCTGCAGAAAACTATCTCTGATCTTGGCCCTCCTTCAGCCTCAGTGCTAAGGAGGTGGACCTCTTTACCCAAGGCATCTGAGGCAGCAACTGTGTTATGGTTCAAACTCAGAATCACTGTGTTAAATGATGGGACAAAGAATGAAACTACAGTCTCCTGAGGACAGAATATGTGAGCTTCCTTGAGAATAACCGCTCACCGCTTTCTGACTCCCCTTGCCATTACCCTGTACTTACTGCCCCTTCAAACTTTTTGATCCTAAATTTTTTTTTTTTCTTCTATTTTTCAGGCAGGAGGCTCCCAGGTGATTTTCACCAATCCTTTAGAAATTGTCAAGATCCGTTTGCAGGTGGCTGGAGAAATCACCACCGGTCCTCGAGTCAGTGCTCTGTCTGTCATGCGGGACTTGGGGTTCTTTGGGATCTACAAGGTAACTCTTCTTTGCATCACTTACTTGATCACATTCTTATCTCTTAAATTCGGAAGTGTTCATCAACATGAAATCGATTTCTTACATTTCCACACCTAGAGGAGATGGTTTACTGGAGCCACACCACTGGCAGTTCCGAGGGCACCCTCATGCCAGTTAGAAAAAGGTGCCCCTTCCTGCCATCTGCTGAAAACTGTACTTGTAAATACACAAATTTGGGGTGACTGTGATGCGAATGGTACCAACCAGAGTTGTTCAACACACAGCTTTCTGCAGCAACATTGGTTGCAGCTTTCTTTGGATTCGTTACTGATTCACCAGCCTCATTCACAGTGCTGTACCTCATGAAGGATAGATACCAGGATCACAGGGCGCTTTCTTTTAAGGAGATATAATGAGCTCAGTCAGTTTAAGGAGAAGCCCATATCTATGTTCTGATCACATATATTCCAGTCCTGTCTATGGTTCCCATATATATGTTTTGTCATAATTATTATGAATCATAGCCATCTTTCAAAATCTTCACAAAAGTAAATTTTTATAGGATTCTTAACATTTGTTATTCACACTCCTCTACCAAAACACTGTCCTGGAATGTTCTAAAATTAGCTGTATATATGCCCAGTTATAGAGCTGTATTGAACATAAAGTGTCCCGTTCACCATTTCTCCAATGAGAAGATTCAAAAAAATGTTTCATGGCCAACTTGATTAAGTAAATATCTAAGTATGTAGAGGAAAAAGCCCTGTGTCTACTTAAAATATTTTTCATTGGCTTGCACACAAATATATACAATCACATTACATAAAATTAAAATTGCTTTTTTCTACCCTCACATATCAAGGAGTATTTTACTCAAATTTTTCATATGAATTTTGAATCAGTGCCTTGATCACCACTTAAGCCGTTTTTTGAATCATCCGTTAACATAGCGTTGCAGAGTACATCGCCTTCATAGTCCAAGTTGTACAAGATGCAGTACTTTTGGACTCCAAGTACAATGCTGTCTATGGTAATTTGATCCCATGGCCATATACATTAGGACCATTGGGTTTTTTTCCCCTATTCCCAGTTCACCCTGATGTAACAATTTACCATATTGTTCTTTAGAACGATCTTTAAATGGCTGCTTTTAACATTCAGCACCCAATTTGTAATATCCCACTCCGGAAATACTTTCTTACCCTTTTCTTTTTTACGTTGAGTTTTTCAAAGAACCTCTGTAAACATCCAGAGTTAGTAATAATTGAGGTTGTTTCAGGCTAATCTGCCTTCCCCAGATTGTACTTGTACTTCTCAAGGTCAAGTGATTGGAAGAATACCCCATGATCTGAGACCTTGTAAGGACCAGCTATGTATATAACGTGACACTCACTTTTCTGGGGTTAATTTTGAGGGAGGGAGGACTTGCCTTATATTTAGGCATATGTGGTATTTAGGAATAAACATTCCAATTTTTAAAGTGGCACTTAAAATGCTCAGCCTTTGATTGTGCATTGTGACAAAATGTTCTATAGCTATTTCATTAACCAATTTACCCAGCTATAAGAAACAAATAGTAGTATAATGAAGCATAGCATTGATCAATTTGAAGAAGAATCATCTTTTCTAAACTTTCAGTCTATAAGTTGATGTAGCAGCATGTCATTTTGACAAGATGCCGGGCAGTCTTTCAGCTGGTTTTCTGGTAAAAAGTATTTAGAAAC